>NC_142223.1:5368982-5707484 GCF_049639895.1 Pseudopodoces humilis | reverse complement strand
TAGCCAAGTCAGCCAGAACTTTTCTGTTCAGCTCCACCTGTGTCTAAAGGCAAGAAAAATTGTTGGTTAAGGACTGTGCTTTTTAGGAATGACACTGCAATGGCTTAATCTCTCTTTATTAAATATAAGGAACACTCTTTACTGTTTATATAAACGCTCTTCGTTAAGTGTCATTAAACACTCTTAAGGCTTAAGACCTGAGGTCTTAAGGCAGATTAACTTTTTTCTGCACTGTGCAATTTGGAGCTTGTTAAAGACTGTCAGGCACTCCGTGGCCATGGATGTCTCATTAACCCATCATGTAAAAATTATTTACAGACTTTATAGTTTTTCTGGTAGAAACCAAGAACTGAAGAAAAATCTCTAATTTTGCTCAAGGCCACGTGTTCCAGGTTAATCCATGGCATCTATTTCAGCTCGAACAAATTAAAACAGAATTAACAAATTGAAACAAATTCCCAGTGTGTTTTAAAAACAAGGGACAATGGCACCAAGTATCTGCACTCTCCACGCTCCCTAAATCACACAGACAGTGAAAAGAATAAGGATTTCTTAGGTTTTTGGGCTTTTTGCTAATCCAAGCTTTGTATTTTTAAATTTCTTGAAGTAAAAGTAAAAGCAGCTGTCACTGAATGCCCATAAAAAAAGCATTTTAAAAGTCTCATTCCTAAGTTTTGGGGACAGAACATGAAGTGGAGCCCCAGTGTTCACCAGGATGAAAGGGAATAATCCATATAGGGAAGAAAAACAAGTTTAGGGCAGAATGTAGTTCCTGAAGTGGATGAAACTGCTTTCACAAGCAGAAAGCCTTTCATCACTCTAATTAGTAAGTAACTATCCTCCAAGCCACATCCTTACCTTGACCAGGTTGCTTATGAAGGCTGGGTACTTCAAACCATGTTCAAGGGAAGCTGCTTCAATCCTTGTAATCCAGAGCTGAAGGTGTAAAAATTAATATATTGCATAATAAAATACTTTAAAAGTAAACCCTTTGCCACACTGGTCTGCTCATACTTACTAAATATAACATTTTCATAGGAAAGAAAATAAATATTAGTTTTCCATTCTAAATATTCCATTCATAGAATATCCTGAGCTGGAAGGGACCCACATGAACATGACCCAGGAAAATGCTGCCTTGGACTCCTACTTTTCACCCACTGGAAGGAAACCCTCCAGTAAAAAAAGCAGCTGTTTCACTTCTGCCTTCCTCCCATTTTGATGTTTCCACCCAATATTTTGCTCTTTACCGCTCTGAGGAATCTCTTCTTCTCCCTCCTGGCCTTGGTGGACCTCACAAAAGCCCTGCGGACACTCCTCACTGCCAGCTTGTAGCAGCGGTTCTTCCTGCCACGAAAATGCTGGGAAAAAAACCAAAACAGGATGGTCTTACTCAATTAGATTTAAAGATATAACACTAATAAAGCTCATTTGTATTCACATCTTTCCATAACAAGGATCACTGAACCCTTCACAAGCACCCTTTAAGCCTTCAGTTGGCACATAATGAAAATATTCTTTCCTTGGTTTTTATCCTGGAAAACCTGAAGCTAAGGAGTTGGAACAGGGTGGAAAAATCCCAGTCCAGCCAAAGCAAAACCAGGCCTCACTTTGGGCTGTGGTTCTGTGAGAAAGGCAATCACAAAATCATGGTCACTTCTTTCACCCAACCCTGAATTCACATATTTATTCTCATTCCTGAGCTCCCCTCAGTTGTGTCTGTATGAGCACAGGGATGGGGCAGGAGCCTCTGATTTGTCAAAGAACTGCCCAAAGAGAAAAAAAAATATTTTAAAAAAATAAAAATTCTGACATCCATCTAACATAACACAGGAAAAAGCAATCAGTGCTGCACCATAACAGGTACTGTGGGCAGCTTAGGTGCTACAATACCAAAATATTCTCACTTCCTTCAACTTTTTCTCTTTCAGTATTACGTCAAGATGTACTACCTAGGATGCCCTTGAGAAAGATTCTTCCTTAGCCTCGGCACAGTGCTTCAACTTTAGCAGAAATCCCATTTCAAAATGCGCTTGAGAAAAAGGTTAATTTTTTTACCCCAGCTTCTTTACCCAGTAAAACAAACAAAATAAAAGAACACTCAAGAAGGAAACACAATCAGCACAGCCTCCAGCACTCTGTATTTAATACAGATCAATTTACAGCACGAGACAACCACAGAATCGCAGAACGGTCGGGGTGGAAAAGGGACCTCCAAGACCGCCCAGTGCCACCCACGGGCAGGGCCACCACCCCCGGCTGGATAGGGCTTGGAGCAGTCTGGGGCACTTTCCAGGGATGCAGGGGCACCCCTGGCTTCGGGAGCCTGCGAGGGGCACAGGGCAGGGCAATGCCGGGGTTGGACAGGGGGATGCAGAGACAGGGCCGAACTGGGCCTGGCGGCGGCCCGGGGACCCCGCACTCACCCGCGCGTACTTGAGCACCTCCTGCACCCTCCAGAAGCGCTCCGAGAGGCGGCTCCGCAGCCAGCGCGCCGCGCTCAGCACCACCATGGCTGGGCACGGAGCCTTCCGGGGCGGCACCCAAGCCTTTCCCCGCTGCTTCCTCCAACCCTGCCCCCGCTGCTTCCTCCGATCCTGTCCCCGAGCCTGCCCGGTCCTTTCTTCAGTTCTTCCTCCGGTCCTTCCTCTGATCCTTCCCTCGAGCCTTCCCCGTCCTTCTTCCGGCCCTTCCCCCGATCCTTGCCGGGCGTTCTTCCAGCCCTTCCTCCAGTTCTTCCCCCTTCTCCCGATCCTCCCCTTGCCCTTCCGCCAGTCCTTCCCCTGTCCCCAAACCTTTTCCCGGTCCTTCCCCGGCCCTTTTCCCGGATCTTTCCCAGCCCTTCTGCCTCCCCCGGCCCCTCTCCCGCACTACAGTGGCTTTTCTCAGTGTTGGGCATCTTTTGCCCCGGCCTGAGGATGGAGTATCCTGAGTTGGAAAGGACCCACAAGGATCCAAACCCTGGCCCTGCCACCCCAAAACCCCACCCCGTGCATATTTGGGAGCGGTGTCCAAACCCTCCTGGGGCTCTTGGGGCTGTGCCCATTCCCCGGGGAGGCTGGGCAGTGCAGGTTCTTCTGCGGGAAGAACCTTTCCCAGAATCCAACCTAAACCTCTCCTGGCACAACTCCAGCCGTTCCCTCAGGTCCGTGGTCACCAGAGACATTCACCCTCTGGTGAAGAACTTTTACCTGATCCCAGCCGTCTCAAGTGACCACGACACCCTCATCACCTGCATGAGGTGTGACCCAAACCAGCCCAAACCCACAGCTCACCTGGAAGCAGCCACACACTGTGTGGTGGGGTTGTACCACGGAGCTGGAGCCAAAATTCCCTGTAGAAAAGAGTTGGGCTGCTTGGGGTGTGCATTCCCAGAGCTCAGTGAGGGATTTGGAGCAGACTTTGGGCTTTGTATCCCCAGCAGTGCTCCAACAACCAATGTGAGAAGATTTGGTGGTGTTTTCAGTAACTGGAAGGATTCCATAGTGGATAAATTGGTTATTAACCCATCCTGTCAGGTTAGGGTTAGAAAATGGGAGACATAAATTGGAAATTTATGAACTGCAGCAAACCACAAGATGGTGCTGCCTGAAAATGATTCCTTGGGAGGAGCAATCCTTGGCGTCAGAGAACTGATGTGTATTTCTGGTGCTCTTTAATCATCACCAGTTCCAGCATCCCAAAGCAATGATGCTCCTATTATAAACTGCTCCATCATCAGGATCTTCCCCACTTCTGGGAAAGTTCTTGTTAAGGACGTGGAAATTTCACAGAATTAGAGAGGAATCTTCATGTTGCTGAGGTTTGTCTGACACAAAGGTCACTTGATTATTACAAGAATCAGTAGAAGGTGTAGAAAAGAATTGCATAGAACACAATTTTCAGACCTCCCTAGAAAGGTTAAAATACATTTTCATTATAGCCAAAGAACTTTGGAAAGTTTCACTGGATTTAGCAAAACTTTTTAGAATTTATGGCACTTTTATGAATGTTTAAATTGTGTTTCACCACACCCCTGTGCCATCACCAGCAGATGATAAAAGCAGCTGTAGGATTTTTAGTTGCCCGGCACCAAGTTCATCTTTCCATGGTTTAAGCCTAAAATTGATTCCTCTTCCTATAGTTTTGGGTTGGGTTCTTTCTGTTTGTGTGACTTGTCCTTTTTTCCACTTCAAAGGCATAAATGAAGCTTGAAAAATATTATGTCTTTAAACAGAATTTAGACACTGAGACTTTCAAAGCTCCCTGCCACTTGTCACATTTATGGTTTCCTGCACAGCTTCAGACTTTATTATTAACACTCTCTCTGGCCTGTGCAGCACTGAAAACAGGATGGATCCAGCATTTATTTCCCTCGGGATATCTGGACAGATCTGAGAGGAGATTTCACATTTTGCAGCTTGAGTGGAGGCTGCTGCCCTGCAAACTCCCCTGGGAGCCATCCAGCCCGGGAGTGCAGCAAGGGAACATGATGGAAACGGACTTGTCACACTCTGCTGTCTGGTTTAGAGGTTGTTTCTCTCTGTATTTTTTAATATCTCTCTCTTATTACTGCCACTATATCTTGGAGGCTACACAGGCATGGAGATGTCACTGAAATTCTTAGAATAATATTGATCTTATGAGGTAGATTAAATAATTGATAATTGCTGTGCCTCCTCTATGAGAGTATCAATATGTTCTGCAAACAATAACAGATGACTGCAGACGGATGATTTCTGAGGAACACAGTGATTCTTATAAATTTCTCTTAGGTTTTCGTTTGTTTTGTTTTGTTTTTAATCTAGAGTGGAATTTTAGAAAATGAATCAGAGTCAGAATAGTTAAAACTGGAGTGGGACCATGGCTGGCTGGAGCATGGCTCTTGGGTGCTGCCGTGGGGAGACACATGTGAAGGATTGGCAGCACAGAGAGCAGCTCTGAGGCTGTTCTGTAAACACAGCAGCCTTGCAAAGCTCAGCTGCCTCAGAAGGGACGAAATTGCTGGGTCTGAGTGGCTGTGACTGCAGGCAGCTGAGAGCAGTCACAGCACCACACGCTGCTCCCATCTCTGCTGCACGGAAGGGCGAGGACTCCAGAGACTGGGAAACGCCTGCTATCCTTTATATTCACTGCTCACCTCATTTGGATGAGACTTGGGCAGGAATATTTGCCTGGGTATAGGATGAGGAGCATGAACAGGCGGTTTGAAGACAAGGAACTGCCTGTGGGTGCCTAAACCTGATATTCTGAACACGTAAGCCTGATAAGCTGAACAGCCAGCTGAGCTCAAAGGTGGAGTGGGATACTAAAGCCCACTGAGCAGCCCATCACAGCTACCACAGCAACCCTTTGGGACCTCTTGGGATCATAATCCTGGGAAATACAGCAAATTTGGTAGGACTCTGGATTCTAAACCAAAATAAAAGCTACTGCCAAACTTCCAGCAGATCTGCTTTGGGACTGAGGCTGGGACACTGCTGGCAAGGCATCTGAAGGAAGCAAACTGTGCTGAGCAGGCCCTGGGGGAGTAGGGGGCCCAAAGAGACCTTTCCTTGCTTGCTCCATGATGATCTCTGGTTAAGGGCTCCTGACCACCTGTGGAAGAGACAGAAGAAGCCTTTGCAAGTTCCTTCCCAGCTCTGTTAGACCAAAAGGAAACCCTTTTGGATAAGAGCGTGGGTTGGTGGATCTTCTTGAAGTATGTCTGGCAGGGACCCTGAGGACTTTGGAGCAGAAATCCTCTCAGAAAAGTCTCGGATGATCCCTGGGCTCCCCCTGTATGACATGGATGACCAGCTCCTTCCCAGGGAGCCCCGCAGCCCCTGGTGCTGCCTGGCATGGACCCTGGTGATAGGAACCATGAACTCCCTGGTCTTCCTCATTAATTTGCTCCTGATGTTTGTTATTTTCACCATTGTGCTGCTTCCTACCATTGTGGTGGTTTACTTTGGCTTCCAGTGCCACTCCCAGGTAAGTGCCACTCCTCAAAGGCAGGGCCACACCTGAGGGTTCCTTTGAGCCCCAGCTGAGCAATGGCTGTGAAGGCCAGGCAACGCTCCCCAAGTTTTGGCTTTGTTTCCCTAAGGAAACAGACTTTTCCCTGTGTGAATAGTCTGGGCTGACAAGAACAGGTATTTGGGAAATTGGGCAATAAACTTGTGTCCCCATGGAAGCCAAGCAGAGGTGCCAGGTGAGGTGAACACACTCCCTGCCCTGATGGAGTTGCTGTTAGCATTTTAATTTCACAATGTTTCTCTCTTCCCTGTGATTTCTGTCACTGAGAGCTGCCAAACAGAACTCCAGAGCTCAAAGTCCCGCCTGGGCTCTGGTAGGGTTTGCTGCTTTCTGTTTAACTAAGTTTAAGATCCATTAGGATCTGCCTAATGATCGGATTAGTAAAATCTGACAGAATATATAATCCCCTTCTCATGCCAAGATAACATTCCTGTTCCCAAACATTCTGTGCATTCCTCACACCAGAAAAGAGACTCCTTTGTCCATCCAGGCTTTGTTTGCTGCCCTTTGCACTGCATTATTTCCTTACTTACAAATCTCTTCTTGGTATATTCCTTTAAACATTTTTGGGATCACTTGACCAAGCGTGGATGTGAAAAAGCAGTTCCCTGCTTTCCTTGCAGGCATGGGCTGTTAGACCAGCTCAATGTGCCTGTTTCATAAGTCATAAAGTCATAAGTCATACAGGGACTGCAAATTGGGTTGAAAATGGAAAAAAAACCTTCCAAGAACTGCCCCTTTCAGCTTCCCTCACCTTGGAAAACCTCAAGTTCTCCTTTGCACACACACTCAAAGGCTCTGAGGAGATGCAATATGTTTTTGAATGCAGCCAAGTGGACCAGAAGTGAAAGCCCCTGTGTTGCTGGAAGCAGTGAGGAATCTTTTTAAAACAGCCTTTCCTTTAATAAAATCATAGCAAGGGATTGTGCCTTTCCTAGAGCAGTTCCTGTCTTTGGGCCATGACTTTTCAGTGCCTCCCCAGCAGCCAGAGGCTGATTTCTACACTGCAGCTCCATTAGGTGGATTTACTGTTGGGTTTTAGGATGATGGGTTGTGTTCCTTTTACTGCTGAAAGGAAAAAGAATAAAGTCTCGGGACATGGGGACTGCCTGCAGCATTTGTTAGTGCAGAACAGCCGAGTACTCAGCTCAGCTCTAATGCTGCCAGCACGAAAGGAGAGCTTTAAACACTACTCAGCCAGGTCCTGGGAGGTTTTATTTGCAAATGGTCTTTCCTGTCAGGTTTTTCAGGTAGAAATGAGTGTTCACAGAGAGCAGAACACAAAGGGGTCTGGAGAGCCATGAAATAACCAACTTCTGTCTGCAGACCCTAACGGATTTCTGTATTTTTATTTATTTTTTTGTTATTCCCAGTGTTGTGCCACCCACACCAATGTAGCACCAGGAGGCTTTTTGCTTTGGTTTGTGCCTATCAAATACCATTGGATGTTTTAATAAAGATGAGTACTTCCTGCTCCAGGATCAGTGTGAAGTGCTCTTGTCTCACAGGGATGCTGGGATAATTGAAAGCTTGATAACTTGATAATTGAAAGCTTGTGACTGATATCAGTCACAGAGTGTACCTGAAGATTGCTCAGCTCTGAGGGAGGGAAGAGATGTCTTTTTCCATGGCAACATTGGAAACTCAAGGGTGTTTTGGCCACTGCTGTAACCACCAGGCCACATGACGGGTGACCCTGGCAGAGTGGGTTAACGTGGCACTTTTGGGAGCTCTTTTCCAATTCAATGATCCTAGTTCTGCCTCACTCTCCCCACAGGTGCTGCACTCCTCTGCCCGCTACTGCAAGAGCATCTTGGATGACAACAGCTCCTCTGCCCTCATCATCCTGGGCTTTGTCATCATGTCCCCGCTGCTGGTGGTGGCCATGGCCATTTACTGCAGCCTGGCACGGCGCCTGCAGCTCCTCATGTGCTTCCAGCCCTACAGCCTGGCCCTCTACAAGGGGGGCCGCTGGTGCTGTGCCAGGGGCTGCAACACCCAGCTCAAGGCCTGGGTGTGACCTTGCAGCACCAGCAGTGTTCCCTCCCTGTGCCTTGTCCTCGTCCCCAGCCCTCCCTGCAGAGCTGTTGCAGCCAGGTCACCCTCTGAGTTATCCTGAAAAACTGCCCCAGAGTGAAAACAATGTGGGACAGGTATGGGGAGGGCAGGGCAGCTTCATGCTTCCAAATCCTCTTTGGTGTTGTTCCTGTCTGTGTGCTGCTCATTGCTGGATGCTGTCCCCACCACCCCCATGTCCCTAGTAGAACCATTTATTAGAAATAAAGTTTGTGTCCAATCCTCCCTGGAGGAGTTTGTTCTGTCTCAAGGCCTGGGCTGCAGCAGAACCACTTGTTGTTCCCCACTTCATAGCGCTGTAAGGTAAAATGTTATTTTTGTTTTCTTTCTGAGGATTGATTTTTCCTGCTATTTGCCCTGTGTGGCCCTGATACCACCCAGAGGAATAAGCAGGGGTGGCTACAGGGGGAAGCAAACTGGAGAAAGAAAAAAGAGGAAAACCAGTTGACATTTTCTGACAAGATGGAAGAAGAACAAGAAGGTTCTGTTCCAGGCAAGGGAGATTGTGCTACAGGATAACAAGGTCTTGCCTGAGGGCAGTGTCTGTTCACTGGCTACAGATATTTGATACGAGCTGCTGTTCCTTTTGCTCACCTGTTGTTTAATCCAACTGCTTTTACAAGGAAAGCATTCTTCAGCCTGGCAGGGCTGCAAGTATTGTAATGAACCATCCCCACTGCTGTCCCTGCAAAGAAACCTGGAATCATTTGCTACAGCATCCCTAATAAAGCAAAATTGAATTTAGTTTGGTATTTCACTTCACAGACTATTTTAATAACAGAGGGGAAATGAATTTACCTGAAATGTCAGCAGCAGAACAGACAGCTCAGGCTATATCTCAGGGTAAAGAGCCCCAGCCAGGCATTCCCAGGAGGGCTGTAGCTCTGAGAGGAAGATGGCTTGATCCTAAATTTCCCGTAGAGAGCACAGAGCCACATGCTGAGCCTTGGATCAGGTCCTGAGGCAGCTGTGCCAGCCTGGAGAGCCTGTGTGCCAGGCAGGGACTGTGCCCACAGATGTGGGGGATCCCTGGCTCTGCCTCCTCTTCATTCCCACAGGCAGGGCTTTGTCCTGGCAGCTCCCACAACAGCCCAGAGCACAGCAGGGAGGACAGAAAGAACTTTATTTTCACTGTTTGGGGTTTTTTTAAGTTCAGCTATGTATGTATTTAATTCCCCTGCAACATCTCCATGCTCAGAGCCACGGCACTGACCTGGTTATGAAGCATCTCACAAGACTCTAAAATACAGTTCCTTTGGTCTTTATTATTTGTGCTTCCCTGTCACTGGCTGATCCAGGTGAAGCCACAGGAAGATGTCCCAGTGATTATCAGATGCCTTCAGTTGTTGGAACACTCAGCTGGGGGTGCTGCAAACATAAACCATCTGTTAAGCTGAACTGAGATCAGGAAGATCATCTTCTAGAGCCAAGGACAACAAAGAATTTATTGGAAGGATGCTACATTTCTGCTCTGAGGGAGGCCAGGGGAAAGGAAGCTGGAACCTGCTGCACATACCATGAGAGGATGTGCTGCTCTCCATCTCATCCCAAGCATTTATTGCTCCAAATGCTTAATTTTCTGTGGATAACTCTGCAGCTAATTTGGCAGGATCTGCATGGAAATATAGCATGGTAATAAACTCTCAATGACATGTTCTGGACAGTTCCCTGTGCTCTTTCCATTTGTGTAGCTTCACTGAAACGTGACTGTCTTCAGGGAAGTTATCCCTCGTCCTCCCTGCCTTCCCTCCTCTCTCTCTAACTGGTCACTGGTGATTGTTTCCAGTTCTGCTGGAGAACTTGGTTAGAATGGATGGAAGTGATTAAAGAAAGAATAATCTGGGAGTGCCTGCAAGGGCCTCTTGTCTCAGCTGATCCTCCAGCGTGGCTGCAGAATGGGTCACAAACTGTGCTGGGAACGCTCCCCTGGGACTCGGCTGGGCACTGCTTAGCTGTCACCCTCCCAGATGGAATTTTCCCTAACTCCCTGCATTGTTTGCAAACTCCTGATGGAGCCAGTTTTGTGCCTGGAGGAGCAGCTGCTTCTGCTGTGTCCAGGCCTTGAGATGGGGTTGTGGGGCTGAGCCTGGGACATCTGAGGTGTCCATGCTGCAGGATCCCTCCGAACCATGCACCTGGGCATTGATTATGGGATGGATCCTGCTGCCTCAGCAGGGCCATTGCTGGTTAACAGCATTCTTCCCTGCATTTTTGGCCAGATCTGATCCTGTTTAGCTGCTGAGGGCTGAAAAATGCCAAGTGGGAGGGAGTATGTGCTGGTGTGGTCCTATGATGGAAAAGACAGTGTTGTTTCCCTAAAGGAAACTCCAGGGGATCAGCATGTCCTGGCATAGTGCAGGGATTCTCTGTCACTGCCACCAGTGTCAGTGTCACCACCCAAAGTGGCCGTCACTGCTTTGCCTCACCTGATCCCAGACACTTCCCACAGCCAGACGGGGACATGGATCCCACAGAGCTGGGCTGCTGCTGGCAGTGAGCCCTGTGCCTGTGTGTGGCAGTGGGATTGCTATGGACTGCCACCATCCCTTTGTGACACAGCAGTGCCAGGGGACTGCCACCATCCCCATGTGACACAGCAGTGCCAGGGGACTGCCACCATCCCCATGTGACACAGCAGTGCCAGGGGACTGCCACCATCCTCATGTGACACAGCAGTGCCAGAGGACTGCCACCATCCTCATGTGACACAGCAGTGCCAGGGGACTGCCACCATCCTCATGTGACACAGCAGTGCCAGGGGACTGCCACCATCCTCATGTGACACAGCAGTGCCAGGTCAGGTTGGGCAGCACTCCCGGGCTGTGCCATGGCAGCCCAAGGGAAGGGAAGGATCCCTTCCCCATTTCCCAGGGGGAGAAGCCAGGGACATTTCTCAGCCCAACAAGAGGCCCTTGCCAGGAGCAGAGCAGCGAATTGTGCTGTGCCCTGGCCGTGCCTCATAGCCCTGCTCCTACCAGCGCCCAAGCTCAGGGAAAGGCTGGGCAGGCACTGGGCCAGCCCCTGCTGTGTCACCAGCCCAGGCTGGTGTGTGTCCCTGGGTGCCAGGAGCATTTGAATACCTGCCAGCTTTCCAGGGCAGCTCCTCCCTGGCCACAGAGCAGGGACACGAGTGACTGTGACACAGGGACAGGGGACAAACTCCAGGTGCTCCAGGAATGCTGCCTTGCCGGGGACCTGGCCTTAGGTTCCTTCCCCCAGACCAGACCTATGGTCTTCTCTGTCCTGAGCCAGCTGCAAGGGGGAGCATAAAGGTGTTTCCTCAGGATGTTCCTGCATTCAGGAGGATGACTGGGAGTTACTGGAAGGGACATTGGCCCTTAGGGAGCACCCCAGCTTGCAGCTGTGTCAGCTGATGAGCTTTTAGGGAGCTGTCTGCAGCTGACAGAGCATTTTCCAGAGGTGCTGGCTCTATGACCCCTTGGTAGCAGCAGCGTCAGGAGGAACAGGAGAGTTAATTCCTCCTGCTCACCTCAAAGTTCTGCTCCTGCTCTTCAGCAGGACAGTGAATAAACCAAGAGGCTGAAATTCCTCTTTTGTCAACACCTTCCCTAGTGTTGCAATGCCAATAGCATCGTATGGGACTGCTCTGCCCATCCTGGCAGCTCATGGTGCAAGGGCACAATCACAACTTCCCAGCCCCTGCACCTTCCTCATCCCTCCCCAGCAAAGGAAGAATCTGCCTGAGGAATCACATGATGGTCTGGGGCTGGAAGGGGCTGTAAAGGTCAGCTCATCCCAACCCCCTGAGGACAATGGTTTTAGATAACGGGGTGAGAAGTGCCAGGAGAAAGTGGGAACAGACAGGGCAGGTGGCCAAGTGCTAGATATAGGTAAAACCTTATAAAAGAAAAGCCTTGTAAATTAAGGCCTTGTTATTTTGGCTAAGCTAACAGCTAGCCTGAGGAAAAAAATTCTTTTTTTTCCCCATGAAAAAAAAATTAAAATAATGAGAATCAGTTTGCATAATGATCTATTCTTGTGAAACGATAGCTTGCACCTGTGGAGAGGAAAATTCTACTCGTGTATGAAACATCCACTTCTCAGAAGCAGAAGACAAAAATGTGAACATATCTAGAAAGAAAAATACTTGATGGACACATACACTAGCCATTCCCAACCAATGAACTGAGTTCCAATGAATTGCTCACACAGTGCCTTCTGATTTTCACATAAATGTGAGCTGTGTGAATAAAGACTCAGCTATTCTGCATGAAGAAACAGGCATCTTGTCCATCCCTATTGCAAAAGCCAAGAGTGTGAGGGGATCTGGCTCTGAGTCCCCTTTCAGCAGGAGCAAACAGGGATGCAGCTGGCTGTACTGGGTGTCCCCAGGGAAGCAATCTGAGTTTGGGATCTGCTGTTGGGCAAAGCTGCTGCTGCTGCTGCTACGAGCCCTGAGCAAATCCCTGATACCTCCAGGGCATGAGGCACAGTAGGATGAAATGAAAGGTTGTTGAAGATTTCCTGCAGGCACAGAGAGCTGTTGGCCTCTGAAGGGACTTTTTGCCGCTGATATTTGGGGAGGAGAAGGGGGAAAGCAGAATTGTGCTTTTCCTGTCTTTCAGCACATTGGGGCATTGACCAGATCTCCTGGCACAAGTTATCACACTGGATATTAAAGGGGAAGCTGAAAAACCTTTCCAAGCCCTTTCAGGAGTTGGAGATTGTTCTGCCATCCTGACTCTGGGGTGCTTTAGGAGCCAGGACATCTCTGCACGAAGCAATTTGTTCCTCTGACAGGTTCAGCATCACCAAGGTCAGCCATGCCACTCTGGCTAGGACAGCTGTGTCACAGCAGGAGATGCTGGTATGCTCCTGCCCTCTGAGACGCGGTGGGCAATCCTCCAGAGGGGAAAAGCAGACAGGATGTGCAGGGCTGGACCTGGCTTCCAATGGTTTGCGTGAACCTCAGGGAGAGATAAGAATCAAAGCCAAAATCTCCCGCCGGGCCAGTGGTGCTGTCTAGTCTGCCTCCCTGCTTTCAGGTGCTGCCAGCTCCACTTGTGCCTCCCCCATTGTTTCCCAAGCACTTAGGACAGAGCTGAGGAAACCAAGCCCTAGACCCTACACGGATGAACAGAAGTAAAATTAGAAACCAGGGGAGCAGACTTCCTCCAGACTTCTTGCTGCTCAGAATATCAGCTTTGTCCCTGAAAAGTCCTTCAGCAGTTTGCCCTCACCAATCAGGGCTGTTTCAGCTCTTGCTGTGATGCTGAGGCTGGGGTTCTGCTCAGCATATTTGGGAAAGAATTGACTTTTGGGGTTTGTTTTAGCTGCCCCCTCACATTTGGAGTCCCACCTTTCTGGATCCCTCAGCCTTCCTCAACCAGCTGCTGCCAAGGTGCAAGCAGAGCCCCTCTGTTCACACAGCACTCAGTGAGAGGAACAAGTGTTTGCCAAATCGCTCTGGAGAGCAAAACTCCTCATCCTCATCCCTGTCTTGAAAGGAGCTCAGCTGTGCAGGGCCTGGTTCTCCTGCCAGGGACTTGGGCTTTACCACATCAGGGCATGGGAAGGAGGGAAGAAATCCAAGCAAACTGCTTGTGGAGAGCTCCTATTTTTCTTGGAGCTGGCTCCCCTCTCTCACACTGCCTTTCCCCTCAGAGCTCTCAACCCCTGGAGAGGGAGGCTGGGATTGTGTCACTTTTGGGGACAGATGCTGTGACAAAGAGCACTTTTCTCGCAGGCACCAGCTGCCCTTCACCTGCTGCTGGACATATTTTATTGCTCTGGAGTCTGGCCCAGCCTGAGCCAGATGCACCAGGAAAAGCCCTTTGCTTGGGATACTCCTAGGCACAACTGGGCTGCAGATACTCAGAGATACAGAGAAAAATAAAGCACAGAGAGGAAATCTGTCAGTGCTTCAGAGCACCAGGGGATTTTAGTTCAGGCTACAGGGGAAGGGCTTATTCAGCCTCCTGATTTTCTGCTTTGTTCATGATACTCTGTATCCCACAGAAAAAGAGGGAGCACTGAGAAGAAAGAAACCCCTTTTGCCTGGTTGCAATTAAAGATGTCACCCAGCTGAATAAGGGTGTGAATAACTCTCATTTTTCTGGTTTGTTCTCAATACCTGGGTGTGGCTCTACCTACCTGGACTAGACCATTTCTGTTAGCACCTGGAAAATCAACTTTCCTTGGGACTGCACAGGTCCTGTGGGTGGAACTCACCTCAGCTGCTTGGTTCCTGGGCCCTTTGCTCACGGGGCTTCTTGGTGCTTGCTTTGGTCATTTAACATCTTGCTGCTCTTTGCCATAATTTTAGCTGCACCAATGTGGCAGGCAAAGTGTGTGGGGAGATTTTGGGGTTGTCTCATCAAGGCAGCAGTGATGGGGAACAGAATTTGTTATACCCTGCGAGCTGGGAAAAGACAGCTGGAAATTTCTTGGGGTACAAATGCTGCAGCAGCAGCAGAATTGCCTCAATTCCACCAGGAAGCAGCAAAGCTGTGTTTGTGCTGAGCCATTCCACAGCAACTGGCGGATTCCCACTGATAATGATTAGAGGGGAAAACAGGAGACCAACAAATCCCTTTTTTGTCCCAGGAAAACCTTGAAGGAGAGAGGAAAACAATCCCTGGATGATGGAATTGCACCCCAGCACAGCAGCTGTTCCAAAACAGATGCAGCATCTCTCTGTCAGTCCTGCTGGATGCGGCTGTTCAGAAAAACCCCATGAACATCCTGAAGACGGGGAAAATTCCTTCCAAAGCCTGGCCAAGTGTTTCTCTGGCACCAGACATTTCCATGAGGTCACTGTTGGAGTTCCTCCCATGGCTGGATCGTTCACAACCAGAAATTGAAACTCTTTGGGCTTTGTGATCCCTTGTATATCTTACTCTGGTCTAGCATAGGGCAAAGGGGTCTTTGCATTCCTGCTGGCATCCGCCAGGATTTGGGATACTGCAGGATACACGGCCTGGCTCAGTCTCCAGCTTCCCTGCTCCTCCAGAGCTGCCTCACAGGAAAGTCTTGTCACCCCATATTAATTATCAAATGTAACAAAAGATGATTCCAGGAATCCCTGCACTAAAACCATCTGCTTTTTGATCAGCAGTCCTGGAAAAATGCTGGATTCTGGGCAGGGGCAGAGGTCCAATATGGGGGGTAAAAACATTGTGGTTTTTGCTGGGTTTTGCTGATGAAAGCTGCAGCAACGGGTGTCTCCTCACATCCTGCCATGGATTGGTCTGAAGGGCCAGGAAAGAACAGGGGAAGAACCCCCAGAATTCCACCCCTGCTTTGGAGATTTGTAGGAATTCCCTGAAGGGAGAGAAGACTTGGGAGCCTACGCTGATGATGGAAGCAGTAACACGAATGGTCTGAGGGACTGCAAGCAAAAAGCCCTTTTTTAAAAAAAAGTTTCACAGTTCCATGCTGTATTTTCCTTGTTTTCCCCTCTGGGAGATCTCTCCATCCTGTTGCAGGTGTTCTCTCCATTCCTGCCCAGCTTGCCAGTCCTGGAGATGAGGGAAGAGAGAGAACAAATGGGGAGAGAAGCTCTGAGTGTCTTTTATTGGCAAAGCATCCCGACAGCAATGTCCTTGACAGGTGCCAGGAAGTGAAGCAGGGGCAGAAAAAGCCCCATGTGTGGGAGAACTCTGCAAAACAGGATCTACCAGACTTCCTCTGCAGGACAGCCATGCCCAGGGAGCAGGGAGAGGGGAGCAGAACAGGCCCCACACTTGGAGCAGCCCAATCTGAACACAGATTCCCTCCTGAGCAGCACCAGCACCACCTGAAATTTCCAGCTGGGTATTTCCTCCCTGCTTTCCACCCTGTAACCCATTCTATATAAATATCTGCAGCTTTGGTTGTCCTTTTGAGATCCAGCAGGGAAAATGACAGTGGTAAGTGCTCCTTCATTCCCTGATTCAGGGCTGCAGCTGGGAAAGGGAGGAATAGCTGGAATTGCAGATTTTCAGTGAACACCAGGATTTGAGTGCACAGGGTCAGTGTTGGTGTGGGTACAGCTGTTATTCTGTTGCTGTTCCCATTTCCCTCAGTGTTTGGTGGCATTTCCAGTGACCACCCCATTTTGGGGGGGATTTTTAGGGCCATTCTCCAGGAGTTTGCTGTAGTGGCAGATTTCCACATGGCTGATCCCTTCAGAACCCTCATGGGGGACCTCAATTCTTCCCCTACTTGAGTAATGCTTCTTACTGGATTTTATTTGATTCCTTATTCAAATTGGAAAGTGAGGAATGTGGATGGGCTCTGCATTCACATCACCTGCCTCCTCTTTCTTGGCTGAAAAAGCAAATTTATCTTGCAGAGGGAGCCTGAGCCCCCGTGGAAGGGTGGAGAGCAGAGAGGACATTTCTATCTAACAGCGATTCTTAATTGTGGGGGGATATTTGTGCTCTGGTTGTTCTTTCATTGTTCAGGAATTACAGCACCCGGCTCTGGAACAAAAGTCTCTTATCCCCAAAAGAGATGGGAATTGTTTGGGTGGCTTTGCACACGTCCAGCCACTTCTTTCTCCACAAACTGCGGGAATGGCAGCAATTTCCCCAGGCTGACGTGGGAGGATGTGAGGCTGGCAGTGAGGAGGGGATGGATGTCAGGCAGAGCAGTTCCCAGCAGAGGCCTCCGCTTCCCTGGCCTTGTTTATCCATCAGGATTTATAATCTGCCTTTTTTTGACTGGAAATAACAACTTGTTGATGGCAGCAAGGCTCATCCCCCTCATTACTTACACTTTTCAACCAGCCAGTCCATCCTTCCCTTTCAGACCTCAGCGTGGCCCTTACCAGAAATGATTGAAGGTGGAAAACACAGGATTATGTCCCCAGAGGGAGGCTCCTGCTGTTCCCCCATGGATTCCCTTATGGAAACTCTGGGTGATGGGGTAAGGAGTGGGGTTGTGTGGTTTATGCTCAACTCTGCTGATCCAGGCAGGATATTCCCCTAAGACTGACTCCCTGCTGATTGTCCCATCCTGTCTGTGCTCCAAAGTCTGTCTCCACAAGGCACCTGCACCTCCAGAACTTGCTGAACTTGTGGAAAATTAAGAATTGGTGCCTTGAAGGAGGAGCTGACTCAGAGCTGTGCCCCCTCTGACACCAAACCACCACGGGGGGACAACTTCTCAAGCGTTCCAGGAGCAGGGGGGGAGCTGGCCAAGGCCAGCTGGGCTGGAGAAGCCCTGCTGACAGCACAGGGACTACCCATTCCCTTCCTTCCCACTCTGTCCCCAGCTGCCCTGCTGGCTCCACACAAAAAGAGTGATTGTTTTATGTGCTCCGAGCTTTGTTCCTGTTCACATGTTTGTGCCTTCCCACTGAGAGGCTGGGGAAAGCCCCACATGCAAAGCCAGCCCTCAGCAAATCCTACCTTAGAGTCAGCTCTGCAAGAGACCCTGAAAATGAGGGTTGGTGCCATTCTGGCAGCCTGGAGCAGGGAAATAACTGTAAATCTCTGTCCCAGGCTGGCCCAGTTTGCAGTTCTGCTGCAAGCACAGCAGTGCTGGAGCTGTTCCACCCCAGTGTGGCAGCTTTAGGTCTGGATTTATCCTAAAGTGAAGATTCTCTGGTCCCAGTGATGCCTTTTGGGGCTACCTAAAAACAGAGGCCAGACAAAATTAAGGGAATAAAAAGCAGTTCTATTTATCAAAGGGCCTTCAGGTGCATTTAGGGCAGACAAAACCACCCAAAATGGACCATGGCTCATGGGTTTTTATCCTTTTATAAATTTGGTCCATTTGCAGATTGGGGGTTAATCCTCCAATTCCAGCTTCAGGAAATGAAGGAATTTACCCCAAGTTTGCTGCCCCCAACTCACTTTTGTTTCCATCTCTCAGGCCTGGGGCAGTGAGGTGTCCTTGATTCCCAGGCCAGGAGAGGAATTGCTGTGTCTGCCCAAAATGGGAAGGCAGCAGCTCCCACTGTGTGTGGAGTGTAGAGTTCTGCACTGAAGAGCTGCAGGGTTACAAATCCATGGAAAAAAAAACCAAAACATAAAATATAAAAGTTGAAATACTAAGGAATAACGAGAAGGCTGCAGAGCTGGGAGTGGGGAGGCTGGAGCTGTCACCTGGGTGTTGAGGCTGATGGAAAATCAGCCTCACTCCAAATTCCAGGCTGAGAGCAGTGAGTCTCTGCCAGCTCTGCTGCAGCTGCACTTCCAGTGGGGGCCAGGAGCTTCTCCTGATGGGAACTCCCAGCCCCATGCTGCTTGCCTTTCCTGCTGTGGCTGACTTTGGGGCTGAGGGGTGCTCAGAGGCCCATCCATCACTGTCCCTGCTGCTTTGCCCCTACCATCACACTCAGAGCCTGGCAGGATTTACACAATCCTCCAAAAACAGAGCACACCCAAAATGCAGCTGATGGCAACAGCAGCTCTGCTCTGTCCCCAATCACCATGGGGTTGTGGCCCCAGAAAAAGGGGAATAATGTCCTGATGGCCCCTGAAACAGGAGCCAGAGATGGACGGAACAGCCAAATAAAAACCATGACAGAGTTAACTCAGCCCTCCAGCACCCTGAAAGCAGCACAAGCAAAGCTGCCCTAATTACTGCAGGGATTCAAAGAAATTGGTTATAGAAGGTGAAGTAAGAGAAACAGATGCCAGGGCAGCCTCCTGGGGAAGGGAATCTGATTTCCTCTGCTTTGGTGGTTCCTGTGCTGGCACCTCCCTGCAGACAAACAAGGCTCTCCAAATGCTGGAGTCTCCTCTGCATCCCTGCAGGATGCTTCAAATTGTTTTTTTTTTCCTCTCTCCCACATGGACAAATGTAGGAGATTACAACTCTTGAGAGAGGCTGCAAGTTCTCAAGGCTGAGAACTTGCTGTTTGAGGGGAAGCAGCAGCTCCTTACGTAGGTGGAAATTCCTCAGGAAACCCAGTCCTAAGGAGATTCTCTTAAATTTGGCTTTTCCAAGTTGTCTGGGCTTTCCTAACAGGATGGAGATAGGGCAAAGACGTCAAGCAATATGGAAAATTATCCACTCCGAAGAATAGCCTTCGGCTAAAAATTGACCTCCTCATCCAGACCTTGCTTGTACTGCTTAGAAGTGAGTCCAATTTTTGGAGCTATTTGGGCTCCTGGCAAGCAAAGTGAAGTCCAGCTGGGAAAAAAGGCAGTCAAATCCTATCTTGTGAAGGAAATGAAGAAGGATTTAAAATCTTGGAGAATCACTGCTAGAGATTCTTGGGAAGAAACATGAAAGGTTCCCCCCTGTTCAGAGCCATCAAATTCATGCCCAGTTAAGTCCAAGGAATTATGAGCTGCATGGAAAAGTTGGTTCAGCCAGGCTATAGGGATCTGGGATCTGAATCAGCCACTCCTCCCTCTGAAGCTTTCAACACAAGTCTTGCAGCCTTTGGAAAGAGGTGCTGGTCCTAAAGGGAATGTCTGCTCGGGACATCCAGGGGCCCACCCACGTTTGTACCCTCACTTCTGTGCAGTTCCTGGCACTGTGCAATCAGATCTTTACGTGGAACATCCACTCCTTTATTTATGGCAGCTCTGTCATGGCAAGCAGGGATGGGGAGCTTTGGTCTGGCAAAGCCTCAGGATGCAGTTCTCCCTGTGTCCTCCTACTCTGCTGTTGGGGTGAGGGTTGCACTGACTGTGGGATTTGGGGATTTGGACACTCCAGAATGTCTGGGTCTGTGTCAGGCCTGGTTTTTGTGAGGGGGTCAGTGTTTCTCAGGTGTGTCCTGACTGGTTTTTGTGGGGTCAGTGTTTCTCAGGTGTGTCCTGACTGGTTTTTGTGGGGTCTGTGTTTCTGAGCCTGTGTCCTACCTGGTTTTTGGGGGTCATTGTTTCTGAGCCTGCTCCAGTGGTGGAATTACTGCAATTCCAGACAACAGCAAGGAAAAAATGAAATCTCTGAGCTTGAGGTACCCAGAATCTAGGGCTCAGAGCTCAGGCTGCTGCTCTTCACCCCATAAGTGGCCATGTTCTTGTGCTATGTGGCTTTTTTAGGGAGCTTTGGGATAAAAGAGATCATCTATAAACTAGACCTTACTGAGAGTCTTACTGAGGAGTCATTCTCAGCACTGCTTATCTTCTGAGAAACATAAAACTGGTGAATGCTGTGAGTAAACACATCTATTTTTGTAGTTTGTCTTCCAAGTCAAACAAAAATAAGAGATGACTCGAAGCTGAGCCCTACATGACACAGTGGTAACTGAGAAGTGACAAACTCAGAGCCTGACTCCGGGCTGGAAGTCAGACTGGCATTTCTGGGGTCAGGGAGTTGAAGTTGGTGCCCTGCAGCTGAGCAGAAACTAAGTGTGGCACAGTGGGTGAGCTGTTCCTGGTCATTCTGGGGGAAAATCTGGTGATGTTGGTATTTCTGTTCCTCTTCAGCATCCTCTGAGTCAGATTTGGGCTGGTAAGAGCTGAGCAAGGTCTGGCCTTCCAGCCCAAGCCCTGTCCAGTGGGATTCCTGTCTCTTTGGGTGATTTCTCACCCCTGCTGGGGCTGCACAAGCTTTCCCTGAAGTTCCAGGGGAAGTTTTCACCCTCCTCACCCCCCCAAAGCTGCTCTGCTTCCTTTCCAAATGGGGAATTTCCAAACTGCCATATATAGACCCCCCTCCAAAAAAACCTGCCATGTGGAGCTCAAACAAGACTGTGTTCCCAAAAGCCTGCTTGTTCCAGCTGCAAGAATTTGTCTCAGAGAAGAGGATGTTGCATCTCTTCAGAAATTTGGGATTGTTTACATCCCTGGAATGTCCCAGCAGCTGCAGCAAAAAAACCCCAAGCACTGAGGGCTCTACAAAAACTTGAGCCTCAGCAATATCACAATCAAAACGTGGTTGATTGACTGTTGGTGGTTTCATCTGGGCTTTGTCCTACAATTATTCATTGTTCCTGTTCTGTAGCTTGTCATGGCGAGAAGGGGATCACCCTGAGGGAACTTTGGCCAAATCCACAGCAGGTGGAGAATGGGAGCTCAGAAGTGATGGGGAGCTGAGACTGAGCTGAGATTTAATCAGCAGCAAAGCTGGAGTGACACCTCTGGCTTCAGATGCAGGATGCCTCCAGGAAAGAATCAGCACGAGCACAGGCACTGGGCTTACTGGAAACAGGACTTGCCAATTCCTGTAAAGTTTAAAAATAAACCCAAACCCTGTAAGATCTAATTATTTTCCAGGCTGCTTTTTCCTGCTTGCATCTATCCCAGCAGGACTTAGAGGGAGATAAAGGCTCCCTCCAGGCTTCAGGGTGTGAATGGCATCCACAGGGATAAACTGGCAAAAAAACAGGGAATTATTCTAAAATGAGCAACACTTCCTTGGGAAGTGAGTAATAGAAGGAAATCATCTCCTTGGATCCAGCAGCCCTAATCAAGGGGTTCTGAATGGGTCTGGAGATGGGGCAGGAGGAGGATGGGATGGAATACGATGGGAGCAGGTGGATGTCTGGGTTAGCTGATGAAAACCAAATGGATTTGCAGTGGGGCAAAGAAAAATGTGAGAAAATGGGCTGAGAAAATGGGCTAGAAATGCTCTGGGTCTGGCTGACAGGGCTCTCAGAGGCACATTCCAAGCATGTGGGAACAAGGAGATGATTTCCTTCCACTGCTTCCATTCTCTGCCTCCTCCAGCCCATCCCTCCCATGTCCCAGCTTCAGAATCCAGCCAGTGGGAGAACAGCAAGAACAGAAACACCAACAGAGAACCAGGATAAGATTGGGAAAGTCCTGAACTCAGCAGTGGTTTGAAAAACCTTTTGCCTTCTTGGCTGCCCTAACGGTCAATCCATGAGAACTGAGTGGGAATCTGTGCAGCAGGAATGGATGGATTTCTCAGGATGGGGGTTTAGACTGTGGGATTTGCTTTGCTGTGTAATTTCTCCCTGGAAGCTCCTTTGCCACCTGAGCCTGCAGCTTCCCTGCCTCAGGATGCAGATGCCACCTGGGAGGGGATCTCAGAGTGAGAACAGGGCTATCCCATTCCCTTAAAACCTGGGATAATCCTGATTCCAGCCTGTATGGAGCACTGGGTGAGGCTGTCACCTCCACAGGACTGAGTGCTGGAGCATCCTGGTGCTGTCAGCTCCCTTGGGATGCAGATGGGCCCTAAACTGGGAGGGGAACACAAACAAGTGCTCTCAACAGTCTGACTCTGTGGATTTTTAATTGGATCTTCAGCCTGATTTTCCATTTGGTGGATGAGTTTGGATACAACTTTTTTCCACTCTGAGCACTCCTTGGCCCCTAACTCCTAGTGAGTTTTTTTACAGTTCCCAGGGGAGAGGAAATAAAATTGGAGGAAATAATGCTCACCAGTGTCTGAAATCCCCAAAGCTTCCTTTCTTAGCTGCTTTTCAGCCTGGCCTGCTGGTCCCTCCCCATGTTAAGGAGATGAAGATTGATGGATCTCTTTATAACTGGATGTAATTTTCCAGTTTTTCCCTCTGCTGGTAACATCTTGGACCTGTCCAGAGGCAGCACATAGCAAAACTTACAGTGGAAAGGGAATTATTGTCACATCACCTGATGAGTGGGAGCCAAATGCAAAGTGAGGAGAGCAGGACAGCCCTGGGAAAGGGAATTGGGGTTGATTTCTTGATATTCTAGTAGAAATTCCCTGCACACAGCAGCACAGAGAGGCTGGACCTCAGCATCTTTGGTGTCTGCTCCCCTCCCCTCATCTAGTGAGGGATTTATCACAGGTTTCTCTTCTTTGCCTCGGGATCCCAGACTTGAACCCATATTTAACACCACGTCAAGAGATGATCCCTGGGCTGCTTCTGTGCCAGCTGCAATTCCCAATATTTCTCCCTGGCCTTTCCCACCTGGGCAGCAGCTCCTTCCTGCAAGCTGTGCATGTCTTGGTGGCCCCAGTAGCCCTTCCCCAGGGGACACAGGCTCTGAGTGTGCCCCAGCCTGTGGGAGGGACCCTCTGGCAGCACTAGGACCTGTGCAATGCTCCTCCCAGAAGATTAGCCAATATTCCCAGGGCAGGGCAGCTCCCCAGCCTTTTCTACTCTTTCTTTCCCTTTTAATCGTGTTTTTCCTTCTTCTGGCTTATTCCAGAGAGGAGAGCTTTGGATTTCTTGCAGCTTTTCTTTCCTTTTTTTTTCCCCCCTCTGGTAACTGGCCTGCTGCCAGTGCCTTGCAGGGCCAAAGTTTTATCTGTAGGGATATATTTTTCAAACCAAGTCCAGCTGCACACAGACTGAATCCCCGCTCCTGGGGCAAGCTTCACTCGGAGGAGGAAGAGCAGCAGGAGCGTTGTGTGTGCCTCTCCTCCAGCTATTCCTGTCAAGATGTATTTATGGCTTTAAAAGGAGTCGTGGGGGAGGAAGGAAAATTGCCTCCAGGAGCCAGAGCTCGCACCACAGCCTAGCAAAACACACGTCGAGGAGCAGAGAGCTCAAGGCATGGGAGTGAGATTGCGCTGGGATCTGGTGGATCCGGACTATGACTGATCTCAGGCTTTTGGTCTGCCTTCACAGAGCCCAGGCGGTGGATTTAAGGTAATTTGGCCAGGACCAGGCTCTGCTATGTTGGCCAAGGCGCTGCTTTCCCTTGGTCTGTGGCTTCGGTTTGCTGCGGGACAGGATACACCTGAGCCAGGTGAGTGCCCAAAAAGGCAAAGGCTTTCCTGTGGCGCTCTACCCCATTTCATGCCTCCTGCTCTCCTCACAAACCCTTTTCAGAATAAAAGCTGAGGCTACAGTGCTGCTTTAGGTGTTTGGATGTACTTGTGTACAAACAAACCTGTCTGCAATTGCTGCTTAGGAAGTAATTTTGTGCGTTTGTTTCCAGTGGGGAAGAGGAAATTGTTCCAGAAATTTGCAGAGTTAAGAGTAATCATATGGAAAAGTCCTCGCTCCTCACTGTAGACTGAAGGACAGGCATTGAGAGAAGTCAAGCCAGTGATTAACAGTGTTCTCTTGCTGATCCCTGTAATTCAATCATTACGGCTCTACTTTAAAATGCTTTCTCTTGGATACTGCTGATGGAAAATGATAATGGTTCAGTCCTGCAGAGCTGACAGTGGGGAAATGGATGTGCAGGAGATGGATGTCTTGTTCCTGGACTCTGGACAGGGACTCATCCCACATCGTGGTGGCTGAGCTGCTGCAATTCATTTTGTGCTGCCCTGTGCTCATGAGTGGAGAAAGTTCTGTGGCTGCAGGGATAGTTGTGATTGGTTTTCACTGCACCTGGGAGCTGCAATCCGGTGGGAAATGAGAGGGAATCTTGTGCCTGCCTGGCCAGGAGCCCCTCAGACAGAGCAGCCTGGACTGCTGGGGTCTGACTGTGCTGCTGGTACACAGAGGCACACAGAGAGGCTGGGGCTGGGGCTCAGATCCCTCCCAGGGTGCTGGGTTCTGTCCCTCAGTGTCCCAGCTGGGGCAGGAATGGTGCTGCAGCTCCTGGCATTGTCCCAGAGCTCCAAGTCCAGCCAGGCAGCAGCAATTCCCATTGTCCTGACATCCTGCTGCCCTGGGAGCGTGTGGCATTTTCCAACACAGGCTCTGAACAATGCTCAGACCTTCAGGGTGTGTGACAAAGCCAGCCATGGCATTCCAGAAGGACTGTGCCCCACTACAGAGGCAAAGTGTGTGTGTGTGTGTTAGTGATGAGCTGGGTGAGTGATGTGCTGCCTTTTGCCTCTCCCTCGAGAGGGAACGACCCCTCTGGGCAGGAGATGCCCATCCCAGCCTGGTACAACTCCTGTGCCTTGTCCAGGGTTGCTGTGATGCTGTGCCATGGTCACAGGGACAGGAACACTTTGGGATGTGTGTCCAGAACCTCTTTTTGAGGTTCCCAAAATTCAGTCTTGAATCTCTTGGGATTTGACTGAATGTGAGTGACCATGGCTTCGTTCTCAGCTGCAGTGGGCAAAGTGAGGAAGCTGCTGGGTGGCCATTGGTGTTTCCACATGCTCAGAAATGACAGGATTGTTCTGGACAATGGGTACTGGATTGTTCTGGACAATGGATTTTGGATTCCTGCACAAAGTCAAGGCAGACCGTGACCAATTCCCCCCTTCCCTCTCTGGGTCCAGATTCAGATCTCGGCTGCAGCTGTGTAAAGTACAGCCTTTTGATGTTTTGGGCTTGGAGAAATGGAATTTGATTGTCATTTCCTGGGCTGGCATCAGCAGAAAAGGATGTTGCTGTTGTGAGTGAAAAATGAAGACATGGCCCCTTCATACACATTTTGTGGGAGACCCTGCACTTACTGACCTCTGAAGCACTGGCATAGTTCCATGATCCCAGAACTGTTGATAAAACAGCAGAGAGAGTAAAACTCATTGAAAGATCATGAGAGATGGCAGCACAGCTCCCCTCCTGCTGTTGAAGGCACCTGGAACCTCTAAAGGCTTTTAACCACACAAGTATTTTGTGCTTGGTGGCTGTCAGCCCTTCATCATGCAGGTGACCTCCCCATCTCCCATGGGTTCTCTGATGTGGTTTGAACTGTAAAACCCCTCCTGGGTGGCTTGTGGGGAGAATTCTCTGCCAGGGAGAGGTGGTGCCTTCCTCTTCCTGCCTCTCACTGTGATCCAGAGGGGGCACAGGGAAGCTCAGCCTGTGTTCCTCGGTTCCCTCTGCCTCCCTCTCAGAGCAGAACCTTTTTCCTTGCGTGGTCAAGCACTTCTTGAGAGAAGACAAACATAGGATGTCAAAAGCCGTTAACCCAGACAGGACATGATCCTTCTTGGCTGTAACTGAGCCCCACAAGCTCCAAGCCTGTGTAAATCAGGCATGTGGTGTGTGTTCAGCTCCCAGATGAGAGCATGGGGAGCTCTGCGAGCGGATGTCTCCTGTCAGCATCACAGGGAAGTCTGGCCAGCTGTTTTCCTCCCGGAAAAGCCAGCAGGCAGCGTTGTGTTTCCATAGTGACATTTTGCTCCCATATCAAGCCCTTCAAAACACTTCTGAGCCCAGTGCATTGGCTGGGCATCACGTAGGGAGTGGCACCAGGACCCTGCTGTGTGTTCTGTGTCACTCCTAGGCTCAAGCAGGGCACAGGGATGAGATCTGCAGTTATTCCTGACAGTTCAGGAGTCAGGGAAGTGCTCATGGATGCCCCTTTCCCTCCAAATCCTCCCTGAAAAGTGAGAAATCCTCACTTGGCAACTTGCCAAGCTGTCTGAAGTGAGGAGAGTGCCTGAAAACAGCAGCTGTTTGCGTAAGCAGGGATTTGCTGGTAACAAACCTCCACAGCCCCACCTCTGGCATGGATGGCATGTTTGTACTGGATTCAGGACAAGGAGCAGGAGGATGGATGAGGGAATTGAAAGCCTAAACCTGCAGGGAGGGGGAGATGCAGTGTCTGGTCACTTTCTGAGCATTGCCGTGCTCCTGATGGGGACAGAGCTTGTGTCTCGATTTTTTTTAATGGATTCTTTCTGCTGAATAGGAGGAATTTGTGCCCATCTCATGCAGGACAGAGTGTTACAGCTGGGATGGTGTTTGAGTGAAGGAGAAGCCTTCTGCCTGACCCACAGAGAGTCTCTTTAGCTCCAAAACACACCCCTAACCCACCCACCAGTGGGTTTAGCTGCTGGTTTTGTTAACCGGTTGTTAACCAAGGCAGAACCCTGTGGTGTCAGACTGGGGTTCTTCCTAATTAACATAGCAGTGAGTGACAGGGAAAACCAGCGTTTAAGGCATGGGAACGTGATGCCCAGCTCTCTTGATGCCCCAGAGCTGCAGGGTGCAGACAAAAGGCTGTGACTCCCCAGACCCTAGTTCTTTTGGGGTTTCACACAAAAGGACACGGCTGTGACTCTCCTCTGTTCCCTGGTGTTTCATACTGGTGCTCACCTGCATGTTCCCCATGCAGGTAGCTCTGGCAGCAGTGGGATTTCTGCACCCTCTGGGTGAATTCCCAGTTCCCCTCCCAGTGCTTGTGCACATGACCCTGTTGTTTACTGGAGCAGGAAGGTCCTTTGGCCATTGATCCCTGCCTGCCAGGGCCAGACACTTTTCCAGCTGCTTGGTGCAACATTTGGGAAGCGAAGGACACTTCTCAAACTGGTGAGAAGCAGAGGGGAAGAACAACCCCGTGTTGCCAAGATCTCTCCCTGTGTCCTGCCAGCCAAACCAGTGGCTTGTACTCTTTCCAGCAGAGGGGAGAGCTCAGAAAGCTTTGCCTTGCTTTGTGCAGCCAGCAGCACAAACCAAAGCCCTGCTGGAATGCCACTGGGAGTTCTGGCATTCAGTGGCAGGAACCTGTGGGGTCACAGTTCTTCTCAGTGATGTGGTGATTCCTGGACTTCACTTTTGTTTTCTGCCCAGCACCAGGGAGCTGCGGGGGAGTGTCTGTAGCATGGGGTGAGCTGTAGTGGGTCACATGGAACTGGCCAGGATCCAGCTGGGGTGCAGGTCTCTCCAGCCGAACAGAATCAGGGAATGGCTGGGGTTGGAAGGGACCTTTAAGGATCATCCCATTCTACCCCCTGCCATGGCAGGAACACCTTCCACTATCCCAGGCTGCTCCAAGCCCCATCCAGCCTGGCCTTGGACATTCCCAGGGATCCAGGGGCAGCCACAGCTGCTCTGAGCACCCTGTGCCAGGGCCTCACCATCCTCACAGAGAATTTCTTCCCAATATCCCATCTAAGCCTCCTCGCTGTAAGTTTGAAGCTACCCCCCTTGCCCTGTCACTCCATGCCCTTGTAAATAGTAGCTCCCAGTTAACTTTAACTTCCTCCATTTCTGAATGCTCTGCCAGGTCTCTCCTGCTGTTCCAGGAGATCTGTTGTGCCTCTGCCATCTCAGCCAGCACCTCTCCCTGAATCCTGGAATTTGGCAGAAGATAACCGAGCTTTCCCAGGAGGTGCCTGTGCAGGGTTTGGGTTCACACCACTCCACTAATGCTGTTCCTTCTCTCTCCCTTGCCAGGTCCCCAGCCATTGATCTCCAACACAGAGGGAGATCTCCTCTTCCTGCTGGACAGCTCTGCCAGCGTCTCCCACTATGAGTTCTCCAAGGTCAAGGAATTCATGTGGGATCTTTTGCACCCTTTCACCTTTGGCCCCAGGGACATCCAGGCCAGCATCATCCACATCAGCACCACGCCCACCATGGAGTTCCCGTTTGACCAGTACCTGTCCAGTGGCACCTTGAGAAAAGCCATCAGGGACACACGGCAGCTCATGGGTGACACCAACACGGGCAAAGCGCTGTCCTACGCCAAGGAGAAGCTCTTCAGTGGGGAAGCTGGGGCCCGGCCAGACGCACCCAAGGTGCTGGTGTGGGTGACAGATGGCTTCTCCACGGATGACATCTCTGAGCCCATGCAGCTGCTGAAGGACATGGGGGTGACCGTGTTCATCGTCAGCACCGGCCGGAGCAACTTCCTGGAGCTGTCAGCTGCTGCCAGCCAGCCCTTGGACAAACACCTGCACTTTGTGGATGTGGATGACCTGCCCATCATCACCAAGGAGCTCAGGGATGGGATTCTAGGTAGGCTGGCATTGGAGGGGGGCATTGGAACTTGGTGGCAGGGGTGAGGATGGGTTAGTGTTTGGCTCTGTGGGGTGGACAGTGGGAGAATTCCCCAAATCTCATGGTCATCCTGACCCAAAAGTGCTGCTCTGGCAAACTGCAGGGGTTTGCCCACCATGGTACAGGTCCAAGAATAAACCAAGGCTTCCGGGAGGTCTGGGACAAATATATTCCCCTTGGAATATTTGACTGAGTGGGACAAATTCCCTTCGGTGAGATGAACTTGTGTTTGTGAAGAGTTCGGCTGGGAATGAGGAACTCAGGCAGCAAAATATCTGAATCCCTTAAAACTCCACAAGTCTTTGAAGTGAGTCATGCAGCTCAGGCATCTGCACAACCCAGGCAGAGCACAAAAATGCCCCCACCTGCACAGGCGGTTAACCGAAGGTTTCCCAAACAGCAATGATTTCACCTCAGCAAGAGGCTGCTGATTGTGGACACAAAGTGCCTGAGCCCCTTGAGTTGATTTTCATGCTCAGGGTGATTTTTCTTTTTTTTCCCCTCAAACATTGTCTGTCTCTGCGCCAGCTGATGGAGGAACATAAATGTGTTGAACACGTCCAAAATGGGATGCGTGTCCCCGGCAAGGATTTGGTCCTGTCAGCTTCTTCCAACTCTTTTAGGATAGATGTGACTCCCTAAATTCACCATCGAGGGCTGAGACCTCCATCTCCTGCAGTTGTTCTCTTACAAAATACAATTAAGGACGGTGCCTGCTGTCAGCATTGAGACTATAGGAAAGGAATGTTTCTGTTCCATAAATCCCCTGTCCTAGCATGTTCCACATCTGCCAGATCCATGGCCTGACTTGGCCAGCACAACCTTTGAAAGAACAGCCCAGCCCTGCCTCTGCTCAGCAGCCCAAGCGCTACCTCTCTGTTCCTTGCAGGGTTGTAGTGGCTGCTAGGAGAGGGAACACACAGCAGATTGGAGTTTTCATCACTCCAGGTTTTTAGACCATCCAGGAAAGGCTCTGAGGAGATCAAATTCCATGATCTGGGCCTCAGGAGAGGCTTTGGAAGGCAAGGGCACTGCCATCTGTCCCTGGGGATTGTCTCAGCCTCCCAGATGCCTCTGGATTTGTTTGGAATGCTGAGGGAGTTACTGTGACTTTGCAGACTTTTCATACATTTTTCTGGAGGTTCTCTCTCCATTGGAAATCCTGATTTCATTCTTATTTGACTTGTGCTCTGTGAGGTGGGTTGGAGCTGCCCCTTTCCACTGAATCCTCTGTGTGTAGGAATTTCTTCATGTTTCAAATCACAGCCATTAAAAAAACCACTCCCAGGGCCTGTGTTCTCCCCCAAACACCCACTTCTCCCCCAAGTGAGAATTGGGCAGCACCAACAGCCCTCCTCCTGTCCCAGCCACCCCACAGGCCTCCAGGTATTTTGTTTCCGTGCTTATTCATTTCCTGGTGCATCCCAAATCCAGGTTATACAAAATAGCATACCAAGAATTAGAAATTTGCAGCACAGGAGATCATAAAATCTGCAGAGATCACAGCTGCTGTGCCTGAGGGCAGCATTCTGTGCAACCAGCAGGCCTAAAACCTGATGGGCTGGGATTCTAATGGAAGGTGAGATTCCCACATGAATCCAGGGGTTGCAAAGTGCCAGACATTGGTCACATCACCTGATTTCACCTTAATAAAGCTACTTAAGTCCACTGTTCCCTGCCTGGAGGAGGCAGCCCTCAGACACCACCCCTCCTGGGATAGCAGGGACAGACAGGATCTTGGCAGGCAGGAATTAGGCCTTTCCAACTCTGGAATGGCCCAGACTGGTTTAATTATCACTGCTCTCTTATCTACATCTCCTGCTACTGTTAAAAAACAGTGGAGGCTTTTGTAGAGGCACAAACAAGCTTTGTCAAGAGTTGCTCTCCTCCTTCCATCTCCTTTCCAGGAATGGGGTGTTTCATGCCTGCTCCATAGATATTCCAACACAGGGGTTCCTGCCAAGCTGCTGCTGCTGTCTCAGGTGGGCTGAGAAGCCTCAATCTCCACAGGAAGAGACTCTTGAGATGTGGTGGACCTGAAATAGCTCCAGTGTTGCTGCTGCTCTGTGGAGGGGTGCAGGACAGGGACTGTGGATGACTGGGTGTGCCCACTGCCATTTTTTCCTTGGCACATGGAAGAATTCTGCAGAATGCAGCTCCCAGTCAGCCTGGCCATGGCACAGCTGGCTCCTGGCAGGCACCTCCGCCCTTCCCAGCAGGAAGGGAAGGTTCTCAGGCTGTGGAGAAGCTCAGGCTCCCACAGTTGCATCTTGAATGTGCCCAAACTGTGGCATTTGGTGCTCTCCTTCTGGGGAAGGACTCCCCCAGCGTTATGAAATTAAGATATTCCTCCAAGGAGACATCAGATCCTGTGCCTGCAGCCACTTGCTCTGTGCTCAGCCCAGCTGAGCTGAGGCTGCAGACTTGTTCCAGCCTTTGGCACCACCTCCTGAGCCAAGCTTTGCAGAAGCCTGCACTCCCCAAGTATCACCACGTCCCACGTGTGCTCAGGGCAATGCATTTCTTATCCAAAATGAGGTCCTGGGTAACTCCTGCTACAGCGAAGGCTTTGAGCCTGGAGTGCTCTGATTGACTCACCTGGCACTGAGTCCAAGCAGGTGAGCACAGGGAGTGATCTCAGACCCTGAATGCCCATCCTGGAGATGGAGAAGTGTTGTCCCCCCTCCCAAAATCAGAACCTTTCCCCACCTACATCAGAGCAGGACACAGAAGTGATTTGTCCTAAATCCCAGCTGCAGCTTCTAAGAGGGGTGACCACAGACACAGATTAGGACAGGTTCTCCTGCCTGGCTGCCTTTCTTACCCTCATCATGAAACCAGCAGCATTCCTGCATGTCTGATCCTGATCTCTCCAGAGCTCACGGGGTGCCAACAAACTCGTGGCTGCAGAGTGGTGTTTGGAGTCACCAAGAGGCAGGAGCTGGAGGGCAAGTGTCACCACCTGTCTGTTACTAGGCAGGCACTGGCTGCATCTGGTACAGGATATTAACTTGCTGCTTCCCTCTGGGAACAGAGGGGCTGGGAAACACATTGTGGGCATTTATTTTCTCTGGTTTATTGCCCTCTTCATATGCTGAAGGCTTCTGGGGTCTGGCAACACGGGCAGAGCTGTTTGCTCTGGGCTTCCTGCTCCCTGTCCTTTCATCTTCCCCTTTTATTCACAGTGTCCCTGCCTCCAAGCTCACTTATTTCCATTTACTGAGCTTTTGGCAGGATTTTTGGCAGGACTGAGGCCTTTCCTGTGCTCCATGTTCCTTCGTGCCTTGGCCCCTGGTGTTTGTGAGGCTCACAGAAGGGCGCAGTGCCCTAGCACTCCTAATACTGCCTCCCACCCTCCGAGTGGGTGGAGTGCGGCTGGCTGGGCTGGAATGGGACGGGAGCAGGCAGGGCACAGAGCAGGGGAATGTTCCTGCCTGCCTGGGAGAGCCAGGGAACAGCTCAGAGGAAAAACTGAGATTGTTTTATTTGGTACGGGGAAGTTGGCAGGGCCTTGGAGTGCCTTGGAGGCGGGGAGCTGATCCTCTCCCAGCTAAAAGACAAGTCTGGGAGTGCAAAGCAACCCCATCTTGCAGGTTTGGGAGGAATTTTGTGACTCCCTTTACCTCTGTGAAATGGGAAACCAGTGAGAACTACCTAGAGAGCTCTGTGAGTGTTTGAGCATGAACTGGAAGGTTCTTTTATAAAGATTTGGAACGTCAAGGCTCAGGGTGCTCTTAAAAATCCTTTAAAAACAGAAGAGAAGCTCCATGTCTTCCTATGTCACTTCCCAAGATCTAGAAACAAAGTCCTGTGTGTTTCTGCCCCTCTGGAAGACCAGAAAGCAGTGGAATTCTGCCCAAAACAGGCTCGGAAGGCCACACATGTCAGAAGGGTCAAGTAGCAGAGGAAGCTGGGGGAGCTGCTCAACGTCACAAGAGGTACTTCTGCCTGGCATTTGTGGTCTGGAACTCAAAGGTAGCACGAGCCTCAAAGAGAAGCCTTTGTGCAGGGGCAGGGAGAGGTGAGGTGGCACAAGAGGGCTCTGAGTGTTGAATGTCACTGAACAAGGGAGCTCTGTGAAGCCCTGTGGGGCATGACCTAAGCTGGGGTGAGTCCAGCTGGCTCAGCAGTGCTGGGCAGTCCCCAGTTACTGCCCTTTCTTCCTGGCCACTGGGCACAGCAGAGAGCAGGGAGAAATGGAGTTCTTCATACTCTGGGCAATTTCTGTACAGGAATTGAGTGGTTTGGTTTCACTGGTTGGTCACTTCCACAGGGAGACACATCTGTATCAGGTATCAGTGGTGCTTGCCAGATGCATCTCCCATCCCGGAGGGCTGGGACTGCAGGTGCTCCATGCTCTGGGGGTTGATGCCAGCAGTGATTTCTGGCCACTGTCCCTCTTCCAGATGCCATCCAAGCCAACCGGCTCCATGCCACAGACGTCACCTCGAGCAGTTTCCGCCTGATGTGGCCCAAGTTCCTCTCCCAGGAAACTGGCTACTACAGCCTGGAATATGCCCCAGCAGCTGATCCAGCAAGGAAGAGGACACAACAGGTGTCTGGGGCTCACACCAGCCTTGTGCTCAGCAACCTTGTACCAGAAACCACGTATGAGGTGGCTCTGGTTCCTGAATCCAACATGCACTACTTCCCCCTGCAGACTACAAGGGTCACGACACTGGCAGGTAAAATGGACACGGTCCCTCTTGGGGGACAAGGAGATGTCTCCTACCTGATGCTGGAGGTAGAGATAGAGGATGCTGGAATGACCTAAGGGAAATCTCTGTTTGAGAGGGAAGGAGAGGAGCAGGAAGCAGCCTCTCTGTGCAGAAAATAACTCAGATTTATGCTGGGGAGCAGCCTGCAAAAAGGTGGCAAACTGAAAACCAGCAGGGTTTCTGGCAGGGGCGGCAAAGTCTAGGTGGACTTGTACACAATATTAATTTTCTGCATGCAGGAACAGTTCTGGCTGAGTTGCTCTGCCCAGGTAAACCCTTTTCTTGGGCTGATCTGTGTGATGAGTATCAAGATCTGCTTGCTGGGTTGATTTTAATTCCACACCCTTGAAGCCCAATATGGTGTAGATTAATAATGCTCATTAAATCCTCATTCACATCTCTTTCCATTGCTTCCAGAGGAAATCAGCCCAGTTCAGGTTCTCATCTCGGAGTCTGGGCCTTACAGCTTCCACGTGAGCTGGGCTCCTGTGCTGGACAGCGTGGCCAGCTACCAGCTCCTGTATGGGCCACTCCCAGGGAACTCAGTGAAGGTGCTGGAGGTGGATGGGAAGCACAACAGCACTGTGGTGGAGCACCTGGCACCCAACACCACCTACCTGGTGACAGTGACTGCCATCTATAGATCTGGGAAGAAGAAATCCCTGTCAGCCAAGGCCTGCACCCAGGAAGGTAAGCGAGGGGAAGTGGCAGCACAAGGAGTCCCTTGAGTGTCCCTAGAGGGTCACCTGCCTCGAGGTGAATCCAGAGGGCTCTGAATCCAGTCCCTGGGGTGGGATACAGGGAAAAGCTGCATGAGCAGCTCTGGGTGTGCCATTAGGACACAGCAGATGTGTAAGGGCTGAAAGAGAATCACTCACACAGTGAGAGCTGTTCATGGGGTATGGCCAAGCTGCTGGTGCACCTGCAGATCCAAGAATCTCACTGAAGAAGAAAAGTGCCTTTTCTGACTCCTCTGTGCCTGTTCCTTGGGGTGATTTGGCATCAGAGGGGTAGAAATTGATGAAATTAAGAAGTTAATGAGCAAAAACTTGTGCTCTGAAGAAATACCTGTGAAGATATTGCAGGAGGCAAAGTCTGGCCCTTATCAGGACTCAGGAGTGAAGAGCTCAGGGGATGACAGAGCTGAGGGTGTGGGAGGTGACTGCCAGTGTGTGACAGCATGAAAGAAAGACTTTTATGCTGGTACCGGGACAAAGTTAAGGAGTAATTAAACCGAGCTCCTTCAGTGGGGAGATGCAGAGTGATTGTATCTCCCCACCAAAGGCCAGGCTGGCCAGCAGCATTCCCCTGGGGATCAGGGAATGGTAGGACTCACTTTGGAACAATGTCCTGCAGTAACATGGATCCTCTCTCCGCAGAGGGCTCCAAGGTGAAGCACCTCCGCTTCCAGGACATGGGTCCCAACACCCTGAAAGTCTCCTGGGACTCTGCAGCCGGGCCGGTGCTGGGTTACCGGGTGCGCTGCCGGCGGCACAGCGGCCCCTCCTCGGTGCTCAGCGTGTCCCCGCAGGTGCACAGTGTGCTGCTCAGTGACCTGCCCTCGGGCACCAGCGGCAAGGTGTGTGTCCAGCCCGTGTACAGGAACCAACCCGGCCAGAGGCTCTGCCGCAGTGTGCACAGGCAGCCAGGTGAGCTGCAGACATCCTTAGCCAGGTGTTGCGAGCGTTCATAGAGGAGCCCCGAAGGGCTGGGATATCCTGTGCTCATCACTGGTCTTGCTTCACCACAGGGATTGACCAAAGTTGGGCTCTTTTCCCCGTTTTTAGGAGTAAGACTCCTCCTAGTGGAGTTTATTGCAGGCAGGAGAAAAAAAAACGTGCAGTGGAGACGGTCTTGGAGCTACTTCGGGATAACAAACAGCTGAAACCTGGCATGGGCATTGGAAGTGCTGTTTTAAAGTCATTTAAAGCCTTGGTTGCCCTTCATTTTCCAGCGTGGCAGGGGACAGGTAACAATTAAAGCCAGTTGTAAAGACACAACACTTCTTTCTTCCTTCTGCTTCCCAGAAACCACTTTCTGTGGCATTAAAGGAGCCCTGATAGGATGGAGTAAAACTAAACAGAAGCTACTAAACAGAAACCCCTTTTTCCCAGCAAGGGACTGGAGTGAGAGTAAAAATGTCCCCAGCGGTGAGATCTCTGGCTCAGATGTGGAGAATGGCTGGCTAAAGCTGACATTTCTATTCCTTGTGTTCTTCCAGCTACAGAGGCCCAAGGATACAGGCACAGACAGAAAGCGTGAAAGACTGGAGCGAGCTGATGCCCAGCAGAGTAAGGGATCTTGCTTGGACAAGGACTTGGACAAAAAGGAGGAGCCAGGGGAGGAAAACACCTCATCTCCCAGCCTGTGCTGTCTCTTGAGGGGTCCTGCTTGTCCAGCCCAAAGCCTGTCCCCAGCCAAGTTCTCCCAGAGCTTAAAGGCTTGGCCTGGCTGGATGGAACAACCAATCTGATAAAAGATGCCAAATCTGTACCCATTTCATATAAACACGCCTGACAAAGAACAAACAGAAGGCAAAGTGGTGGATCCTCACTATTGCTTGCTTGCTCCCTGTTCTCTGTTTATTAAAGGTCGATCCAGATTTACTTTTGCAGCTTCTGAGCACATTCAGGACTTGACTGTTCAGTGCCCTGGCCATTCATACAGGGCGCTCAGAGAAAGATTCCACGCAGCCAAATCCGTTCCTGCTGCCAAAAGCCAGGGAAGCTGGAGTGTGAGAGAGCAGAAAACCCCAAATCCTGGGAATGTGCTTCCCCAGCAGGTCCCTCCAGGGGTTCCAGCCCTCAGCTGAGCTCAAGGAGCAGCTGAGAGTCCAGAAAAGCCAGACAAGACCATCTAAAGCACTTCTTATAGTTTCTGTGGTCCTTCCTGGATCATTACCACTGCATTGCTCTGGCATTCCTGCAGCCCCTTTTCACCAAATGGGAGTCCTGCTGTCCTCATGGAGATTAATTAGTCTGTTCTGTGACTAATTACAGGCAATAAGTCTCCAGCACTATCATTCCTCTGCACTCTGAAAACACAGCACATCTCTGGTGTCTTGTCTTGGGCTTCTACCCAGTGCTAAGCTTCAGCTACACTTAAAAGTCAGGGGTTTTAAAGGAGAAGAGTAATCTGATTTTTTCCCTTTGGTCCCCAGGCTTGAACTCGCTGTTGCTAATCTACTCTGGAAAGGGGAGCTGGGAAAAAAAAAAAAAAATGAAAAAGACAAATTATAAATACCTAGTGACCAAGCAAATGGTTTCAAAGTTCAGGGCTTAGGGCTGTAAAGAAATGTAGATACTTCTCTGCTAAACCCCAGCATCAGTGGGAACACCCTCCCTCAGTAACTCCTGCTCTATTTTAAATTTACTGCTTATTTGTCCTACATGTGGAACTTGTTTGTTGGAAAGCCCCATGCAATCTCACAAACCCTTCTTAAAACAGCTCCTTTCAGAGCTAAGAGGAACTTTTATCCCTGACTTTGTCTCCTGAGAGCTGAATCCTTCGTCTCCCCATTTCTGGAGCATTTTCCTTGGGCTACCTTGTTCAGGAGAGAGGGGTAGAAGGCAGGTGAGTCATTCATTAACTCTATAAAGAGATTTTCACATGATTTGTGTCCTTGTTTGGAATGTGCATTTGTGACTGATTAATCTCAGTGTTGAAGGAATGACAAAGGCCCTGGAACTGCTCATGAATAAGATGATTTTGTTTGTTCTTGCTGTAGGACACAAATTAAGTTTGCACAACTGCCTGCATAGTTAATTAATACATTAACGTGTCATCCCCCCAGTTGTAACACCCTTTTGAAGACAGTTAAATAAAAGTACAAGAGCTACTGAATGACTCCATTGTGCTTGATGGCAAATCTATGAATTGTGGGTTTTGTTCCAGGGGTGGAAAAGCTGGCATTCATAGAATGATAAAAGTTGGGAAAAGCTGCTGAGATGACCATGTTAAATCATCATAATTTTAAATGGCTGGGAAGTGTGTGTTCTACCCATGCCTGTATAGCCTGGCTTACAGGCTTTATCCCTATCCCTCTAAAACTTTATCCCTATCCCTCTAAAAATGTGTTAGAAATGTAAAAATAGAAATGTGTTTGTATTGATAAAGCCTCAGTTCCAGTAAGAATTATTTTACAAGGAGAAATCTTGGTATAACTGGTAAATACTTGTGAACAACACGCTCAGGCACAGGGTGGGATTGTTGGGGTGTCCTGTGAGGGGCCAGGAGTTGGACTCTGATCCTTGGTGATCCCTTCCAGCTCAAGATATTCCATGTTTCCATGATTCTAAGCACGCATTTGGGAAGAAACATGAACATTTAGTGAAAAAAAAATATCTGAGAACGTGTCCCCAGCCTGTTGCTGGGCATGGTCCAGGTGTGTTCTGCATTTTACACTGTTTCAGGCTGCAGAATTCCACGTGTTTCTGACTACCACAGCCCTTTCCTTCTCTAAAGCCTTTCCTATCATCTTTCCTACTCCAAGCAGTCGGACAAGGAAACTGTTTTCATGGGAATTCCTGCTCTTTATCTCAGATAACCACAGGGATGGGTTTTCCTGTGCTCCCAGTCTCTGGAGGCTTCTGTTTCATCTTTTCCATTCCAAGGATTTGGATTAGGAGGTCATTTCCATGGAATATCCTACTCTTTGTCCCAGATAACCACAGCGATGGTTTTCTCTGTGCTCCTCTTTTCCACTTTTCCATCATCTTTCCCATTCCATGGGAAATGTTGGATCAGGAGCCGATTTTCAAAGGAAATCCCAGATAACCACAGATAAGGGTTTCCCTGTGCTCCCCTTCTCTGGAAGCTTCTGTGTCATCCTTCTCATTCCAAAACGTCGGATTAGGAGCCGATTCCCAGGGAAATCCCGCTCTTTATCCCAGATAATCACAGCGATAGGTTTCTCCGCGCTCCTTTTCTGCTTTCCCACCCTCTCTGCCATTCCAAGGAGGCGATTTCGGGAGAAATCCGGAAATCTGGAAATAACGCCAGGCCCGAGCCGATTTCCAGGGAACTCCGGGATAACCCCAAAGCCGTGCCCGCCTCGCGGCCCTTAGCAACGCACTGCACTCCCATTGCTACGCAGAAGCGCCGCCCACCTCGTTTGTACCTCCCGGCGCTCCGTCCCCCACACGGCGGTCCCGCCCCTCCCGCCTACTTCAACCAATCAAAGCCCTCACGCGGCGTCTCTCCGCCAATCAGAGTGTGGTACGGCGCCCACGCGAGCCAATGGGAGGCCCGCCCGCCCTCCGGCGCATGCGCGCGGGTCGCGGCGCGTTCCCCCGCGTGCAGCCGCCGCCGCCCTCATGTCGTGGCTGTTCGGGCTCAACCGCGGGACCGCCCCGGGCGGCGGTGGGGACGCGGCACCCCCGGGCACCGGGACAGGCGCGGGAAGCGGGGCCGGTCTCTCCCTGCCGCCCGTCCCCGGTGGTGGCGGCGGCGCCGGGGACCGTCAGGCGCCCAAGGACAAATGGAGCAACTTCGACCCCACGGGCCTGGAGCGCGCTGCCAAGGCGGCGCGAGAGCTGGACGCGTCCCGTGCGTGAGGGGACGGGGCGAGAGGGTGGGAGAGCTCGTCAGGGTGCGGTAATGTGTGGAAAGGGGGTGTCAGAGCGGGCAGCGGGATCTGCTCTGTGGGGCCCGGCGATGGGACGCGAGGAAAGGGCAGGAATCGGTGCCCAGGAAATTCCACCTGGACGTGAGGAATTGTCTGTTCCACTCTGGAACAGAGGCCAGAGAGGGTGTGCAGTGGCCTTCACTGGCGATATTTCAGGTGTGTCTGGACACAGTTCTCTGCGCGGTGCTCTGGGATGACCCTGCTGGAGCCTCTCGGGGTCTTTCCAGCCTCACCCATCCTCCCATTCCTCATGTCCTGTCGGGTCCCACCTGCCCAGGGCCGCCTCTGGCTCCTGCCCTGCTCTCCTGGGGCCCCGGGATCAGCATTATCAGTCAGTGAGCTCTGAGTGTGTCCTACAGGGTTTGTGAGGGGAGAAAGAGCATCTTCATAAAATCACAGATTCCCAGAATGGTTTGGGTTGGAAAAAACCTTAAATCCCATCTCATTCCACCCTCTGCCAAGGACAGGGATCTTCCACTGTCCCAGATTGCTCCAGCCCCATCCAGCCTGGCCTTGGTTGGATCTTTTCCACAGGTGTGCTGAGAAGTTTCACAATAATTTATTCCCTGAAAGATTGAATGTGCGTTTGCAGAGCTGTGCTCCAGGCAGGCACAGCTGGAGCAGGATGGATCAAACAGTCTAAGCATCTTCTTTGCTGAGAAGACACCTCTCACTGTCCATAATCTCTTCCCACCCTCCAGGCCATGCAAAAGATGCTCTGAGCCTTGCTCAGATGCAGGAGCAGACCTTGCAGCTGGAACAGCAAACCAAACTGAAGGTGTGTTGGAATTCCTCAGACAGCTGCCAGGTTTGGGAGGGTTAAAAAATAAAATCTTTATTCTGCAGGGAATGATGAATTTTCCTTTCTATTCAGCTTCAGGAAATCATAGCTATTTGCCTTTAGGAAAAAAAGTAATTCTGGCAGGTCAAGTCCCAGTTAATTTGGCCTATTCTGACACATTTTTTTTGTGGTTTTGATTAAACTTGCATGTCCTGAGTTGTTTTGTAACTCCTGGAATTTTGTAACTCCTGCTGTTTTTGGGGAATGACAAGGGGTTTCTGTGGGAACTGTAAAGTAGTTGGGTGAAGGGCAGACTTCTGTTTCTCCTTTGAATGAATTTAGGGATTGTTTGGGTGGTGGTTGGTCTCCTGGATTTTTATTTTTTTAAATTGTGTTTAATCCTGAAATGGTTAATTATGATACTTCTTACAATAATTTTATTATCATATTTAAGTTTCTTGTGTTAATGGTCATCTTTTAAGGGTACTGCTCTGATTGCAGAGGGGTTTCTTGGAATATAATTGTCAGTAGAATTTCTCTCCAGGATGGTCTGTTAATGGGAATTACATACTCTGACTGTTCCCCCAGGAGTACGAAGCTGCCATAGAACAGCTGAAGAATGAGCAGATCCGGGTACAAGCAGAAGAGAGAAGGAAAACACTCAATGAAGAAACCAAACAGCATCAAGCAGTAAGGGAATGAGGGGGAAGCCAAGTGAGGGGAGACCTTGTTTGTATCTTCTCTTATAGAAAAGGCAATAATTATCTTTTTCATTATTCCTTTAATTAATTAGCCCTTTTTGGGGAGAGGGGGTTGTGGGCAGCCAGAGGACTGGGGTGTTCACAGACTGAACCCCTGTTCTGTCCTGGATTTGTAATGTTGAGCTGGATTTTTAGTCTTCTTGGACTTTTGTTCCCAAGTTCTTGAACGTCCAGAGGAACTGGTGGTAGCAGTTGTGCTCATTCTGTGCTTTCTGGGATTTTCCTAAAGGGCTTTCCAGGGAAGTGTTGAGTAATACTGGTTTATCAACTGTAAGCGTTAGCCTGGACAGTGAAATGGCTCTGAAGTTATTTGGATTTCAGTCTTAAGTAGCTTGAAACCCTGTTTCTTATGAAGTAAACAGGAAAAAATATCTTAAGAGGAGAAGTGATGCAAATCTTGAGTTGTTGTGAGCAGTGTCCGTGCTTCCTGGTTGTTTGAGCTTGAGTCACTGACATGGCAATAATCCTGAAACAAGGAAAATAAAGGCTGGCCTTTATGTTTAAAGCTAAATTATGGTGATTTCTTACTCTGAGAGCACAGGAGATGAGGGAATTGGTTAATTCTAATGGATTATACAGCTTGGGAAGTTTGCTAGAGCTGTTTATTTGGCACATGGTGCTTTTCCTCTTGCAGAGTTTGGACTTTGAGCAGGGCTCAAAAGGGCCCAGGAAGCAGCTGCACATTCAGCTGCTCTCAGGATTCTTCACCTCCTGCTGTTCACAGGGCATCATTTGAAGTCATAGCAAGCTCACGGGTTATTTGAAATCACAGCAAACTCAATCTTGGTTTATTCCAGGATGTTGTACTGTTGATGAGGAGGTAATTCCCAAGGTGTTCTGCTGTCCCTGTGTTTGGAGAGAATGATGTCACCCCCTGATACAGAGTTCTCCCTCCTGGTGGATGTGGATCCTCAGCCCACTTTCAATTCAGTGAAGATTACTTGGGTTTATTTGGAGTTACAGTGGAAAAATGATAAAAGGAATTAATGAGGAACAAGTAAATATCAAAACCATCCTGACAGTTCTATTGCTTGCAATAGACTGGTGACTACCAGTCCAGATAATGTGGTTTAGAACATGAAAACTTCGTTTTTCCCAGTGAAGTCTCCTTTTCTGGGCCAAGAAACACTTGGTCTTTATTTTGACGTCTGTGGTCCCTTAAAATGAAGTCAGACTGTGGAGATTTCTCAGTACAGAGGAGTTTTTGGTGCTGAGGATATTTTACCCTGTTCACATTCAAATCCAGGATAATTTCTTATTTGTGTGGATTTTCCAATTTAGTTTGGCTTTTTCCCTTCTGAACCTCATTTCTCTGAGGACCAGGCAGTTTTTTTAACTGCCTAATCTGTGTATTCTGAGTTCTGTTTTGTTTTTGAAGAGAGCCCAGTACCAGGACAAACTGGCACGGCAGCGCTACGATGAGCAAATGCGACAGCAGGTAAGGTGGATTCCTGCTCTGATTCAGCTGGGAATAGGCTGGGAGCCTCCATACATCCAGGGGATGCTCTGGAGCTGTGCCCTGTCCTGCTGGGCACTGTTTATCTATGTTATCTGCTCAGCATCAGCAGTGCTGGCCTGGCACATCAAGGGTTAGGCATTAGGAAGAAGCAGCAGCTTGGAATTAGGAGGATAAATCTGGGAGATGGGGAGAAGAAAACACTCTTCAACCTGAGCACCAGCTTCTTGAAAATATTTGTGGCACTTTGAAGTTCTCACAACATCAACGTCTCTTCCGTTGTCATCTCTCCCTGTAGCAACTTGCTAATGAGGAAAATCTGAGGAAGCAGGAGGAATCTGTGCAGAAGCAGGAGGCCATGAGGCGAGGTGAGTGTTTTGTTCAGCTGCTGAGGGCATGAGGGCATGTGGAGTCCTTGTGCTGATTTTTCTGTCCATACTGTGTTTGATGTCAGATTGGCAAGAACAGGTAAATCCCAGTAGCACTAAAATTAGCAATTGCTTCAAAGGTTAGTTTTGGAAAGGGCTGCACTGCTAATCATCTGCCCTGTCACTCCTGGATTTCCCAATGAGGTGTCAGTATCGCCTGATAGAATAACTGAAATTCTGATTTTGTACTGGAACAACCTAAAATAGAACCAGTTTTGAGGAGGAGGAAAAAAGCCAAAACATCTTCTGGGAGGAGTGGTTAAATCTGTGTCACCTCATCTACATTTTCCTGCAGAAAATAAAAAAGTTGTAGCGTGAAACTTGCTTATTTTCTTTTTGTTGTTGGGAATTGCCAGAATTCCTTGGTTTGCAGAGCTCCACTGGGGTGCAGGTCTCAGAAATGTTAAGGCAATTTGTGTTTGACTGAACAGGATGGGAAGGCCGGCTTGCTTTGAGCACAGATGTGGACAGCTGTGCTGCCATCCAGTGAGGGAAATGTAGCCTGACTAAAACAGCCCAGTGGTGAAACCCTGTAGGGTTGGGTTAGTTTACTCCTGGATTTCTCATTAATTCTCCTTTCACACAATTCCATGTTTGAAGTAATGGAGCTTCCAAAATCCTGTTTGGGACTGGCAGCTCTGTTTTGCTCCTTTTCCTTCCAAGCCATGCACAGTAACTTCCCTGGGGTTTTCCTGCTCCCTGGCATTAAGCTACCCAAAAATGTGACCTCTTTGCTGTTTTTTTTAACCCAAGCTACCGTGGAGAGGGAGATGGAGCTGCGGCACAAGAACGAGATGTTGCGGGTGGAGGCAGAGGCACGGGCGCGTGCCAAGGCTGAGCGGGAGAACGCTGACATTATCCGTGAGCAGATCCGCCTCAAGGCCGCCGAGCACCGCCAGACCGTGCTCGAGTCCCTCAAGTAAGGTGCAGGGCAGGGTCTGGAGCTTCTTCATGTGTGTCCCAGCATGTTGGAAAGCTGGGCTCTGTTCCTCTTAGGAGTTCCATTCTGGTGCTTCTTCAAGTGTGTCACAGCACATGGAAGAACCTGAGGTTTAATCCTCCAAGGAATTTCAGCCTGGTGTTTCTCCAAGGGCATCCCCATGTGTGAGAGAACCTGAGGTTTATTCCTGTGAGGAATTTCAGTGTTGTGTGCCCTTGTGTGAACTCTCTCACTTGTCTCACTACATTGTCACCTGAATGGCAACCAGAGACATTTATAATGAGCTATTTTTCTAACAGATCATTTCAAGCCCTGTCCTCTAATCCTGCAACTCAGTAATTCTTAGAGCCCCTCAGTTCTTTCAGTTCCCCTCAGCTCTTTCAGACCATCCACCACAAAGCTATAAAGCAGTTTGGCTCCACAGAGGTGGGTGTTTAGGTTTGGAATTGGTTAATTTTAGGTCCTTTGAGGTTAAAAAAGCTTTAGAGTAAAATACTTAGAATTCAACACAAATAATGCATTAAAGAAATAAATTGATGCCATCTTAAAGTTAGATGCTTTTTTTTACTTAATCCCAACTCAGGTGTAGGTATCAAATGACTATAAATATATTTTCCATGGTTGTTCGTGTTCTAATTCTGAGGTGAGCCCTTAGCTTTGACTAGTTCTGCAGAAGAGTAACAACTTTATTACAGTCTGAAAGTTTGTCTTGAAAGTTTATCAATTCAGTCCCTGAAATCCCTTTCTCTCCTGCTTGCCTTGCTGTTTGCTTGCCGCAGGACAGCTGGGATGCTCTTTGGGGAAGGATTCCGTGCTTTTGTAACAGACTGGGATAAAGTCACAGCCACGGTAAGGTTGGGATATCTGTCAGTAACGTCCAGAAAAGCCTGTCTGTAAATGTGTTAAACTCCTGATTGTGTCACAGCTTTAGATCTGATTTTGATGTAGTCTAGAGAGCACTTAGAGAACTCTTCTGTGTGCTAAATAAATTGATTAAAAGTCAGAGCAGCATCTTTTCATAGGACAGAGGAGCTTGGCAATGGAATCTTGGAGACATAAAGTTGTTTCTCAGTGTAATACTTACAACAAAACAGCAGTAAAGATACATTTTTGGTAGTGTGGCTGGTTAAAATAGAATTTTTGCTTTAAATCAGTCAGCACCATCTGCTCCACCCTCTGATTTTATACACACAGGCTGATACAAAACATCCTTTCCCTGAGAGCACTGGGGAGAACAAGACAAGCTTTTAGTGGCTCGTTTTGTCATCTGTACCTGAAGTGTCTGCAGCGTTCAGATCTTTTGTAGATCAGTGCTTGGGGCTTTGATCACTTGACCCAGATACCACTTTCCTGCATTATGGTCATTTTTGCTCTTCTCTTGTGAATTTGGGACATTTAGCTTAAAAAAAAAAAAGTATATTTTTGGAAAGGGGATGACACAGCTGGATAACTTACGTTTTCTGTTGCTCTGACAATTTTGAAATTACTATAAGGTAAGAACCAGACAGTTACTTTAAGAGCCCCAAAGGTTCTACTTCAAGTTTTTTGGTTCATTGTGGTTTTAATGTAATTCAGTTTGTTTACTGATCAGAGACACATTCCTTTGTTTGATATAGAACTCAGTTTTAAAGCTGTTTCTCTGTATCTTGTGACATGAACATCAGTGAAGTCCAAAAGCCTGAGAAACTGACATCAGATCTATCCAGGCAGAGGGAACTTTGCTCTGTGCTGGATGGTATAAAAGCATTAGCTTTTATAGATTAAAAGATTAGCATCATGACACTGTTTTTAGAGGGAGGCTGCTAAAAAGGTGAAATCTGTTTTGTGTTCTGTATCTGAGCTGAATTGGGTGTGGAGATCCCTCACTCTTTGCATCCTGGAACTCACAGTTCTGATCCCTTTGTGTTTCCATCCAGAGCAGAAGTGATATCACACATTTTGGCAGAGTGAGAGTGAACAGATGGTGCCTCATGGTTTATTGAACAGGGCCATCCTTGTTGTCCTTGAGGTTTTTGACCCAAATCTGTACTTGCAGGAGAAGTCAGCTTATTTTAAAAGCTATTGCTGCAGTTTGCTCTTTTCTCTGATATAAATTATTGGCATCAGCTTTAAGCTGACTCCTAAGTCTGGAGTCTTGCTGCTTCACTGGCAAATTGATGAGAATGTCTCATTTTGTGAGGTTTCTGAAAGAACAGCCCAGTGCAGTGATGGTAATTCCCATCCAGTGAGGTAATTTCCATTCCCATGATGGTTTTGGCTTTGTTTCTCCTGTGGAGTCCCTGATTCCCTGTTGAGTTGGGGCTGGCACAATTGTCACCTTTAGCAGATGTTCCCTTTTTGTTCCCCATTGTGCCCTTTCTTGGTGGCAGCCACAATTCAACTGTTTTACCATGGCATCTTAAATTCAGCTTTCATTTTCTGCTGTGGTGAGGGGCATTCTGGCAGGCAGCACCTGGCTGATGTGGCTGTTTTTCTTCATTACTCAGTTAAGTTGAAAATCTGGACAGCCCCACACATTTTGGGTAGGATGTACTCCTGGATTCAGGACTAAATGCTTCACTTGTGCTTCCTCTGCCTTTTGTTGTGCAAGTGCAGTCAGTGAACAGGGAGTGTGAGACCTTGACTGTCTGAACACGGATAAAACACCTTACCAAAAATAAACGCCTCCTGGTCAGCATTTGTCCTGAATCTTAATTCCCCACCACAGGGCAGGCTGCACACAGCAGCAATGCCTTGCCAAGTGTTTTTGCTAATCTTTCCCCCTTTTTTTTGCAGGTGGCAGGCCTGACCCTGCTGGCAGTGGGGGTTTATTCTGCCAAAAATGCCACGGCTGTAGCAGGGCGCTACATAGAGGCACGGCTGGGCAAACCCTCCCTGGTGAGGGAAACCTCCCGGATCACTGTGCTGGAGGCTCTGAAACATCCTGTCAAGGTAAAATTCAGCTTTGTTTCTGTGTTGCACTTAACAAAACTCAGCCTGGGATCATCAGTGGGTCTGAATGAACAGAATAGAATGGATGGGATGAGCCCACTGACATTCTGTAAGATGTTTTAGTCCAAGTGAGTTTTCAAAATGTGGTTTGGTTTTTTTTAGCTGTGAGTAACTGAATTTGTCCTCTCAAGGTTGGTAAACGTCTGACCAGCAAGGCTCAGGATGCCCTTGAAGGAGTTGTTCTCAGTGTGAGTACTCTGTTTTCCTGTCTTTGGCTGTGAAGGATGACTTTAGATTCTGAATAATAGCTGCTGGTTCCTTAAACACACTTCTAAAGCTGTAATTCCAGCAGTTTTGGAGTCATAGCACCCTTGGGACACTGAGACCATTAATAAGCTCCTGTGTTCAGTGTGACACGCATTAAGCAGCCTGTTCACCATTTTTTCCTCTATGAAAAGCAGTTGGAAGTCTTGGTTCAGTCCCTGCTCTGGTGCAGTTTCTCTCTGTAGTCAGCATGTTAAGATACACAATGTCACCTGTGCCATCTGAAGTTATGGATTACTGAACCCAGACCTGCTTCTAGGCCAAAACAATCTAAATATTGTGTTTTCTTGCCCACCCTGAGATTGGTTCTTAACTTGTTAATCAGTGCTACTTCTGTATATTTGCTTCTGAATTTGATTCCTGGTTATCAGGCAAATTTAGGAGCTGCTTGAAGCTGCTGAAAGAAAATGCTCCTGCAGGAATAGCTCTCATTTGGGGATCCAAATGCAGTAGTAAAATAAATAGGAGTTTATGACTTGAGAAGGAATTAGCACTGCAAAGAGTTGCTTGTGTTTTGACATATCCCTCCCAGGATATCCATTAGGAAGTGAATATTTAGGTATTATCTGTTCCTAGCATAGTCACTGCACTGCTTCTTGCACTGCTGCTTTTTCTTATGAAAGAATTGTAGCCAAGTGGACAGAAAATCAAGTAAATCCTCACATAGACAGGAAATGACCTTGGTATGGAGTCATGAACAGCTGAAGTTAAGACTTAAAAGCTTGAGCCTGGAGTGGTGCCTCCTTCCTGCAGGTAGTGATCTGGGAAGCCTGGTAGCTGCAGCTCTTTTGGTACTTTCTGGTCCTTACATTTAACTCTTTTCTTGCAGCCCCAACTGGAAGCACGTGTGAGAGACATTGCCATAGCAACAAGAAACACAAAAAAGAACAAAAGCCTGTACAGGAACGTTCTGATGTATGGTCCCCCTGGCACTGGAAAAACTCTCTTTGCCAAGGTGAAACCCTGCCAACATTCTGCCAACCTATACGTTGCAAAGTGTTCTGAAAATTGCAGGGTCTGAGAAGCCTCCCTGGGTTGAAATCTCTTGCTGGAGTGTTGCATAAACATTGTGTTTCTGTTAGAAAGGGAGGATAGGGCAGCCTGCCTGCTTCAGCTCTGAATCGGTGCAGCCACTTGGATTCTGGTGCTGAGAGGAGGCAGAGGAGCCTTTCCATCTGGAAAAGGCCCTTAGCAGCTGGGAGTTGTAGGAATCCCAGCAGCAGCCACTTCATATCCACCTCTGTTTGGTTTATACCCTTGGCTAAGTGGGTCTTTCCTACAGTTGCTCACAGTCCCAGAGCAGAGACAGGCATGGCTCCCTGTGCAGAGGCACTGCCAGGATGATTTTTACATGGATTTGAGTCAGAATTTGACTTTTTTCCCTTGCTTTTCAGTACTTGTCCACAAGACCTGAGGTGTCATCAACTTTTTAACAGTGGCAGATTTAACAAATTGATGCAAGTTGAATTTTTTTCCTTCTGTCAGTACATCAAACTCTTACCCCAGTGATTTTCTGAGAGTATGGCACCTAAAGCTTTCTATGGCACCTACTGGATTTCTGAAGCCACCTAATTTGGGTTTCTAAAGCCAATAGAGATGGACAGAAATGGAAAAAATAATACACAAATGCCACTAAGCAATAAAGAACATAAGGAAGCCCTCTGCAAATAAGCATATTGGCAGGACTAAACTGCTTTAATTCCCTCTTCATCCTCCATGGCCTTGCAGTGAAAGAAAGGGTTTAATTTGCTGGTTTTTGTTTGATTCCAGAAATTAGCTGTGCACTCGGGCATGGATTATGCCATCATGACAGGAGGGGATGTGGCTCCCATGGGCAGGGAAGGGGTCACAGCCATGCACAAACTGTTCGACTGGGCCAACACCAGTCGGAGAGGGTAAGTTGAGCTTTTTTTGAATCCTCAGTTTGGGTTTTTGCTCAAAAAGCCCTCACCACAACAGTGTAGTTGAGCTCCAGTCACTATTACTGAGTGAGGTAACACAGAGAAAATTGAAATTTCGAAGAATCTTCGGAAGTTTTCCAGGAACGGGTGAATCCTTGTTAATTAGTAATATTTAAAAAGCTGAAAGCCTTTGTTTTTTTGTTCTCTCAAACCCTTTCTACACCAACTTTTCTACATTAGTCATAACTTTATTGTCTGATCTCACCAAGCAGGAAGACACTTCCTGCCCACTTGAAAGCTGGGACAAATTTCCTTCAGGGTGATGAACGATCTGACTAATTAGAAGATTTAGCACAAATCAGGTGTTCACACTTTTACAGTGCAGAGATAGCTGAGGAGCTATTTGTCCAGCCAGGATGGTAAAATTCAATATTGAACTTTCAGGGGGTGTCACTTTGGGTTTTGTGCTGGTTTAGTCTCAGATCTGTAAATGTGGCTGCTCAGTGATTTATGTGTTCTCTGATTGCTTGAGATGGACATTATCTTGCAGTGTCTCTTTTAATCCTTGCTTCATTCATCATCTAAATCTTTCTATTTCCCCTTACAAAGAAAAAAGCAGGGAAACGTCCTAAGGATTTAATTTTTTAAGCTTTTATCCTGCAGCACTGTAGAAGGAAAGAATTTAAGTGAGCTTAGAATTTAAGTGAGAAGTTGGAAGAGATGTGAAGGAGGATACTCAGCTGGATGGTTCCATTAAGGAATTCTTTTACAGCATTGCCTGGGTCTGAATTTCTCTGCCCTGATAAAAATTTATGTACATTTCAGCTTCCTACACTTCCTGATCAAAGCTTACATGGGTCCATAGAATCAATATTCTCACCTCCAGTAGCACTTTTTTAAGCGCTTTATTTAAGCATATATAATTCTGAATATCCAGCAGTCTTAGCTGTTTCCTTTATTAACTGAAATGTGATAACAGACACTTCTCTGCAGAGAGTATATGGGAGAAGCTGGAGCTGGCTGGAAGATATTAATATGCCTGAAATCCCCTGGAAGAAAGCTGGGTTCGAAGCTAGGGAAGGAGGTAGTACAAGCTGTGACAGCTTTATGAGCATCCTGGTTCTGTTATTGATAAACATCTTTACAGGCTCAGTCCCTTGGGAAGAGCACTGCCCTTGGGTTATAAGTGAATTTATTTTGGTGAATAATTCATGGACTTAATTAATTCGCTTCTCCACAGGTAGTAAAACCATTACATTGGTGCTGCTGTGGTTTGGGAGAGAGAAACCTCACAAAATAACAAAGCAGGCTGAGGAGAGGATTCTGGTTTGTGCTTTTCAGAGTGGCATAAGGAAGAAAAATAGCAGGGAGGTGTCACTGTCACCAAGATTTCTGTATTGTACCCTTGTACACATCTCTCTAAAGAGGAGGGAATGCTAAAATAGCACTCTCAGCAGGTCTAAATTTCAAATATCTAATGCAGCTTGGCAGTAACATCCAGCACTGCCAGCACAAACTTCAAACTGTTCCTGTGAAAACTCTCATCTAGATTTAAAAATCCAGAGGAGTTTAAGGCCATGTGCCTTAGTCTTGCTTCAGTCTTCTTCTGAACACCAGGAAACAGAACTCCAGGGGCTTGGGGGCAGATTTATGGCCTTGAGGTGTGTGAAATTAATCCATTTTTCAGCTGCTGGGCTGGGCCAGGTGCGCGCCATGGACAGCTTGCCGCAGCATAGCTACGAAACGCTGCCTGAGGAAATGAGGTTGCTTGTGCAATCCTTTGGGTGTTGCCAGCTGTGGGTGCCTGGCAGTGGGGGCAGGAGGATCCTGGAGCTAGCTGAGCATCACTTACCTGTGTCCTGTTACTGTGTAGTGCTTTCCTTTTGCAGCCTCCTGCTGTTCGTGGATGAAGCGGATGCGTTCCTGAGGAAAAGGGCGACAGTAAGTGCTTGGTGTGTGTCTGCTCCTGCATCAGTGCCAGCCAGCAGCCTCCTGCACTCTGATTATCTGGCTTCAATGGGCAAAAAATGGAAGCTAGCAGGTGCCTCAGTGCTCACCTGATTAACTGATGTCAGAGACAAGAAATCAGCGTTTTGAGCATCTTGAAACTGAAAATTCCTGCCTGCAAAAGATGGGTGGTGATGCCATGTTGCTGCTGGATACGAAATAGGTCACACGAGCATGGCTCGAGGTGTGGTGAAAGGAAGAGAGAACTTTATTTCTTCTCTCAGAATTTATAGGTTTCTGACCACGGCCAGGGATTGGCTAGTCATGTTAACACCTTTCCAACCGCACTGACTGTGAGAGATGTCCATCAAAAGACGTGTATCAGAAAGAATGTATACATATCTATGTTTGCAGTTTCTCCTGGGAAAGTCTTTAGAAAACTATGTCAGCAAGCTCAGAAAACTGAGTTTTCAGGGTGACAATGCCATGATAATTTTTCGTTTTTTCTTTTAAATACCTCTTATGTATTCTCAATACCCTTAGCATACGTACTTGTAATTCCTTAAATCTAATATCTTGACATAGTCCTAATATTCTATTAGACCAAAATAACCAAACATCCTAAAGCCTGGCCATTAAAAACCAAAAAACCCTACACTACCTCAAAAAGCCAAAGTTCCCTCTAAAACACATCCCATGAACGAGAATTAAACCCATCTAAGGAAAAATACTTTGGAATAAAGAAATACTACGCTCTTCATTCAAACCTCTCGTTAAAACATCTTAATTAAATATGCTAATTTACAAAATCTATAAAATTGTCCACATGCTCTACCACGAATGTACGTTTCAGCATATTCCACCTTAGCAAATTGTTGCACCATGAAAAACCTTATTAAATGTCAAGATAAAAACCCTTTATTCCTTAACTGTGTCTAACTCTTAATTTTAAGACCAGGGAAAACGCATCACTTTCCCAGTCTTGTTCAGGGTTTTGCAGCAGGAAAATAGGAAGGAAAGAGGCATATGCTGAAAGTTATTCATGCTGGTACCTTGCAAGGTTTGGGCTTTGTCCCCACAGATATTTATCCTGGAAAGTTTTCATTATGAAACTGCTTTTTGCTACATGGAACAAAGTTACAGCAGCATCTTCCCTTGTACAAATAATTTGTGTTTCCAAAATCAGTCACCACATTGTACAACCAGTCTGGACCTGCTATTGAATCCCAGCTGTGTATTTGAAAAGCTCTCCAGAAGGTTATTTGAATGTGTGAGTGAATCCTTGGTTTATTTTCCTCTAAATATCACACTGAACTTCCCATAGCAGGGAAAGCCACCTGGGCCAGTGGCCAGAGCATTGGGTTTGAAGCAAATCACTGGATGTGTGTGGATAAATCTGTAGTCTGTCTTCTGGAAGCTTTATTCCTAACCTTTTTCCTGGGTGTATAAATTGATTTTTTTCCCCAAGGTGAGAGAGTGCTTTGGATTCTGCTGTAATGCAAGTGCTTGACAATAAGAGAATTCCCTTTGTCCATAATGCTGCTTAAAGCTATGAGCTCTCTGCAGTCCTCAGCAGCTGATCCTCCTTTGGGTTTCCTCTTTGCAGGAGAAAATCAGTGAAGATCTCAGAGCAACTTTAAATGCATTTCTGCACAGAACAGGGCAGCACAGCAACAAGTGAGTATCCACTTTCTGCAGCTGATATTTCCCTGAATTGAGTAAAGTCTTTAAAAGGTCTCTGGTGTATAAATGGAAGTTGGAAATGATCTGTGCTGCTGAGGGATTGAAAGAAATCTGCAGAGAATATTCCCCTTTGAGTTGATGTACTGAATGTAGCTCGGTCCTCCTTCAACTTTCCCTGGCACTGGGAAATCAGAACAGAAGGAATTTTTTTTCATGAAATTGGGGTGGTATTTGGACATCTTGGGTGTCTTGATGTTTATATTATCTTTCTTGGTGAGTTACTGTTTATACAAGAGCTCAGGAAAATCACTACCACAAAAATTCCAAGTTCATCCTGGCTGGGTGCTTCATGTTCTGAGAGGTTCTCAAAATTTGCCCTTAACCAGGACACCTGGAAAAACACTTCAGTGGTGCTTGTTCCTCTCCAGTGACCTCCTCCCACCTTGTGCTTGTGTGGGCAGGAACTTTGAGGCAGATCAGTTTCTGTCTGACTCCATTTCTTTCTGTCTGACTCCATGTGGAATCCCAAAGCTGTTCCTTCCTCGCTGAGCACAGGATGGCAGGGCTGAGGTGACAGAGTGGCAATGTCACTGTGCCCCACTCTTGCTCCCTTTGTCACATCCATAGGAACTCCCTGCACAGCACTGCTCAGTTTAGCCAAAACCATTTCCTGGCTAGCATAATAGAGAGGTGACCGTTCCTCCACCTTCCTCAAATAATATTTGATTTTTTGGTGTGAACTTTACTTAGTTGTTAAAATTTCTCCTTTTACAATTGAGCCAGCAAGAAAAGTTGTCTCTGGCTTTATGTGGGAAAGTGAAGTTGATTTAATCATGAACTCCCCTCAGTGAGGCTGGAATGAAAGATTTCTTGAGTAACCTCATGCCATTGAAACAAATATCCTGGAAGGTCACTGTTCCAGGACATTTTCTGTCCTTGGGGTCTCTTGAACTTGTTGGAACCAATACACCTGTAACTGATAATTGCTTGTGTGTAGCTTCTCTGTCCCAGGGGTGCCTGGGAAGGGGTGTTGTTCTAAAATAAATAAATTGCTACAAAGCAAGGTGTTGATCCTGCAAGAATCTTGGTTTTTCCTTCAGGAGGAGGGCAAATCTCTTCTGAAATAATACGTGGAGTTGCTCTATAAAGCCATGTTCAGTATAATTATTATTATTAAATTATATTTGCAAGAATAAACACATTAAATATTTGTTCTCTGAATCAGGGACAGGCAGGAGATGGTTCATTCTTTCCCCTGACGTTAAATTGCTTTGTAAGAGCTCTGGGGGTGTGTTTTGGGTGCTGGGGATGCTCTGCCTCCTCTCAGAACAGCTGAGCTCTTGTTTGCAATGAGCTTTCAAGTTGAATTCAGCCCTGATTTCAACCATGAGCTATTTGAGGACACTGAACATGCCCTGGTGATTCATGCACTGCTTTTGACTTCTGAGCAGCCTATTGCTGCTCTGGGCAAAGAGCAGTCTTCATCCATGAATGGGAGCTTACTGGGATTGGTGTAATGGGACATGTAAATGGGGCTGCTTTGGTGGGACCCTGAGGAGAGTTCTTCCTTCAGCAGGGAATTGTCACCAGGATTGGGAATTGCTGCATTTAAACTTCCCAAAATCATCTTCTAGGATAGCTGACTGAGTATCAGGCTGCATGGCAGTCCTTAATCCAGGCTTGTGTTTCTGCAAGTCCTTTTTGGTCGAAAAGCCACTTATCTTGGCCAAGTTATCTCCAGACATGACAGCAGAGAACACAGCCCCTTGTAGCCAATGATTCAGCCAGACAGCAAGAACATCAATATTCCAATAGCTGTGCTTAAAAGCCCATTTCAAATTATTAGGCACTATTAAACTACTGATATCAATTAAAACATTAATTTATTGGCACGGGGGAGAAGTGTCATTGCAAAGCAATAAAATAAAAGGATTTCCAGCTCCAAAATGCAGGAGGACCTGGAGCAGCACATGTATCGTGGAGCAGAGCTTGGTCTGCACACATCAGACTGTTCTAAACAGCCCAAAACACATTTTAGTGCAGTGCTTCAGATGCTGTTAAAGCTATTTCTAAGGAGTCCAGGTTTTTTCCAAGTGATGAAACATCTTTAATCCTAACTACAACAGCTCCCAATGTTCAGACTCAGTTCACAGATTTTTATTTTTATGGCTTTGTCAGTCTATCTTTTTTTTTTCCCCCCCCTAATTCCAGGTTTATGCTTGTTTTAGCAAGCAATCAGCCTGAGCAGTTTGACTGGGCCATCAATGACAGGATAGATGAGATAGTGAACTTCGACCTGCCCCAGCTGGAGGAACGCGAGCGACTTGTCAGGATGTATTTCGACCAGCACGTCCTGAAGCCAGCCACAGAGGGCAAACAGTGAGTGCACCTCACAGCTCTCCCACCTTGGAGAATTCTTCTTCTTTTCTTGTTTTTTTTTATCCCCTTTCCTGTATGTTCTGTCTATAAACCCACTTTCAAAAAGCAGCTCAAGAGATGGGAGATGTCTCTCGCCATCTTGATGCAATGCCATCCCAGATTTTTTGTTGTGCCTTTAAAATTCAGGAGGCAGTAATGCAAGCAGGAAACTGTAGGAACTCCTTTGCTGTAGCTACACATCAGTCAAAAGGTTGTTCTGCCTTTCAGGAGGTTGAAGCTGGCCCAGTTTGATTATGGCAAGAAGTGCTCAGACATTGCCAGACTGACTGAGGGCATGTCTGGCCGGGAGATCTCTCAGCTTGCTGTTGCATGGCAGGTGAGTGGGGCTTTGCTCCTTCCTTCTTTTTCCCTTCCTGGAAGGTTTGAGGATTTGATTCTAGAGTCTCAGATCATCTCTCCCTGTGAAAGTTTCATTTGTCCATAGGGTGGTACCAGAACACTGCTGCCTCTGGGGTGGGTGTTGAAATATCAGCATAATTCCTTATTCCATAAATAGGAACAGTTTTGATAATCCATAATGGGAAATCTCTTACGGAATTTAAGTAAAACAGGTGAGTTTGGAGTGAATTTGGGCAGTCCATGCTGGCCATGGTCATGGTCCAGCTTTGCAAGCTCAGCAGAAGAGATGCCTGATGCTGTTGCCCTCATTAGGGTACTAAACCATCCTCCTTTCCCTTCTTGTTTTAAACACTTCAGTGCAACTTAAGCTATTAAAGAAACAAATCTAACTGTAATTGGAGCTGGAAAAAAAGAAAGGTATTTCTTCCATACATAAAAAGTAAGAAAAGCAGTCATTTGGAGTAGTTATTCACATGCAAGCTTTAGTGATTTTTAGTGATTTTTTTTTTAACCAGGTTTTCACCTTGTTTTGTCACAGCTGCCATTTTCTTGCTGGATTGTGTATTTTCATAAACTAACCTAGAAATCTCAATTGAAGGAATGTGCTCCAATTTGTGTGTCATGTAACCTTATTCATGTCAGCTTCCTTTCAGGGATTGTAAAAATAAAGCGACTTTTTGTATAGTTCTTAAATTTTTAATTAAGTTTGGCAGCTCACAATCATCTTACGGAGTTTGTGCATTTCATTCCTTCTACTACTGGGTTTCCACCTTTTAAGGGGCAGAAATATTGTTCCTTTCTAGTTCAAATTAATTTTAATTGCAGTAGTCATGAGCTGAGGTCCAATTTGAGTGCTGTTAGTTTCTATTTTATTCTTTGGTAGCACACAGCTGGTTAATTTTCCTATATAATTTTTGTGATATTGAATCATATTTCAAAATGTCTACTGTCATCTGCCCCACGTATGTGAAAGGCTTTGCTGCCAACTATTTCCTGTGATAAGAAGTTGTGATAAATGATCCCTTGCTTTTTATCACCCCTTATCAGCAAGTTTGTCATTACTCCCCAGGAATGATCTCGGCTTTCGTCAATTATCCTTTAAGTGCTGGTGAAGGGAGGAAAAAGGTGGGGGTGATTAATTTTCCCTGACAGCTTTTTAAAATGTATCTTGTGCTGCCAGCACTATTCACTATTAACAAAGTTTGATGTAAAATTGCAGCGGGAAGTTGTGTTCCTCTGCTCTCATGAAACACTCAAAGGGCTTGAAAAAAACAAACATGCAGGAGAGGGTGGGAAGAAATGCTGGAGTTGGTTGGATGTAGCAAGAAACTTCATCTGTGTTAAAATCAAAGGGGCCTCATTTCTTGTTGGTCAGGAAGGGGAGTGGGATGTGCCAAGGGTCAGTGAGCAGCCCAGGGGCTGGACATGGGGCCCTGACGGCATCCAGGGTGGGATAAGGGTTGTCTTGAACACTGTCCTAGGAGCTGCCTGTCAGAGCTGTTGATGCTCTGGGGGTTCTTTTTCAGTCACTTTGTAATGCCTCAGGATTTTAGCTTTTCTTTATTCCATGGATTTGTAACCCTGCAGAGGTTCAGTGCAGAACTCTACACTCCACACACAGTGGGAGCTGCTGCCTTCCCATTTTGGGCAGACACAGCAATTCCTCTCCTGGCCTGGGAATCAAGGACACCTCACTGCCCCAGGCCTGAGAGATGGAAACAAAAGTGAGTTGGGGGCAGCAAACTTGGGGTAAATTCCTTCATTTCCTGAAGCTGGCATTGGAGGATTAACCCCCAATCTGCAAATGGACTCAACTTATAAAAATAGGAAAACCCATGAGCCATGGTCAATTTTTTGGACGAGCTGTGACTGACTAGAGCTTGGCTGGAGCTGCTGTTCTGCCAGCTCTGGCCACTGACCTTGGCCACCTGCCTGGCCACATGTCCCACCTGCCTTTGGGTTTGCCTGTGCGAAGCCCCTCAGCGGGTTTGGGGTAAAGCCCCTCTCCAGGCAGGTGTTTTTTGCACACATCCAGCTGATCTCCTGGGAGCTGTTGGTATTTTAGGCCCTGTTTTAGCACTGGGGACTCGTTGTAGGTGCCTTTGTAGCTGCTCCAGTGCTCTGGGCTGTCAGGGAAGGTTTAAGGCCACAGTTGTCAAGCCTTTCTGGCAGTGTTTTCCTGCCTCAAATTCCTGCCTTCCTGCTCTGCTTCCTGTGGTGCTGGTGCACCCCTGTGGATGGCTGTGCTCTGAACTGGGTCAGGGAGCTGAGCAGAGCTAAAAATAGCTTGGCAAGATGACTTAACTGCATAGCTACAGTGCTCAGGGTAGGTAGGGGCTGGAGGAACTAGGAACTGACTCCAAAAAATCCTTATCAGGCTTTCCTCAGCTGGATGCAGCAGCTGTAGGGTGCTTATGTACCACAGACACTCTGTATTTCTTATATCTCGTATCAAAATATCATTTTTGGTCTTTTAATTCAAGGTGCTGCCAGACAAAGGTGGGAAATAATCTGATTACAGAATATTTTGAGCTGGGAAAAACCCACAGGGATCATCCAAGCCCATCTCTGGGCCCTGCAGGGGTCAAACCCCGCAATCCCACCCTGTGCCTGATGTGAGCAGCCCCTTTCTGAGTGCACACCTTAGCTTTAATCCTGTGCACAGGAAGGTGTTTGTGCAGCCCTGATGGAGTTTGGAGCCTCTGGAATCCTCAGCAGCTCTGGGATCATCTTCCCTTCCCAGAACTTGATCCCAGAGGTGGTTTGGGGAAAGGGGAAGCTTTAGGAGGTGAAAGCATCACAACCATTTGCTCTTCTCTGGGACAGCAGCAGTGGCCACTCTGTCCTGTGCCCTTGCAGTCAGTTCCCACAAGGATTCTTCTGCCAATATTGTTTTTGAAAAAACATCTCAGTTAAACTGAGCAATAGCTGCAGCATTCAGAGGCTTAACTCCACCATAAACTGAATTTGAGATTGATTGCCTGTCATTTACATGAAAATTCTAGCCCACTGCTGTTTTGGTCTGGCCTGTATTTACCAAGAGGAAAAAAAAATGATGCAGAAAAGCCAAAAGTGTAACCTCTAGCACTGGGAAAAATATTTCTGTCTGGCACAGCTAACAGTGTGTTTGCTAGAAATCCATTTTAATCTCTTCTGCAGAAGACGGCATTCCCTTTTGTCCTTGTGCTTTTCCACTGACCTTTATGGCTCTAGCATGGACCAGATGCATTTTCCCCTTAAAAAAATTCCCCTCAGCTCTGTTTATAGTCATGTGCAGATTTCCCAGCACTGTACTCAAATCTACAGATGTGCTTTAGATAAAATGTCAAAACCAAAAAGCAACCTTTCACTATTCTAAACTATAATCTTGGAGAATTGTTTTGGCAGCACTTCAGGAGAAATCCCAGGAGTTTTATGTCCCAGTGTGAGCTTCCTGTCATTTCCTTGCCTTTTTATGCCACTGATATAAATGCCTTTCTTTTGTTCCCTCAACCCTGTTTATATTTTTAAAATAGCTGTTGTATTTTTGTGTAGAGTTTTTTTTAATCAGGCTATTTTCATTATCAATGGGATTCAAATGATACAGATTAGTCTGGCCAGGTTAAAATAAACCACAAGTCTTGGCTGAAATGAAACATGAGGTCATTTAGGCTGGACTTGTCATCTGTTCCATCCCCACCAAACAAAATTATTTCATAATTCGTTTTGAGGAATAAAACAGGAATTGCTGCACTGGATAAAATGGGTTAAAATTTGTCCATGCAGGAGGCAGAGGTATGAATATAAATGAAGCTTGGTACCATTTTTGTGTGTGTGCAAGCTACTCCCAGAAGGGGCAGCTGCTTCTCCCATTTGCTTTCTTGACAGTGAGGGCCTAAGGCTTTCTAAAAATAGAAAGTCATTGACAAAATCAGCAGAGCGTGAACTGCACAGCTTTGCAGGAGGTTCCACACTGGGCTGGATGGGCTGTGCAGTGGCAGGGAGGAGAGCAGGCCAGGCATCCTTCCTCTCTGAGCTCTGGAAGCACAAAAATGCATCCCAGGAAGGTGCTTTTTCATTTTAAAATACCTCACCAGGGCTGGATTGAGAGGGGATGTAAACTGGATGAGTGAGGTCTGAATAAAACCTTTCCAGTGTTCCCCTTTTACAGAGAGGACAGGAGGGGTTGGGAGAGGTGCTGTGGGAATATTTGGCAGGTTTTGGAAGCAGAAGTAGCAGCCTCAGTGCTGAGGATCCTGCTCAGGCAGTGAGTGCAGCACAAGAGCCTTTGTGCAGAGAGAATTCTCTATTTACAGAGAATTCTGCCCCTTCTCTGCACTCCCTCCCCCAGGCCAGTGTTTACTCCTGCTTTTAAGTAGGACCACCAGCCTGACTTGTCAGTGCTGCCTGGAGGAAGGATTGCAAAGGGTTTGCACAGGGAAAGGATTTGATGCTGCGTGCATGAAAAAACAGCCAGCTCTGGTGAGTTGTGCAAGTGAGACCTTTTGTGCTCTAACCAGTTCCCCCAAAAAAATGGTTGGAAAGTAGGTTAGAGGAGCCTGAAAACCAGCCTGGGTAACCTTTTGCTCATTTCTGGAAATAGTTACTCCTCCTGCAGTGAGGTAGCACTGATGTAATAGGCAGCTCTAACCCACAACGCTGTGGTGACAGCAAAGCAACAGCTCATCCTGGGCTTTGTCTTCTGCCCTGTGGACATCCCTGGGCAGTGGAGGTGTAAAAGGGTCACACTTGAGTTTGTTTCTGTGCTGCTTTTGCTGTCAGACTTGTTTCTTGCAGGAACTGATGTTTTGCACCATCAATAATTAATGAAGCCTCTGTGTGCTGCCTCAGAATCACACTGCAGTGTGTCTGAAACCAAAGTTAATATTCCTCACTGGGACAGGAGACAGAAGGGTTGGCATGTGGCAATCCAGGATGTGGCTCTGTGGATGTGGGGAGAGGTTTGGGGCTCTTAGGGCCAGGCAGGATGGCTGTGGGGAGCTGGAGGGATCCCGCTCCTCATCCCAAGCTCCTTCATTCCCTAAGCGCAACACAGAGCTGCTCATAGGAGCACTTGCAGAGGGAGGAACCAGATTTAGAAATCTGCAGCTTGGGGGCTGCTCTGTTACCTTGGAGATGGGTACAGCTGACAGCACAAGCATCCTTGCCTCACTTGGCGGGACCGGCTGTGCTGGCATCTGCAGGATGGCTGGGCAGAGCCCCAGCTGTCCTGTCTGTCCCCTTCCCAAGGGACAGTCCCTCTGCTGCTGCCTCACAGGCCTGTTCCCCCTGCAGACTGTTGGACAAGGGGGGCAGGAGTTGCCAGCCCTTTCCCCAAGGAGCTGTGGTCACGTCTGTGCTGACTCTCCCAGCTCCAGGATGGAGTGTTTGCCAAGCAGAACTGGAGAGGGGAGTTGGGAGAGGGGAGGAAAGGGAAGGTCCTGTGGGCTTTTGAGTGCAGGGTGGGAGCTGACACAGCACAGAAGTGATGCAGGGGAGATTCCTGAGTAAAGTGTATTAGGAAAGCAGGATCAGTGCACATGAAACATCATTTTAGAGGCACCACATTGCCCATGTTTCCCCCCAGCACTGACATTCATTCGGCTGTGCAAGTGTTTAAACAATTTCTGTTGCTTGGATGGAGTTGTTCCATCACCCCCCTGCACCCAACCTCTCTTCACCTTATTGGCTTCACACATGCAGCTCTTCAAGAACAAGAGAAGAAATTTAAACGAGCCAAGTATGGGACCTTTTCTTCTGAAAACAAGGGCTTTGATTCCCAGGAAATACAGAGGTGGGCAGAGCTTCTTGGTGGTGATCGCTCTGTGTGCCACCTGGAATGAGGGTGTTGTGGGGGAAACCATGCATGGAGAACAACAGAGAGGGAGCAGTCTGAGATGTCTCCTGGTCCTGGGCAATGCCATCCCTGAGCTGTCTGAGGTGTCCTTGTCCCCACAGGCAGCAGCCTATGCCTCGGAGGATGGGGTGCTCACTGAGGCCATGATCGATGCCCGCGTGGCCGATGCGATGCAGCAGCACCGACAGAAGATGGAGTGGCTGAAAACAGAAGGTGCTGAAGCAAACAAAGGGACTGACAGGAGCCCCTTGCTACCTTTCCCTAAAGAGACACCGGTATGAGAAGCCTGCAGGCTTCACCTGAGGAGAGAAAGCTGGGAGGGGCTTCTGGGCAAAGGTTTGGTGGAATCACTTGTGGAGAGCAGCACGGCCCTTGGTGCCAGGGAGGGCGTGCTGCTGCAGGCTGCCTTGGGTCTTGTGGCTTTAAACTGCACCAGAAAAACAAAATGGTTTTAATAAGGGAGAAGTAACTGAATTAAAGGACTCCTTGCTGAAATACCACTGGCTGTGTTGGTCTCTATGGTCTGTCCTGCTGGAGAGGCACAAACCCCAAATGCTTCTCTGCCATTTCTGCAGTGTCCCAGCACCAAGGGAAGCTAGGGCTTGTCCAAGCCTGACACTGCCATACATTTAAATCTGTAGGGCTTGTGCTCCAGCAGAGGCATTTCTCACCATTTTCCCTGCATCCTGTCCATGACAGCTCCTCGCTCACATCTCTGGGTGGCATCACTTGAGTTGCCTTTCAGAGTCTCAGAGTAAATTTTTCTTACAAAGGTGCATTTAGGAGGATTAATTGGTTGAGTTGGAGTCAACACAGGTGGTCTGAGAGCAGCTCCATATATTTTTTCCCCCAGCTGAACCACTTTTCTCCTTAAAGAGATGAGTTTGGGGAACACAGATCCAGCATGGTCTGAAGAGAGAGAGATGAATGGGGCTTGTTTGCTCCCGCTGCTGCCATCAAGCTGCTCTTGCAACATGGGTTTTCTCCTGCATTTCTGGAACAGCTGAGAAAATGTGCCATTGTCAAGCCCTGAACACGAGCCTGTCTTGATGAGATGGCATTTGTTCTTCTTCTGTGCATATGAGAGACAGGTTAGAAAATATCTTGATTTTTTTTTTCCTGCATTTGAACTGAATATGAACTCAGTGCTCTGCTCTGAGGCCTCTTCTGTAGCTACACAGCACAAGCACATTGGCCTGACCTAAATCTGTGCCCTTGAGTACCTTGCTGAGCTGTTCTTCTCACACAGGAGCTGACACCAGCCCCACTTTGTCCATTCCAGGGCTGGCTGAGCTTGGAGCTGTTCCGTGGCAGGAGCTGGTGAGCTCAGGAGCTTGGACAGAGCCCTCTGGGACACCAGGAAATAATTCCTGAGGCTGCAGACCTTCCTTGCCTGGGCTGCCAGCATCCCCCACAGTAATTCCTTGCTATTTTCCCCTGGCAGATGTGAAGAGGCATTTTAGAAGATGCTTCTTTGGTGAGGTCCCCACTTCCGTGGCCCTCTGACCTGGTGCATTGCTGTGGGCTGGGGAGAATCTCTGTACAACCAAACCACACACTGGGTGTTCAGAATGATTAAAATCAACTCAAACCCCACTTTTTCCCTTCCCTTTCAGCCCAGGTGTAATTGTCCTTCAGTCCACTGCTCAGGATTAGCTATTCCAGGCTTTCCCTTTCCCATTTAAGATTTTACTGGAATTATTTCTGCCAAGCCCCAGGAGATGGGAGCTGAGCAGAGCCACTGCTAAACCCCTCTGCTAAGGGATGATATGAGGGAGCTCTGCTCATGTGATTCCAATCCCTAATTGTGCCATAAACCATCAATTCCTTCCCCCTCCTTCCCATGGAGCATCTCCATGGAGCACAGGAGGGAGGGAAAGGTGCTCTGCCTTGTCCTGCTGTGTGGCTGTGTTTCTGCTCATCCCAGGGGCTGGAATGCTGCTGTGGACCCATGGGAGAGGCACAGAGCTGCTGCCTCAGCTCTTTGCTGAGATTCCTGCTGCAGATGGAACCGGGTCCCTGACAGAAGCAGGGGGAGCACCATGCTCTGGCCAGCAGGGATTGAGTGCAAATTTGGGACACTGTCAGATTTCCAGTCTGCAACTGGTCCTGGAAAAAAATCCTGACAGAATCAGCTGGGCAGAGCTTTGTGCTGCAGGCTCCTGTGCAGGCCTGGTGCTGTTGGAATCCCAGAGCTCCTTCCCTCTGCTCCCAATGTCCTTGCACAGCCCCTGGAAAGTTGCCCAGCATCTGTGGGGCTGAAATCTCCAGGGAATTCCTCCTCCTTCCCAGAGATCTTTGTGGCTCTGGGCAGAGCAGGCATGTCCTCCTCATCTCCTTTGGAGAAATCTTTGTTTGTGCAGGGTCTGGAATCCACAGCCACGTCTGCCCTTTTCTGTGAGTGCCAGGAGTGTGGATCCAGCATTTATCCAGCTCCTGCTTAGTGATGGATGTCTCACATCCCACCTGGGAAGCACAGGAGGAGGTGGCACCCAGGCTGGGAAAACTGAGGTGGAGCAGGGAAGAGCAGAGGTTGAGCCTGGTTGAGGAGACTTGGGATGCTCCATGTGCCAGGTGAGGCAGGTGCAGAGGGACAGAGGTGCTGTGGACAGCTTGTTTTCCTTGGATTCAGTCTTCCAGCCCTATTTCACCTCTTCCCAGTACATGGAAAGAAAGGCAAAGACTTTTGCACACTGATGCCATTTGTCCTTGGTGCCACTTTTTATTTCCACAGGAAATACCCTTCTCCAGCCACTCCCACACATCTCCTTCCTTCACACTTTGTGCTGTTATTTTATCCCAGTCCCTGTTGCCCCCAACTCTCCTAATCCTGCCTTCCCTAGCCATTCCTTGCCCCTTTCCCTGTGCCCTCTCCTGGCTACAGGCGAGGTGATTCCATGCCCTGCTGACACCTGGACCTGCTGCTGTCACTGCTGCTGCTTCTGTGGAATGTGACAGGAAAGGGAAGAAAGGCTCCCTGTCACCCTGAATTCCTGCCCCATCCCAGATTTAAGTGCAGGGGTTTATCCCTGGCTCGCTGTCAGCTCTGGGGTGACCGTGGAGGTGGCACCCAGCTATTCAATACTCCAGGCAGGGCCAGAGGATAGCAACCCCAAGCTGAGGTTATCTTCTCTCCTGACACTGAGGTATGAGCCAATAGCACTTTATTAAAATGGAATTCGGTATCGGAGAGCAAATCCCAGAGCAGATGGATTTGCAGACAATCCATCACTCCCATCCTGGCTGCTGCCACTGGAAATGTGGTCCTGGTGCCTCAGCACTGCAGCTGGGGACAGATTTACAGCCTGGCCAGCCCTGGCTGCTCCCAGTTGCCATCCTTTGAAGGATTTGTATGGAATGTGAAGGGCTGGGAGGAGATTCCCGTTGTGACAGCACAGGGATGTGAGCACTAGGCACTCCCTGTCCCTGTTCTGGGCCTTGGGAAGGCGGGAATCTCCCCAGGAAACTTCCCTGGCAACCTGTGTTTGTGTTTGGAGTGGAGAAAAACCACTCAGAATCTTTTATAAGCCCTTGTCTTGTGTGCTGGGTTTTTTTCTGCTCTGCTTTGTCTGCACTGAGCCTGGGATGTGCCCAGATATGCCCAGATGTGCCCAGACTCATGAACAAGTCCTGCAGCAACATCTTTGTGCAGGATTGGAGCCACAGGCAGGGTCAGAGGTGCTCTGGGTGGGTGGTTCTGTGCCAGCAAGGAGCAGGATGAGGGATATCGGAGAACTGGTTCATGGTGACAGATTTCAGTACTGCTGGAATGGGAAATGATCCAAGTTTTCCTTCTCCATGCCAAAGACCTGAGATTCCTGTGCTTTTCCTGTTTTTCCTGCCCTTCCAGGCAGTGGGCATGAGAGACTCAGGCTCCTCTCTGGAGGCAGCTTGCACCCAGAATTGAACAGTGAAAATTTTTTATCTTGGTTTAAAATCAGTTTTTGGATCTTGGAGCTTCCCTGCTATCCCAGCAAGCAGGAGCCAAGCAGTGAAAATCTGTCCCAGAACCTGGGGGGAATCACACAGCCCTTCTGAGGTCAGGACAGCACCCCCTCCCATTCTTGTTTGCACCTCCTCCTGTCCAGAACTGGGCACCTGCTGCTCTGGGGTGCCCCAGCTCTGCCCCAGGGGGAATTGCTGAGTTCAAAGGGTTGGAAAAAACACTCAGATGCAAAACATGCAAAAAACTATTTTACTGACAAACAGCAAAGGATGGGCTTAGTTCCAGGAGCTGAACTAGTTGTCTATTATACAAACATCTTATTGAAAGGGAAGGAATGGCTGAAATACACTCACTCATTGACCCAAATAAAATCACAGTGTGCTTTTTCTATTGCCTCCCCCACCCCAAGTTCTCTTCACCTTAAGCTGCTCCCCAGAGCCTCAGCACAGGCTGCCACCCCTCCAGTCACTGCAGACCACAAAGCTTTGGGTGAAATCTGCCTGTGCAAGTGGATTTAATAAAAAAATTAGCCATTATTGCTTTTCAACCACAGTAAAGATTATTCTGTGATTAAAGTTGGAGCAGAGTTTAATCTCTCTCTGGCAGTCTGTGCTGTGCCTCTCCCTGCCTGATGCATGCAGAAGTGGTTTGAGTGCAGGAAAAAAGAAAAGAAGGATTAACAATCAGGGAAAACTGCACTCCAGGCTATGTCCTGGTGTTTCACATGTGAAAAACCTCCCTAAAGTGAGTGCAGGGCTTCCTCTGCCTCAGCGTGAACTGTGACTGAGCCACCCTGGGGAATCCCAGGAGGGGCCAGAAACTGGGAATCCCTTTGGAATAGAAATGAGTGCAAATGGGTGGAGGTGCCAGAATAGGGACAGGCTCCATGCAGGGGACACAGTGACACACAGAGCTCTGGACACATGGACACACAGCCGCAGCAGGGTCCCAACAGCCCAGCCAGGGTGAGCAGCTCCTGACCCTTCTACATCTCCCCTCTCCTCTGCTTCTCTCTCCTCAGCCCCTGCAGGGAAGCCACAGGCCTGGCTCTTTCTGTTTGAGCTTTTTATTTTCTTCAGGACGTTCACTCACTGCTTCTTGTCCTCCTGGACACCCCAGGGAGCTGGGCTGAGGGGACTTCTCAGCTCCACTCCAGCCTGGGGTGGAAGCAACAGTCCTGGGTCCCTGCCCAATAGACAGTTCCCTGCTCAGCATCCCATTGCTGTTCACTGAAACCCAGATCTGTCCCACCAGTGCATCCAGCTTGGAAAATGATGCATCCAAATGTCTCTGCTTGTACCACATGCTCTCATAATGGAAGAACTTCTGCTCTGTTCACATCCAGAGGTGCTCTGCGAGGTGCTGTTTTTACCTTCCAAGACCCTCTGAATGCAGAAGCAGCTTCATCACCTCTGTGATGACCCAACCTCTTCATCAATGCCAGGCTGAACGTTCAGCAGTGCTGGGAAGTGAGATCTGATACAGGACCAAGCTCCCTGTGCCCCTCAGCTCCTGCCAACCTCCCCCTGCACCAGGTGAGCATCACCCTCCCTTTCCACCATGTGCAGGATGTTCAAGCAGGATCCCCCATGTTTCATTTTGTGCCTCTGCTCCATCTCTGGACACCGCTTAAAGAGCCTGTCTCCATCTCTTTGCATCCTCCCTACAGAGATTTTTACGTGGATGAACAGTCCCAGTTCTCCCAGGTCCCTCACAGGAGATGCTCCAGTGCCTTCATCACCTCAATGTCTGTTTTCAACACCCCTTTTCAGAGGATTCTCTTCTCCCAGCTGAAAATGCAACCAGAAAATGAGGTAGAACAGCAGTAAGTAAGCCTACTGTGCTGTGCTGTGAGTGCCCAGGACACCATTCCAGGCTCTCTCCTGGTCTTTTTTTATGCATGAGGTGCTGCCCACTGGGCCAGCTGAGGTGTCCCTGGCTGGCTCAAGGGAGGGCACGATGGATGGATTGATGGATGGATGGATAGATGGAATCACAGGAGACACCTTCCCAAACTGCTCCTCAAAGAGGAAGAGCTCTTCTCAGTGTTTCTTGTTTATATTGGCCAGGTGTTTATTCAGCAGGGCCAGAATTGAGGATGGGATCTGAGTTTAAGAAGGACCTACTAGGTGATGCAATGGATTTCTCAATCCCCTGCTTTTCCCCACCTGTCTTTCCACACCTTTCCTTCCAAACCATTCCTCATGCAGGCAGCCAGGCCAGGGCTCTTCTCACCCCAAAACAACAGGAGACGTTCCCACCAGGGCTCCTCATCCCAAAAACACAGGAGAATATTCCCAGCAAGGCTCCTCACGCCAAAACCACAAGAGAACATTCCCAGCACCAACCCCAGCTCTGGAGAAGTGGCACATGGAACTTTGAGCTGTGTCTCCAAAAATAGCCCCAAAAATCCCCAGCACCACCAGAGCCAGGAGCCTCCCCCGGAGCATCTGGCAGGTGAGAGCTGAGATGGGGCCTTCACTTCCCACTCCCCTGTCCTGCACTTCCCACACTTTACATCCCTGTTTTCCTTTCCCTAGGCTCTGTCCACCTCCTTGCCCAGCCCTGACCATGCTGTGCCAAATTGGGTTGTCGCTGGGTTCGGGTGTTGTTGTTGTTTCCATCTGCGGTTGGATATTTTTTTTTGGTTGTTTTGGGTTTTTTTGTGTTTGTGTGTGTGTGTGTGTGGAGACTGGATCAGAGGCAGGAGAACAACAAACAAAATTAACATGAGTACAGCTGGGACAATTCAACGAGGAGAAAACACCCCCACGAGCAGAGAGGAACAAAACAAACACAAGCACAGAGGAACAGGCGAGTGCGGCCACCACCCAAGCTGGCAGTGACAGCAGTGACCCCACTGTGACACAGGGACAAGGGACAGGGCTGGGGAGGCTCAGCCTGGGGCAGGAGCAGCTCAGGAGATGGGACAGGGACAGCAAGGGTGGCGGCAATGGGGGAGAAGGAGCTGCTGGGTGATGCTGGCAGCTGCGACACCCCAAAACTGGCTCTAACACCCCCAAAATAGCTGTAACACCCCAAAACTGGCTGTAACACTCCAAAACCAGCTGCAATACCCCAAAAAATAGCTGCAACACCCCACAAAACAGCTGTAATACCCCAAAATAGCTGCAACACCCCAAAACCTGCTGTAATACCCTAAAACCATCTGCAACACCCCAAAGCCATCTGTAACACCCCAAAACCAGCTGTAATACCCCAAAACCAGCTGTAATACCTCAAAACCAGCTGTAATATTCCAAAACAAGCTTTAATGTCCCCAAAACAGCCGTAACACCCTAAACCAGCTGCCTCTTTCACCTTTTGCTTTTCTGGGGGCCTGGGCACCTTGTTCCCCAAAGAGGAGATGGCAGACCTGTGGCTCTTGGGAAAAACTCTCCTATTTGGGGTTTTTTTGGCATATTTGGGGTATTTTGGGTGTTTCTGCTCAGGAGTTTGACACCATCCCAGATCTGCTGGGTCAGGATTCCCTCCCTGCACAGGAAGGAATTTTGGTCCTCATTTACTAAGGATGAGAATCATTTCCCCAGGATTAATCCCATTGGTTTTGTGTGTGCTGGGACAAAGCTGCTCCACCAAACCTGTCTCATTTCCCTGGATTAAACTGAATTTCTCCCAGTAAATTTAACTGCACTGAGAGTATTTCTTGGTTTTGTTTTGTCAGGGGATTTTTTTTTGCCTAAGTTTTACCAAGAGAGAGGTTCAAAAGGTGAGAGCTGCAGACCCAGCAGACTTTTAAAAAGTCTGTTTTTATGCAACAGGAACACTTACAATGTAGAATATTTTTCTCCCTCTTCCAGAGCCTCAAATTCTTATGGCATTTTGCTGTGGATCAGCCAGATCAAACTTAATGGATGTGAGGCATCACTTCACCCTTTCTAGTTGTTTCATTTTTAATGGTATTTCAATCAAGACCAGCTGCTAGAATAGGGCAGAGACAGGCTTTACATTCAGTCTGAGTTTAGCTCAGTGGGAAAACTGTTTTTAAAGTGTTTTCCGCCCCCCCCCAACCAGTTCCAGAGACTCGATATTTTTCCTTATCATAATGGCATTTTCTCCCCTACAAAATGCTGTCCCACCTGAGGACTTGTTGATAACACAAGCCCTGCTCTTCCCTGCCAGGAGGCTGTGGAAAGGAGGTGCTCAAGGAAAAGTCATTCCTTAGATCCTAAGGAATTTTAGACATCACAGCCAGGAATGACAGATAAACAGACACAAATATGGATCAGGCAATTATTTAAGTCCAGAAAGAACCTGGGGCTCCAAGACAACAGGCACTAGGGAATAGCAAAGGTGGGAATGGCAGAGAAACATGAATGTTAGGGCAGGTTTGGACTTGTAACTAACTGAACTGGGCATAGGAAATAAAAAACAACCCCAAGACACAGAAACTGGAGCAGGGAGGGAAGAGCAGGAGTCTCTTTTCAGTGTCCTTTTCCCCGCCATCAAAGAGCAGGAGGCCACTGAGAGTGTCAAGGAATCCATGGAAGAAAGGAGATTTTCTGGGGATGCTTAGCATCCTTTAGTTCTGGGTGTTTTCCCCATTTCTGCATAAACCCACTCGATACAAAATAATAAATGAGGGGGAAACTATAAGGATTCAGGGCTGTCAGATTCCTAGGGATGGAATTTCCCTCCTTTACCCCTCCTTATAAATCCTCTCTCTCCCTGCCCAGCACATCCCATGGCCTGGGCTCACCAGCAGAGCAGGACCAGGCCAAGGAGCAGCTCCAGCACTCCTGGGCCTTGCAGCTCCTCCAGGCCCCTCTGCCTGGGAGAAAAGGAGGTCTCTGGATGGGGACACTGCTGTCAGAGCCTCGATCCCATCCAGACCTCGAAACCCATACCAGGAGAAGCACATGCAAAAACACATTGGAGCATCCTCACACACTTGGACTCAACCTTGGGGACATTTGGGATGTCTGGAGACGAGTTTGGCTTCAGTCTCTCTGTGTCTCTCAAGCCAAGCCCCACAAGCAAGGGGAGTTTGATGTGTAGCAGGAGTGAGGCTGCCCAGGGCCCCCTCTCTGCACTCTGTGGTTTGGAAGTGTTTTAACCAGGCTCACCCTGCAAGAAGAAGGGCAGAGCAGCTCCTTTCCTTCCAGGCAAGAAGGGTGTTTATGAGTTGGATCTAGCACATTCCACCCTCCTCCAGTGAAGGACAGCAGCCCTGCCACCACCAAAGCAGCAGCATCAGCCCAGGCTGAGCCCTTCCAGTCCCACTCCCCTGGCTCTGAGGTTGGATTGCTTAAGGCAGGTTTCAGTGGACAGCAATGCAAACAACAAACCCCTGACACATTCCCAGCACTTCCTTCCCCCACAGCAGCTACCCAGAACATGAACCAAAGCAAAACAAAAAGGGACACTGTGCTTCCCCAGTCCCCATCCAAACCTGTGACCAGTCAAGCCACGGGAGGGGCAGAGCAGGGCAAACCCGAGCCAAAGGACCAAAAAATGGGGCTGGAGCTCTTGGAGAGGACATTCTGCATCTTCTTTGTGTTGTCCCACCTCCATCCCCTTGGCCAGCAATCCCAGCAGGATGTGCAGGACAGCCGTGAATGCCAGGAAAAGGTGGGGGGGATTGAAAGTATAATGCAAATCTCTTTTCTCTCTCTCTCCTTTTTTTTTTTTTTTTTGTTTTTTTTGGTTTTTTTTGTTTGTCTGCTTTTTTCTTTTTTTTTTTTTTTTTTTTTTTACATATATACACGAGTCTGACAATAAAATGTGGAACACAGTGCAAAGTCTTGGCTGCAGAGCATCCAGGACTGGCTTAGTTGTGCATCGTGGCGTGTCCACCCATGTATACTCAGGATGGATCCCTAAAATCCGTGTCCTCAGCTGGCTTGGGAACAAACAAGAGGCTGTTCCCGAGGAGGAAGAGCAGAGTCCTGTGTGTTTTAAAAGCTGGCTGCAGTCCCTGGAGGGTGGGGGTTCCTCAGAGGTGCCGGGGGCTGGGGTGCCCGTTGTGGTACAGCTTCTGTTTGATGTGCACCATGTTCCCGGTGGCCTCCTCGTACTGCCGGTGGTGACGTTTCCTCAACTCCTTCAAGTTACAAAATTTCGGAATCCAAGACCAGGAGTTGTCTGGAAGGCAGGGAGGAGAGGAAAGGTGAGGGATTGCAGGGAGAGGTGAGGGCTGTGCTGTCCCAAGGCTGCTCCTGCCCTGCTGAAGGCAGAGCCACCCCTGAGATCCCTTCAGGGCTGAGCAGAGCACATTGTCCACCCTGCCAGGATGGCCAGGGCAGCTTTAAGACTTCTCCTCCCAATTCCTGCCACCATCCCCAGTGTCACCCTCTGCCTCCAATAACTTTTTAACCCACTTTTTACCCATTAGTTCACCCCTCAGCCCAGGAACCTCTCCCTGCAGCAACATTTCAGCTGCCACCCATTTCCATGAAAATTTTTCATGGTTCCACCCCAAAATAGAGCCCAGTCCCTCAAAGGACAACTGGAGAGTCCCAGAGAAGGACAGATGGCACAAGGATGAGCTGCTGTGCTGGGAATTGGTTGAACTCAATGATCTTTGAGGTCTTTTCCATCTCAAATGAGTCCACGACTGTGAGATGGTGGTGACTGTCCTGCTCAGCCCTGCAGCTACTAGACAGCACAGGCTGAGCTCCTGTGGAATATTTTCTATTTTGAGAAGCCTCTTTCATCAGGAAGGAGCTGCAGGTTATTGTAACAGGCCACAGCTGGAGCTGATCAGGCCCCAGTGTGACATTGAGTCACTGCTGAGTGGTGCTCATGCACTCCTCGTTCTGTACCAGCACAGAATTTGTGTTTCCCCTGCCCCAGTCTCACAGTCACAGGCACCACTTCTCCTTGCAGAGGGAAACTAGCTTTGTTCAACAAAAAACGAAATTAATTTCTGCTTAGTGTCTTTAAAATTACTCATTTGCACCATTGATTTTGAATAAATAGGAAATATTTAGGTTCATTGCACCGTTGGCCAAGCCTTTTATAAAGCCTTAAAATAGGTGTACACAGGGAGGGGGAAAAAATGAAACAAAAGTATATGAAATACTAAATTAATTACTAAAAATAAAAGCCTCCATTCATAAGGGGTAGGTGATCCCAGCTCTGAAGAATATCTCAGCACAAGGAGAGCTCCTACCAGCCCTCCTCTGATTTCTGATGAAAATCAGGAGTCACAGCCCCAAAATTGGTTCTCAGAACCTGAGATCTCACAGGAAAATCAGCCCTTGCTTGGGAAACAGCAGCAGCACAGCCCTGGGAGAATCCTGACTCAGAAACTACTCACAGAGGCTGCTGGGGATTTGGGAAGACTAATGGGAAATTAATACCATTTTTTATCTGAGTTTTTAGAAAGAGAGAGTCCACTTCCCTAATTAGAATTTCTTATAGGTCTGCAGATAAATCTTTCTCCTGCATGCTTCTCCTTTCCCTCTGAGTTGTGATTTAACAGCAGCATCAGTCAAGAGTTGGAGAGATGGAGATTTGTAGGCACATTTTGAGGGAATTTCAAGTCATTCTCTGATTGAATACATTTTCGTGACATTTTTTTTTTCCTCCTCCAAATACGAAAACCCATGGGATGCCTGTGCTGAGGGAGGAAAATGGGGCAGAGGGACCCTCTGAAGGAGCATCTGCTGGTCCTTCTCAGTGTGTTAATTCAGGATTTTAAATGCTCCAAAGCCTGACAATTCTGCCCAACCCTTTTCTCTGTAGGGCTGATGGCACAACTAAACAAAAACATCTCCACATCTGGTCAGAGATGAGGAATGGAAAACCTCAGCTGACACCAGATGTCTGTCACTGTCACCACAATGTCACAGGTTTACACAAACAACACCAGGCTGTTATCCCAGCAGCTAGGAAAAAAAAGAAATCCAGATTTTTCTGGGGAATTTTGGTGCAGCCTGAAGGTATTCTGCCCACAGAATTCCCCCATCATTCTGGTCACAGAATCATGGAACATCCTGAGCTGCGAGCACCCCACAAGCATCACGGATAATGAGGGACAAAGAGGTCTGGGATATCCCTGGCCAGATTTGTGCCAAATCCACATAAATAAAGCAGCAGCTTGACCTCTTCCAGCACCCCCAGCTTCCAAGGAGAGGGCAGGGATGGAGGGAAGAGGAGGGAGAGGAGGAAGAGGAGGAGGAGCACTTACCATACCGTCGGCTGGTCCTCCAGGCACGCACAGCATAGTGGAGAACCCCGTCCATCCACACCAGGAACCAGCTTATACAAAAGCCCAGCAAAAGTCCCAGCATCAGATCAATCTCCTGCTTGGTTACATTGTCAGTCACAAAGTAATTCTCCGAGGAGTCCACCACTGACTGGTCCCCATCATAAGGGATGACATAATGGATGTGATGCCTGGTGTAGGGGACAGAAAAGGGGGAAAAAGCTCAGTGGAGATTTTTCTTTTGCCTTTCCTCCCAGTTCCTCCCACCATCCCCAGGAGCAGAAGGACTGTCCTGGCTTTTTGTGCTGCTGTCAACAGAGAGGGAGGGAGGAAAGCACAAACAACCCTGACCCCAGGCCTGGAACTGATGTCACATTCCTGCCACAGGCTCCCTGTGCCCCAGCTCATCATCTACAACACAGAAGAGGAAATCAAGGCCAGCAGGAGGCCACCCGTGGGATGCAGAGGGCACATGCTGGAGGCAGAGGCCACCAGAGCAGCTGTGTTGCCCTGAAAGTGCCACCACCACCATCCCCTGGAGGAGGGGGAGCTATCCTGTCCCTTCCCTGCAGCCCATGGGTGTCCCCAGGGAGGATTTGCTGCTCTGTGTCCCGTCTCCGTCAGTGAAACGAGGCTTGTGTTGATGCCTTAGCATTTCAGCTTTTCTATTTTCCATGGATTTGTAACCCTGCAGCTCTTCAGTGCAGAACTCTACACTCCACACACAGTGGGAGCTGCTGCCTTCCCATTTTGGGCAGACACAGCAATTCCTCTCCTGGCCTGGGAATCAAGGACACCTCACTGCCCCAGGCCTGAGAGATGGAAACAAAAGTGAGTTGGGGGCAGCAAACTTGGGGTAAATTCCTTCATTTCCTGAAGCTGGAATTGGAGGATTAACCCCCAGTCTGCAAATGGACCCAACTTAAAAAAGGATAAAAACCCATGAGCCGTGGTTCATTTTGGGTGGTTTTGTCTGCCCTAAATGCACCTGAAGGCCCTTTGATAAATAGAACTGCTTTTTATTCCCTTAATTTTGTCTGGCCTCTGTTTTTAGGTAGCCCCAAAAGGCATCAGTTTCTCTCACACATCAGAGTTTAAAGAATTTGCAAGTTTACAGCCACAAGGAGGCACAGGGAGGAATTCATCCTGCAGCCTCTCAGTCCTGGAAAAGTCCCACGAGCTCCAAAACAACATCAGCTTATCCTTGACCAGGGAAATCTGTGGGGGTCCCTCCAAGAGCAGACAGCAATTCCTGCCTGGAGCACACAGCAAGAATCCCTCCCAGCACAGGAGCAGCTGGCAAAGCTCCCCCAGAGCCCTGAACATCTCCAGGGGGAAAGCAGCAGCTCCAAAGCTTCCCAAGGCTCCCAAGGTTTGGAGAGGCTGCCCTATGCCAGGAGGGTGACTGGGCTTGTTTGTGCCATGAGATGATGGAGACCAAGCCTGGGATGAAGCTGAAAAACACCAAAAAGAACACCCCCCAAGTTCACCTGGGGAAAAGCAGGGAAATGTCAGGGATGGAGTCAGGGAGTTGTAGAGTAGAAAAAAAACCAAAAAAACACAAGCCAGGCAAGGCTGTGGAGGCTGAATGGGAGGGGATGAGCAGTGACAGGTCCCCGGGAGTTGCGAGGGTGGGAGGATCCTGGAGGATGGGGGATGCAGGATGCAAAGCTGCTCTGAACAGCCCTTCACCTTCTCAGCCGGGAGCCCCGAGGCTGCCCAGCCTCACCCAGGGGTGGCCACACACCCAGCCAGGTGATGTCCAGCACAGTCCTGGCATTACCAGTGCCCCCAGTTCAGGGAGCAGGGGTTGTCCCAGTGCTGCCCAGTGTCCCCAGCATCCCGTCCCTGTCCCTGCGCCAGGCATGGCCCCTCTCCCACCCGCAGAGGAGAGGGAGGCAATGGCTGAGGCCTCTGAATATTCATGAGGTGCAGGTTGTTCGATAATCACGCCTGAGAAACGTCCAAATATTTACACAAACAAACCTGCACTCAAAGGAACCTTCTGAAAACAGCCCTAATCTCAGTGATGCCTTAATGGGGGCCACCTGCACCGGCTGAGCCGGGCACGGCGCTGGCACAGGCTGGCGGTGGCCACCAGCCCCTCCAGTCCCCATTCCCAGCCAGGGAAAGCTGCCAGGCTGGCAAGGGACGGGAAATGGCAGCTCTGATGGCAACAGCGATCCCCCGGGCTCAGGGCAGCCAAGCACTGACTGGTTTGGAACTGGGATCTTCCCTCTTTTGGCCCTGGGAAATCCAGGGGCTGCTTGAGGGAGGACTCCCCAAAAAGGAATGGGAGGGTTCCCATGAACACAGCCAGGCACTTCCCATGCTCAATGATTTCCCAAATCCCTGAACACACACATCTGCCATGTCCTATGACACAAGGACACCTGGCAGGTCCCAAACTCCCTCCCTTTTGCTTTCTGCAGCACAGGCACGGCCTAAAAGCTGAATCCACAAACTCTGGACTCCTTGGAGGTTCCTTGGCAGGGCCTGGCTGTGTGTCATCTGCAGGGCTGTGTCACAAGCCCTGTGGCACCTGTGCTGTGTCACCTGAACACCCCCAGCACTAACACAGACACCCCTGAGGCTCAGAGAACTCAAACTTCCCACGCACATCCAGGACAGGTTGCTAGGGATGAGCACAGAGCTCTGGGGTGGTTTTCACCCGGAGAGGAAGGTCGTGGAGTTCCTCCCTCCCTCTGCCAACCCCACAATGCTCAGGGATTGTTGGAAAGCCAAATTCAAAACCTCTGCCCTGCCTGGATTAAGAAACCGCATTACCCAAGGATCAGAAACCAAAGTTTAGATCCCAGGTGCAAACTTCCTTAAAAGAAAAGCCTCCTGTCACTAAAGCTCCCCAGGAAAGCACCTGAGACCTGCAGCCTTCTAGCTTTTGGGAACCCTAAGTCACCAGAATAATCCCATACAGATGATCTGCATTTCCACTTTGTGTAGTTTTCTGGAAGGAGTTTAGCAAAGCCCAAAGAAGACAAAATTTTCCTACTGTTTCAACAGTTGGGAGAGCTGGGCTGCAGGGAATTTTATCCTTTACTTGCCTTAACAGGACTGAGTGATGCCACAGAGATGGGGAAGAGAGTAGGGACAGACCCCCACAAGTTTTCTGCTGCTGCTGAAGCCCTTGGGGATGTTCCGGGAGGGAATCAGACCCTGCCTCATCAGCACAGCATTATTAATAGTGCAGAGAGGACCAGGGTCCCCACCTCATACCCAGGAGACTGGAAACTGGAATGTGCTCTGGCTGTCTCTGGGGACCAGATCCAGCAAGGAAAAGTGTCAGCTCTGAGCTGAGCAGGGATAGGTGCAGGAAACCCCCAGCAGCTCTTCCAGGACACTGCCAGGGAGGGCAGGCAGGGCTGGACACCAGGTCCTGGCTCCTCAGAACACAACTCTGCCATAAATCCTCCAGCCAGGGCTCATTTCACCAACCAAAGCCCTTTTGAGAGAGGCAAAATCCTCCTTCAGAGACAAAATCCTCCTTCAGAGACAAAAACCCCCTTCAGAGACAGAAATCTCTTCAGCCTGGCATCACCTCAGCCCCCAGTCAGGGCTGGGTATGAGGTCTCTGGGGACCACAGCCCTGTGAGAGAGGTGCCACATGTGGCCCTAAACAGTCAAACCCACCCACATTCTGCCAGTGTTTATTTACAGGAAAAGGATGCAACAAATAATTACTGAGATAATTCCTGAGGGCCAATTCCTGGGCAATTCCAGCTGGTGCTAGGTTAACCCCATGCCACCTTCCCTCCTGAGCTGTGCCCACCCTGGCTGTGCTGGAGCTTCCTCAGGGAGCGTGAGCAAAAGAGGGGACAGAAATACCAGCACACCCGGGGCCACTAACTCCCGGGAACAGCGGGAGAGGCTGGATCTGCTGTCACTAGGCTCAGGTGACAAACCAGGCAGCACGGTCTATGTGCCTGCCCAAGCTGGAGATCCCTGTCCCCATCCCCAGCCTGTGACAAAGCGGGGCAGCTCCTGCTCTGCTCTCGGGGCTGCCGAGCTGCCCCCAGCGCTATTGTCCCTTGCAGTGACCTTGTGAGAGCGCCGGCTGCTGCAGCCACAGCACACTTCGGGAGCCTCTGGAAAAGCCACGGAACTGTTTTAAGCACACACAGAGTCCGGCGTTGCCTCTGCGCCTCCACAGCCCCCGCTCCGATGGGGACAGGGACGGGGACAGGGGCGCGCCCGATGCTCCGGCTCAGCCCAGCTGCCTCCCGGGCAGGCGACAGTGGCAGCCACGTCACATCTCCCGGGCTCCCGCTGCAGCTTCCACATCCTGGCTGGACCAAGCCCTTCCCCATCGCCAGCTGCAACAGGATTTGGGGAAATCGGGCTTATCCAGCCTCCAGGCAGGATCTATCCAGTGCTGGATCCCTGTCTTGCATCCCTGCCTGAGCTTGCAGCCGTTCCTCAGCGTCCCAAGCAGCCCCGAGCCTCGCAGGGCTGTTCCCAACAAGGCCAGGGTGCTCAGCAGGGTGGTGGCACCACCGAAAACATCTCTCTGGTCCTGGTCCTGGTGGAAACATGCTACTGGCACAGCTGCAGGAGCCCAGGGAAGGGCTGGTGGTCCCTAGCACCAGGCAAAGAACACTCCCAGCACACCCACGGAGGGTGTGGGCACAGAGAGGTTCTCAGAGCGGCTGGGAAAGGAGGAAACAGAGGAGAAATGTCCCTCATGTCCCTCCTGCCAGCAGTGCCACCCTCCCCAGAGATCCCAGCACCAGGGCAGGGCCCTGGCCAGCAACCTCCTCACACATTCCTGTGCCTGGTGCACGTCAGGGTCTCCTCAGGACAGCTCCAGCACAGCCCTTCCCTCCTGGATCAGAGCCTGGGGAGAACAGGGCTGGAGCATCCCTGGGGCAGGAAGAGCTGACCCGAGGCTGGCCAGGGCCCAGCCCTGCTGCAGGGTGCTGACACCCAGGTGAGGCTGACGCTGCTCCCGTCCCTTCCCAGCCCTGCCCGCGGGGGAGACGATCCCTGGGAAAGAAAAACTCAGCCAAGGTCACCCAGAAGGTCAGTGGCAGAGAGGACACACACTCGGGAGGGTCCTGTTCTCTCCAGCCCAGCAACTTGTGAGCCCCCCAGGCTGTTTTAGCGGCTCCTTGCTCCGTCCAGGTGTCATCTGTTCCCTCCAGCTCACCCTGCCTCCTCCACGGACGCCCTTTGGTGTTTTTCCTTTGCATGACATCACCCAGCTCCTGATCTGCTGCCAGCTCTCTGCTTCCACCGAGGACCCTTTGCTGGCTGGGACAGAGAAATTTGGACGAGGGCAGCACTGCAGCTCTGCAGTCCAGCCCCAGCCCTGCCCTCTCTGGGGACAGCCACAGCCGAGGGAGGGAGGGCCAGGCTGCCTGAGCCAGCATGGATGCCTCCACACACAGAGGATGGAGAATGCCAGGCTCCCCCAGGGATCTGCTCCAGCAGCCACACTCCTTCAGGGCGTCAACAGGAGCCAGAAAGTGTGGCTGTCACCCCTTCCTGGAGGCAGATGTGATGGCAGGAACAGTCCCTGTCACACCCATCCCGATTGTGCAGGCTCAGGTGCCACCCTTGTCTCTGTGCTCAATTTCTCACTCCAGGCCTAGCCCAGCTTCCCTTCCTAAGCAGAGGCAGTGAAGTTTTCCCAGCTGTGCATGCTCTCCCATGGCCTGGGGGGTGCTGGCAGCTCTGCCCTTCTTGGCTCAGGTGCTCTGAAGTGGGAAAGCCCCAGCCCAGCCTGATGGTGACACCTCACCTGCACAGGGGAAGACATTTGCCACCCCTCAGAGCCCAGAGGAACATCCAGCTTGGCCACCAGAGCAGGGACACTCCAGGGCAAAGGCACTGTCCAGCCCAGGCTCACCCAGCCTAAAAACAGCAGCTCAGTGCCACCTAAAAATCTGCAAATATGGACCAGGGCAGCCTGAGCAGCTGCAGGCAGCCCCAGCTCCCCACAGCCCAGGGCTCCAGGCCCTGCAGCCACTCTGACTGCACAGCCCTCTTCACTCTCCATATCACAATTCCCACCTTACACCACAGACTTAAAAAGCACCTCCCACGCCCTCTCGTCTCAAGATATCACTCCCTTGCCCCTGGCATGAAATGACAACAAACAGCTTCAGCCCCAATGACCCTGATGCCACAGGGAAGGGGGAAGTTGGGGATCAGCCTCCAGCAGCAACTGGAGATGGGGTTGGTTTCCTTCCTCAGTAGTGTCCTGATCCTTCCCAGCCACTGCAAACATGCTGAATGCTTAAAAATATGGCAAAAGCAATGTGCAGCATTTCTGGCACTTGTCCTGGGACCTTCCTGCTGGGCCAGAGTCCCACAGAGGGGAGAACAGGCAGAGTCTAGGGAAAGGCACAGCCCTGCCCGCCAGGACAGAGCCCAGGCCACTCTGTGAACTTGAGGAGCTCTTTGAGGTGGCAACTGGAGTAGCCAGCCCTGCTGGCCATGCCCCTGGGTGACTCCAGCAGTCCCAGAGCCCCCAGAAGGTGGGCAGAGCCTGGGGCACCCCAAGGCACAGCTTGTGCTTCTGCCTGCCAGCCTCCCCAGGGACCAACACTTGGCCCCAGATGGAGCTGAAAGTGGGGGCAGGAACAAGTGACTCCCAAACTGGAGCTAGAAACAGCCAGGCTCCATCCCACTGCCAGGGGAGTGGGGATCCAGGCTGAGGATGCACCGAGGACAGCCTGGTAGGGCTCAGAGCATCCCCTGGCACACCTGAGACACAGAGCCAGCCCTCCCTGCCCACAGCCACCCCCTCTGGAACAGCTCCCAGCCCCTCACAGGGACATAAGCTCAGAGCAGACTCCAGTTCCTCCTGGAGAGCACATCCTGCTGTGCCCAACACTCACATCCAGCCTGGGTGCTTGGACAGTTCCCAGGCAAGGTGTTCACTCTGATGCCCTGAGCAAGGAGACAACCAGGAGAGGAGAGGAGAGGAAGGAAAACATTTCTGAATGAATTATTTGGTATGACTGACACTGTGACCCAGGCTAGGGCAGGAGGGAGATCATTGCAGCACATCAAACTTCATTTATTCCAATTCCTCCTTCCTTTCAATTTCTGCAACATTTACTGATTTTCCCCATTCCTCGCTGCAACACACTGAACTGCAGCCAGCTCCCTCCTCCAAGGACTCCCTCTGGTTATTGGCAAATTAAGTTCTTCATCAAGCCCTGGTAGCAGTGCTGACAAGAGGCTCCAGGACACAGCCCTGCCTGGGGGAGCTGTGGACGGTTCCCACCCCAGGGCCAAGCTCAGAGCTCTTGCACAGCTGACAGAGAGGACAAGGCACGTCCAGCCTGGAAATCAGAGGGCTCCCAACACTGACATTGGGGCAGCAGGTCAGGACAAACGTCAACACAAGGTCCTACAGCATAGGGAGGCTTTGTGAAATCTCCTCGTCAGGGCAGGAGCAGCTTGGAGCCAACGCTCGTGAGCTGGTTCTGTTGGCAAGAGCCGTTGCTCCCATGTACCTGAGGCAAGGGATAAACTTTGCTTTTTGCCTCCTCTCACATCCGTGCTCGGCAGTTTGGAAGCTTGTTTTTGTGCACTTTTGAAGAAATGACCCAGTGGTGTTTGTGGAGAATGCCACGGCCAATTTATCTGCCTCAGCAGCATCTCTGCAGGCACAGAGGGACAGCAGATAGGGGTGCCCCTGCCACCTCCTCAGCCTTGTGCAGAGGGGACACTCAGCCAAGCCACCTCACTGGCTCACCTCACTCATCTGACACTCCTCAGCCACTCCAAACATAACAGTCCATTACCAGCAGCCTATTTTCACCACCACTGAACCAAGCTGTGACCAGTAGAAGGAAAAACTTGTGGAAGAAGCTAAGGGGAACTCTTAAACTTGCGAAAAACGTCAAGGGGGCTCAAAGGAAAAAAAAAAAAAGGCTAAGAAAAAGCAAATCCTTGACAAAACCAAGTCGAAGACACTGTGGATGTTTTTTGCCCACAATCTTTCAAACTGACCTTAAGAAGGAGACGCCATATCCCCCACGCCATATCCCCCAGGCCTGGCTGCTCTTGGCCCTGGAAGTGCTTCTCTGCTGTTCTGTCCCAGGAGGCTGAGGAGGAGCCATGGGGAGGAAGGCCCCGATCACCTCTGGAACGTGAGGCAGTGTGGAAGGGCAAAACATTTTCTCTTCATCAAGCCAAGCACATGCCAGCTCCAGCCCAGTTCCCACTCCAGGGACTCCAGAAGGCTGTGATGCCTGGGAGACAGGGTGCAGCTGGCTCCAGAGGCAGCTCCAAGAGGAGTAAAGCTCAAACCTAAAGGCTGGATGTGGCAAGAGAGGGCTCTCCCACCATGTCCTTTAGCTGGCACAGCCTCACACTGCTTTTCTCCCCCACAGGCAAGAAACTCTCCCTCAGGCAGTGAGTAACCAGGCACAGGAGGGGAGCCAGGCCTCCAGGAGCGCAGGATGAGGATCATCAGCAGCAGTCTCACAGAGAAGGGTGAAATTCACCTCCCCAGAGCTCAGCTCTGGGCCTGGACAGATTCCAGAGCAGCCAGATCCCAGTTTCAAGCTGAGCACTCCAGTGACAACACACAAGAGCGATGTTGTTTAGGAGAATTAAGCATTCCCAAGAGCCATGGAGGGAGGGAGGGATTTGTCCAGTCATAAACTTGTGCACAGCAAAGGCACTGCTCGTGGCACAGCATCCACCCTGACACTCCTGGCTCACCCAAAAGCACAGCCCAGCCTCCTCAGTGTGCTGTGTCCAGCAGCAGCACAGCTCCCAGGAGGAAAAGCCACAAAGAATTAAAATCTGATCTAAGATTGCAAAGCCTCAAAGTGACTCTGTCCTAGGCAGCCACATTCTGGCCTGTACAGGGATCCTCTCATTTCTCCAAACCCCATTTCATTTATGAGCCACACAACCACCAACTGCAATGCCCAGACCACAAACAGGCTGGGAAACACCATGGCCCAACTGACAACAAAAGGCAAAATGACAAACGTTTGAATCAATCAAAGTTACTCACTTTCCCAGGGCACCTGAATGCCTGTACACAAACGTGCACACAAAGGAAAATGCACTTCCAAGCCCACAGAAAACTCTTCTTCCAGAAGAAAAAAAACAACCCCCACCCTCCACCCTCACCCTGCTCATGCAGGAGCTACTGGGGAAGGTGAGACACAGCCAGAATGCAAAAACGGTAGCCCAGCTCCCAGGCAGCAGCTCCCTGGTCACCTCCTCCCCAGGGAGACAAGGTGGGAAGGGGCTGGGGGGCAGGGGAGATGTTCTGCAGGTAACTCACCTTCCACAGTTGCAGTGACAAACTCGGTCTTCCCCTCTCAGATGTGGTAGGATGTAATTGTGAAATCTGTCCAACAACGCATTCATGTCCATCAAGCAAGCTATTGCCTGTAAGAGCCCATAACCAAGGCATCTGGTCAACTCTGGATGATGGAATAAAACATTGACTCCAGTTTGATTGCCAAAGACTGAAGCAGTCATCAAGAAAAGAATCTCTAGTGTTCGATGGGGCACACACACATGCACACACATACACAGAGGTGCACAGGCTGAGGGACAGTGCAGGGGGAAGGTGGAAAGGAGCGGGGCGGGGGGGGGAGGGAGGACCATGGAGGGGAGGGAGATAAGCAAAATCTCTTACCATAACGATAGAGGCGCCCAGGATCATGAAAATCATGGTGTTTGCACTCATGGACATCAAGAGGGAACGGCCAGCGGTCGGGTCCGTGCGCCCCTAGCCCGCGGAGGGCGAGCGGCGGCCGCACTATTCCGCAGAGCCGAGCGCGGGGCGCATCGCGCTCGCTGCCCGCACGCTGCGGTGCGGCGGGGGGCGGCGGGGCGGCGGGGCGCCCCCCGCGCACAAACACGCACTCCCCCGTGCCGGGGCTGCCGCGGGCTCCCGCGCCCTGCCCGCTTTATTTTTTTATTTTTCTAGGACGAATGTGACAGGTAAAAAAAAAATTAAAAAAAAAAAAATAGAAAAATGTAAAAATAAAAATAATGATGATGATAATAATAATTCCACCCCCGCCGCTGGCCCCGGGCTCCCCCCGGCCGCGGTGGCGGCGGGTGCGCGGCTCCGGGAGCGGGCACACGCCGGTACAAGCACAGCCCTCATGCAGCAACTGGAAAGCGAGGGAGCCAAACCCGGGGTGGGGGGGAGAGGCTGGGGGAGGAGGAGGCAGGCTGCAAAAAAATCACCCCCTCCGGGGGAGCCTCATCGCATCCTCTCCGCCGACCCTCCCCAAAAGCATCCCCGCTGCCGAGCGCTGCCAAATAAAAATCGGAAATAAAAATAAAATAAAATAAAAATCGGAAATAAAATAAAATTAAATAAAATAAAATAAAATTAAAAATAAAAATACCCCAGCCCTCAAATCACCGCGCCCACCCTCACCCCCTCCCAAATAAAATCAGCCTCACGAACCCTCCCGGCTCGGGGCTGAGCTCTCCCCACGTTCGCTCCGCGCCGGCAACCCCCGGCCCAGCCCCTCCCGGGCGCGGGTGGCTCCGCGCCGCCGGCCGGCCCCGCTTGGGGGAGGGATGCGGGATGCAGGGGAGGGATGCGGGATGCAGCGAGGGGGAAGATGCGCCCAGGCAGCGCCGGCTGCCCCCTCCCCACCCCGGGCATTTACCTACGTTGGGAGGCGCTGCTCCGGGAGCGGCTCATGGCGAGCGGCGGCGGCAGCTCTGCGGGCCGGCCCTGCGGGGCTCCCCCCACCCCGCAGCGGCACGCGGAGCCCCGGCAGCGGCGCTTGGCCGCGTTTCCAGTGCCACACGCCATCCTCACCCCGCCCTTCCTCCGCCCGGGGTCGGCCCCGGCCGCTCTCGGCCCCGCCGGGACCACCCAGCCCTCTCTCCGCCCGGGGGTCCGGGCACGGGCGCGGCCGGGGGTGCGAGCCCCGGGCTCTAACGCGGCCCCGCGCAGCCCTCGGCGCCTCCCTCAGCCGGCTGTGCCCGCACGGACCGCGGGGACCTCGCGGGGGTCCCAGCCCCGCAGCCAAAGGGCACCCAAGGGAGGCAGAGGGTGGCCGGCCCTGCCTGGAGCGGGGAGCAAATCCCACCCCAGCCGCAATTCCTCCCTGCGCCTGGTCCCCCGGGAAAGGCCGAGTGATGCAGAGAGACCCCGATACTTCTGTGACACAAAGAACTTTGTCCCGTCTCTTGTCCCTAAGGCCAAGGAAAGGGTCGTGCCTCAAGTTCTCCACGGCTTTGTTCCATCGTGGTGTCGGTCTGTCCAACTCCACGTCCAAGAGCTGCTGGGAAAATGAAAAGAAAATAAATGACCAGCCGATAACTTTTTGCTTGTTTGTTATTGTTCCTTTTACAGCAAACGGGGCGAGGTGGAGGAACGGAAGCTATTGCAGCCAGCACGTGGGAAATGCGTGGCAGCGAGCTTGATGTCCTGCAGTGCCTTCCCCTCCGACTCCTCAGCCTTCCTCAGGGAGAGTTTGTCCTTGCTAGAACCCAGGTGTTCATTTTTTTCGGCTTCTCGGGGTGACCAAAGCAGAGTTTGCTGGTGCTGAGTTTTGTATTTTTGCATAGTTATTTTCCTCTGCTCCTCAGGCCACGATCAGCCGCCTTATGTAATGACTTGTGTTATATAAAATCCATTCTTCAAGGAACAGTCATTAACCTACTACTGGGTATTGAAAATACCAAAATACTGTCACACAATTAAAATCACTAAATGGTGTCCTCAAATTAGAGCACAGATTGCTTTTTGCTTTTTTTTTTCTTTTCAGTTTTTGGGTGTGTTTTTTTGGGTTTTTTTTAGTTTTTTTAAAATTAAACCATACACATGAAACATATGACAAGCCAGGCTCTTTATGCAAAGAAGCAGGGCTGGGAAGGCACCTCTTGCTTTATCCTGCACAACCCTCTGCCCTGAGCTACTTCCACTTCTTCCTGAGCTCAGAAGTGGATTCTGCCATGGAAATGCAGAGCTAAGAGAGGATGCAGCTGGTTACTCTGCCAGTTGTAGAAAACAAAAGTGTTTCTAAAGTCACAGACAAAACCACAAGAGGGAACAGTTTGAAGATAAGTCTCAGGCAATTTTGTGGAACTGAAGTTTCCCCAGTCAATGTTCCTGAGCTCCCAGTCCTCCCACAAACCAAGCTGGGTCAGCTCTCAGCTGGGCTCAGGGCGCTGAGGAGAGATTTTGTCATTGGCTCAGGTAAAACCATTTCCCTCACTGTGCTTCTGGAGCACAGATCCTCCAAAAATCCCTGTTGTGGTCAGTCCTGGCTGCTGGGATCCCAAACATCCCTGTCCTGATCAATCCTGGCTGCTGGGGATGCCAAACATCCCTGTCCTGATCAATCCTGATTGCTGGGGACCCCAAACATCCCTGTCCTGACCATTGTGGGTGTGAGCACCGCTGTCCCGGTTGCTCCCAGTGCCCTTCACATCCCACCTTCAGCTGAGCTGCCCGACAGGTGACAGACTCCAGCCTGGTCCCGGGCAAAGTAGCACTGTGGCACTGTCACAGCTTTGAGCCAGGGGACATTCACACCTGAGCAAAGAACCTCTAATGGGTGTTACACATGCAGCTTCGAGCTGCCACAACGGGTTTGTTAAACCGGTTCCTGATTAAGAATTAGCTGTTCCCTTGGGAAAAGCAGCACCCACCCTGCCTCTGACTCCTGCTCAGCTCCAGGGCTCGAGTCATGCTCTCACCACCATCCTCACCCAGAGAGGTGTGCAGGCCACATCACAGGATCTCAGTGGCATTTGGCCAGTCCCTAATCAAGATTACTCTCCTCCCCCCCACCAAAAATATTCAGCCTCAGGTAGGAGTTTATCACAAATCACACCACAGAAACTGACTCCTCTGCTTTCCTCTTGAAGGGAATATGACCTCCGCTCAGTTCTGTGCTGCTCTCACAAGCCAGTTTGCAGCAGAGTCTAACACTAACCAGAACAAGCATTTCTTTTCCTTTTGAATTTCTTCCATACTCTCCCTGGACTCCACTCACAGATTTTTTATTCCCATTTTTCCACCAGTTCCGTGCCAGTACAAGTGTTTGTCTTTATCAATACCTTCTCCTAAGATCCAGCACATCTGAGAAATGGAAATTGAAGCTGGATACTCAGCAACAAATTTACTGGGCTGCTGCACTGGGAAAATCTGGGATCATTGATCTTTGCACAGATCCAGCAACCCCAAAACCTTGGGAAGAAGCTCTTTGCCACCACAGGCAGCCTGATTGCATTGTCTGCACTCCTCAACAGGCAGAGAACTTCAGCAATGAGACACCAGCAGTGCAGAGGGAGAAAATCACCAGAATCCCCAGTTTTATTTACACAAACCCATTTGAAAGACGTGCTGGTGTCGCCGACAGGGAGAAGGATGTTCTCACTGTTCTGAAGGTCCCGAGAACGAGAAAAAACAAGAGTGACTCGTGGGAGAAACTCCAAACTAGGAGTGAGCAGGGCTCTGCTGCTCTGTGCCTCATGGATGGGATCTGCAGAGGGATGGAAGCGCTTGGCAAAAATCTGCCCACACAGGAGCAGCACCAAAAAACTCCCAACAACAAAAAACAAAAAAGAAACAACAAACAAACCAACCAACCCAAAAAAACCCACAAAAAAACCCAGCTATTTAATCCATCCAGCCTTTCATAGAAAGTCAAAAATGCTAGAGAAGTGCTGACAAAACACAATCAGGATTTGGAAAGGTGCCATCACCCCTGGGAGGAATCTGCATTTTAGAGCCACCTCTGCTCACCCTATGGAAGCTGGAGAATATCCCAGATAGCTGGAACCTCTCCCTGCCAGCAGAAATTCTCATTCCTCATAGTCTGTATCCAGGGTGTGGACCCTTCCCTGCTTTTCTCCAATAAAGAGGGAAGAGGCAACTCCAAACCTTGAAAATAAATCTTTCAGCACTGATTCTCCACCAGTCTCCAGCACACAAACATTTATATCCCACCTTGCTCTTAAAGGAAAAACCCATTCTTCATCCCATGTCCTTTTTAAATTAAATGTTTCTCTTGAAATTTCTTTTGACACAGAAAATAACTTGGACCTTGTGTTTAGCCAGTTTTAGACCTACACATAAATATCTTTGTATGTATAAATGTGTATCTCAAAGGCAAGAACCCATAAAATTCTGTATAAACTGAGCTTCACTGGGAATTTCAATGTTAATGAAGCATATGGAGAAAAAGTATTTCTATAAATCATAAATTTTTCAGTAACCTGCAAGTTAAATGTGAAGTGACATGTCAAGAGTTCTAATTAATCCATAAAAAGGACTCTGCTGTAAAACCCCATATACACAGAAACCACAGGTTAAAATATATTGTGTGGGTTTTTTCTGTCTTTCTATGAAATAACAAGCAAGAACTCTGGGTAGGATGAATTAAGTTGAAAGTAGAAAACATTTCCAAACAATTTTCAAAACATTTTCACCTCACCACAGAGCAGCTTCAGTGATGGGGAAGAAAAATTCTGCTCCAAACACTCAACACTGGGCTTGCTTGGAATGTCTTTTTAAAGGGATCAACCAAAGCAGTTCCTACAGAACCATCTCCTTCTTTTGGTTGTAAATATCCCCATGGAAACAGAGATGGTATCAGACACACCAATGAGGAGGAGCAGAAATCGTTCAAATACAGAGTCTCTAGGAATAAAATGGGACAGGACCAGGCAGTTGGAAAAGAAACTCTGCAAACCTCATCACAACTACTGCTCCAAGTCCCCATCCCCTTGCTTGTTCTGATCTCCACAGAATTTCTGCTTTCAGTGTTTTTAACAGACAAAAAACCCCACCCAGCACAGGTAATTTTGGGTTATTAAACATTCCCAGGACCCAAGTATGATGCAGTGACCCATTTGGACACTGGCCAGGACAGGGATTGAGCTGGCAGAGGGCTGAGTTTCACCACAAAGCAGTGGAAAGCACAGCCAAGCCCAGGTCCCAGGAGTGCAGAGGTGTAAGGTTTTTTTGAGGGCCTGACTCAAACCTCAGTATTTGCAACTGCCAAGAAGCATTTTCCAGTGCGGACTTGCAGTTTTCAGGTGTGGAACCTGAAATGATTCCCTGTAATGCAGTTTTTGTTTTCCATTAGAGAAGGTAAGCAGCATCCCCACAGGACTCACTACAACACTGCCAAAGTTGTCTGCACTGAGGGGGAACATTAAAAATCCTGGCACCAAATTCCTGCATGTGCAAAACAATTAAAGTTAAGGAAAAGGAGCTGATTCCTCTCAGCTCTCAGAGGCCAGTGTCAGAATGAGAGAAAGCAGGAGCACAAACCCTTCCAAGGTGATGTTTACAAAGTCGTCCTCAGGTATCCAAGTTTTAAAGACCTTGCTTTGCTCCAAATCACTGACAGGTGCCTTTAAAAAAACAACTTTCAAAATTTCTCTTGCCTGAAAGTAACAACACCTTACCAGTCACACTCTGCAAGTGGAATAATTTGGTTTGTTTTCACTTGTATGAGTCTGAGCAGACAGAATTCTGAGTTTTGTTCTGTTTGTATTCACCCCCATTCTCTGGGGCTGGAGATATGTTTACTTTTGCTGTAAGGGAGAGAAATGTTTCCATTCAAAACTACTTTGGTTAAGAAAAACCCAACTTTAAATTATTTCCGTTGACTGGAGTTTGCCCCAAATTCCCTAAATCCAGTGGGCTCCAGATTTAAAAGCCTCACACTCTCATTCACCTCACACAAATATTCCATTTTACCTCAAAAAGAACAGCCACACTTCCTCAGCTTCTATTGTGAAAACAGACAAACTTAAAGGGTTTTTTTATTTTTATTGGATGCTTCCAACTTTTTAGCTAATAATATACAGATACTCAGTTTTTTCATGGCTCCATTCACATCCTCACAGAGTTCAGCCATTCTGTCACATTAAAATTAAAAAAAAAACACAACTGAAATAAAATAAATCCATAAGGAAAAATACATTATAAACTTATATTCAAGAAACATTCTCTTTATAATTAAAAACCTGCTTGTAATAATTAAAGTAGGATTTAAAGAAAAAACTTGATTTTAATTTTTAAATAGGTGGCCTTTGTGTATACTTTTAATCATTTTATATGTACAAGCCCAACCAGTATCTCTGCCTGTGACAGAATACCTGAAAAAGAAAAAAAAAAAAGACACTGAAAATGAGTTTTTAAACAAACAAACAAAAAAAAAAATCAATGTTCATTTTCCATGAAAATACAGTATAATCAGAATTTTAAACACATGCTTCCCTCATCTGGATTAAGGCCTAAAAGACAGATGTGCTTTAATAAAAGCAGACAGTATGAAGAAAAGTCCTTCCACTTTTCTCTTCAAATTCCTGTAACAGCTCATCTATTTCATTTTCCATGTCTTCTGTGTGCTGTATCTGGAAAAGAAGAAAGTCTGAGCAACCAAGCTCCAGGGATTTGATGTTTAGAAAACTGTAATAATCCCAGTTTTCTGGTTTACTGGGAAATCTAGCTGGGCAGGCTGTACCCAACAGGGCTTTATTGCACTTTATTGAGACTCCCAGCATTCCCAAAGGCACAGATATTCTGTTTTATGTTTATCTGCAGATCCCAGCCCACCTAACTGGCATTTCAGGAGGACTTTGTTGAGTAGGCACCATCCCTCCTCCCCATATAATAAACAGAGGCTCAAGAATAGCTTCAGGCACGGGGAACAGATGGCTGAAATTTCAACTCCTTGAACCCTCTTTAGGCTTCTTGGATCTGGAAAGGATTTGAAACCAGAATAAATCACACAGGCTGGAGTCAGAAGCAGCCAGGGATGGTGACCTCCTCAACCTTGGAGTGTAAAAGAACACAGGACCTTCCTCTGCTCTCATCACACTGGGTACAGCTCATTTTAATTCTAGTTTTTAGTTTTGTTTGTACAATAAAATACAGAGTGTTTTAAAGGATATTTGTATCCAGAATACAACCATCACATTTAAATCCCACCTAATCACATCTGGTTTGAAGAGGGTTCACTCTGCAAACCACAAGTTCACTTAAATTCATCCATTTGCCCAACAGCTCTGAAAATAAGCAGGAGAATGTGGAAATTTGCATCTTGACAAGGATTTTACTGGAACAGCTGCAAAATGCAGGAGCTTTAAGGAGAAGCAAGCAAAGCTCAGCCCTTGAGCAGCCAGATGGGTCCAAGGCACCCCCAGGATTCCTGATTTTCCTCTTTACTTACACACTGGCAGAGCTCACAGATAAGGAAAGCACCCAGCGTTGCCTCCTCATGGTTATCCTGAATGTCTACATTGATCACATGGACTGGCTGACATGTCTCCTGCTCTCTGGAATTTAAATCTATTTAAAACAAAACACAACAGCAAAACTTTGGGTGGAATGGGATCATATTTTACACAAAGTAGAAACAAGATCTTTAAAAATAACATAGGTGTTGTCACATTCAAAATTTCCAAAGTATTTTTCAGAATTTATTTAATATTGTCTTAATAATCCCTTTTATTTCAAAAAACAAGAGGTGGATTTTGGAAGCATATGAATTCAGACTTGTGAAAGGGTCATGGCAGTTTATTTTACCTGCTCAAAAGAAATTATTGCTCCTCCTAATCTTTAAAGACCAAGATTCTCAAAAGCAAAGAGGAATTTTTGGCTTCCTCACCTGGAGGGTTTTAACTGCTCATTTCTAAAAAAAGCATCATACATCCAACACTCTGAACTGCAAGATGAACTCCTGCAAGCTAAGCACTGATAGTCACATTAGAAAATTCTGTTTTAAAATGTAGCATTTACTAACAAGGGTGAAAAAAATAAGACATTTTTCCTAGAAGTGTACACGTGTTCCTGTTGTGCCTCCCTAACATATCCTTCCTTCTACATCCAGTTTTTGACCTAAAAGTTGCTCTCTCCTACCTCTACTCTGCACCTTCATTTTGGCAAATCTGTTTAAAAGTATTATCTTTCACATCCAGAGCCATTTGGGCCAAGTGTGAAGGGCATTGTGAAGGTAAAGAGCTGGAAAATTTGCAAGTGGTGCAATGTGAAGAGCACTTCACATCCCTTCCTCACATCTGAAAAGCAGGGTGAGAGCTTTCCACCTGAGACAGGCTGAAGATGTCTTCAAGAACCAGAGCAGCTGCTCTCAGAACTCACCAACACATTTCAAACCCTTCAATTGAGCACTCAGAACCTTGACAAAGCCCAAAAGTATCCTGTTATTGTGATAACAGATAACACTGAAGAGGCCAAGTGACAACCTTTAAGTTCTATGGATGACACCGATTCACTTGGCTGGTGTTTCAGTGGGGAGGAAACTCCTCAGACCTCACACAAACTGTGCCCAGCAATTTCAGAGGCACAAGGCTCTCAGCCCAGCAATTAACAGAGCTCCAGCTGAAACTCCACGGCTCTGAGGGAGTTCCCATCCATCCCCTGTGCTGTGTTCATGTGGAGCTGGATCCCCAGAGATCCTTCTGGCTCCTCTCTGACTCATTTTAGGGCAGAGCTGCAGTACATTTGCAGTGTTCACCACACTCAAGGAGCTTCTCCACCTCTACAGGAGGTGTTTCATGGGGATAAACTGCTTGGGACCTCACAGGAAGCCTGCAGGGAAGGGAGGGGAGCTGCATCAGGAAGACAGCTCTGACTTTTTTTTTTCCATCAGCTCATCCCAATTTGCTCAGTTTTTGAGATCCATGAGCATTTCCAAACCAAACACGGAGTTTCTGTAAATTTCCTTATGCCAGCCCCTGCTGTGCACACACACTCTGTGTCACTGACAGTACCTTTTGGGGACAAGTGCACAGCCACCACTTCTCTGGTGCATAAATCTACATCAACAACTGCAAGCTCTTGTCCTCACTGGTGTTCCAGTAGGTGGAGACAGGAAGTTTCCAGCTTTGTGGAGGACTTCAGGGAGGACGGAAAAAAACCCACTCAAAGTTAACTTGGTTTATTATTTCAAGCTCCTTACCTTCTACTACTTGATCATAGACTCTTTCTTCACACGTTAGGATCAAATCAAAAACGTCTTTGCAGTTCTGGAATCTTTCTGGTCGTGGCTTAATTCTCTTATTTCTGTCCAACATGTGTAAAATTCCATTCTGTGTGTATCTGAAGTCACTTGAGTTAAGTATCTTTACTTGAAGGAAAGTCATGGTTTTGAGCAAATGACCAGCACAAGGTAAATTATTAACATATCTTTAAAATAAAATACTCTGTTTGCAAATCTAAAAATTGGTGACCGCAAAAGATTCCCAAGGTGAGTTCAATCCCCGCCATGCAGCTGCCTTTCACAGACCTGCCACTGGCACCACAACTTTAAAGGGCCCTCAGAAGAAAAATTTTTCTTGGGCAACTATTTTTATATACATAAATACTCCCAACCCGCAGCCTGTGCTGTTCTGTGAGCAGGATGTCCTACATTCCCTTCTGCCACTGCCCCTCACTTCAGGGGCCCCGCTCTTCAAAGGCCATTCCCAGGTGTTTCAGGGGCCACCTGCACAAAGTCCTACCTGGAAATGTGGATTTATGCAACTGAAACTCCAAAGGAAGCCGAAGAAACCATAGAAGCACTTCCCATAAAAATATCCTGAGATGTATAAATAGCAAGGAATGAAGAAAAACACTGACATTATGCCTGTCAGAGCTTCATCACTGTGTGAAAGGAATCTGTGATGTTGCTTGGAGCTATATTTATGCTGCTGCTGTAACCTTGAGGCTCTGATTTTACATCCTAGAGCCCCTTTTCAGGCAGGATTCTCTAATCCCACTGTTTCCACCCTTCTGGGATGTGCAGTTTCATTGGGAGCACTCCAGGCTTGACTGTCATATAAATCTGCTGGCTTGAGTAAAACCAAACTCCCAAAGGGAAAATTTTAGGGGTAAGTTGGGAATACCAGGAAAGGTTTGGACTGAGAAAGCCTGGAAGAAATGCATCTCCTCCTGACTTTACCACAGCTGTATTTTAGCCATCTAAGTATATATTTTTACGATGTAACAATAAGGATAACAACCTGTAATTTCTTGAGATAACAATTCTGAGAATAAAACAATTACCATAATTTGTAGCAATATGTAAGAGGCCACCTGGGCTTACTTCCTTGCTGGAAAAGTGACAGACATGTATTTCTTCTCTTCAGAAAACACTCCTACTATTTTTGTAACAAAAGACCAAAATTATCCTGCCTACCTTTTAGTAGGAGTTCAAATTCTACTGCCCAGATGTGCACGGGTGTGCTCACAGTGCTCCTGTTCAAGCAAACAGCCTCCAAAGCTTTTAAATCCTTCAGGTGTTTAACTTGCATTAAAAATTAAACCCAGCTCTCTACCTACAAAAGTCTACTTCATGTTGAAAATGGGTTCAGTTCTTCTGTGTGTCTGCATCACTGCACTTCGACTACTTGTAATGTCAATTTTCCACCACAAATTGAGTGATAGGCTGTTTATCACAATTAAATGTTGTCAATTAGCCTGACTTCTGCTGCATTTCTTTTCTCCATGTCACTCCCAAGCCTTTTTTACTCTTCCTTCCCAAAAGGTTTCTCCTTGTATTATTAAGGAATTGTCCTTTACAGCCCAAAGCTCTCACCAGCAGCTGTTGCACACCAACACCCCTGTGAACTCTCCTGGGGTTTGTCATGTTTGGGGAAAAAAAAAAACCCACTTGAATGGAGCCATCTCAGACCTCTGGTTATTTGCAGAGCAGGAAAATTACTGCATTTTCAAAATGCCATTTCCAAAATATCTGCCATTTCCAAAATGTGCCAACATCTGCCTGCATGGCTTTGCTCAGTTGGAAGGGGAGCCCTTCCTGGGATCAACACTCCTCATTTCTACATCACGCAGTTCAAGAAGGAGGGGGGGGAAAAAAATCCACAACATCCCACACACTTTTTTGGGTACTTTTTTTCCCTTTCTAGGATAAAATGTTGCTGGCATCTGTCCCCTCGCTTTTCTGAGTGAGCCTGGAGACAGAATTACGCAGATTCCCAAACCCACACAAGATTTCTGCTTCACAGCCCAGCTCTTTGCTGCCAACTTACAGCTATTTTTTTTTTTTTCTCAAGGGTCCAACTGCCTATAAAAGGAGACTGAGAGAAGCAGTTAAGATTTATGGTGCCTTCCTATTTGGTTGCCTGGAATCCTTTTCACCTGGCAAAAGTCAGCACATCCTTTGAGCAAGGAAGGGGGTGTGCTCTGCACATGATTATTCCAAGGCATAATAACCCAGCTTTTTGCTCTTTAGGAGCTAAGGTGAATGCAGATACTACAGCTTATGAATGGTTTCCACCACACTGGCTGGTCTTGGATCATTTAAGTCAGGCTCTGCTTTCCTTCCAACAGATTTCAACTCCACACTCCTTGTCCTGTGCATCCCTGCTCTTTTCAGGACAAAATTTCCCCTGGTTTTCTGTCCTATCACATCTTCATTGCCCTACCATGCTCAAGAGGACACCAAAACTTGCCTACATTTCCCTTCACCTACTGCAAACTCTTGGCAGAGTAAATCAAACACATTTTTAAAGAGTCCAATTTAGATTTCACCTTTAATAGAATAACTGTGCTAAACAGATCCCAAATGTGATGGAATTTAGGCAGGACGACTCAGCAGTGGATATAAAAAGGAGATGTTACAGCACAAAAGTTGTTTTTTTCCAACAGGCACAGCATTGTTGCTCATTCTCATGGAGAATTTCTATTGCTGACTGTGCATTCTCTCCTTTGAGCTAAGGATATTCCATACTAGTGATAAAGATTTATTTTTTTAAAAAAATGTGTTTAGATAAACCCCTAAAGCTTTCACTGCTTTTGCTACTCAAATTTAAAATTCCTGTCACAGACACCAGAAATGCATTTTACCACCCAATTGATGGGTCCCTACTCCAGACATCTGGGTAACCATCCCTCCAAACATCCCTCACCCCTCCAAATTTGATCATTATTTGTCACTGACAGGTCCCAAAAACTACTTTTTAGCCACAAGCACCAACATAGAGATGGCCAAGAGAGTCAAGTCTCTATCCTGTATGATGAAAGAGAAATGATCTTACTGATGCAAGTATTCGGTAAGGTTCATTTTAACTCCCATCTGAAGCTGAAACTCACAAGTGATTTGAGCTGGAAGTGTTGGGGTACAGAAATTAATTACATAGATCTAAAATTCCCATCCCTATCCCCCTGCCCCATCCCTTGAAGTGTCCAAGGCCAGGCTGGATGGAGTTCTGAGCAACCTGGTCTATGCAGGGTGTTCATGACATGGAGAGGGGTGGAACAAGATGACATTTAAGGTCCGTTCCAACCCAGGCCATTTCTGAAAATATAAAAGGCAATGTATCAAACCTAACTGGGAAAATGATGCTTTCTAAAATGAACACACCCTTTTTAGGAAAAAAATCTTTAAAGTAATTGCTGGCACCCAAACCTTCTACATCTTCATATAAATCTGATTATTCCCTTTAGTGAAGCTGACACCATCCTCAAACACTGCATTTCTTCTTTGGGAAAACCAGGAGCAGAGCAGAGTGCTTCTCATCTGAGCATGAAAAGCATTAGCAGGTCTCTTTTCCTTATCATCCATATTTTTTTATTAGTATCTGCATTATAAACAGAACATCTTGCGTTAAAGCCTGCCTGGCAGTTTGTCTAGGAACTGGACATTTCCTTAAATGAAACATGCAAGGGGGGTGAGGCTGCCCAACCTTCTTCCACCTTCAGAATCAGCTCCTTTAGAGGGAATGAAAGACTGGAAATGGGCACAGGCACCAGAAATGCCACTTTCCAAGCACAGTAGTAATGGCTGCAGTTAACTGCCTTCACTCCAGACCCAGAGAACACAATACCTTTCCTCTGGAATTGAAACTGGGCAGTTTAGAACAAACCAGAGACGGTTCACAAGTCTTTTGTTGGTCCCTAACTTATTAAGTCTTAATATTGAACCATTCTATTGGATTCAAATGGAAACAGAGCAGGGTGAGATGGGATATTAGGAAAAAATTCCTCCCTGTGAGGATGGGAAGGCCCTGGCACAGGTTGCTCAGAGCAGCTGTGGCTGCCCTGGAAGTGTTTCAGGCCAGGCTGGACAGGGCTTGGAGCAACTTGGGATAGTGGAAGATGTCCCTGCCCACAGCAGGGGGTTAGCACAGGATGAGCTTTAAGGTCCCTTCCAACCCAAAACAGTCTGGGATTCTAAAACATGCCATCCAAAATGATCATGGATATGCTAAACTGGGCTCCATGACATTTCTGCAACATTTGTGCCTGCATGAATGACCTGCAGAAAACCTGAACTTGTTTTTCCTAGTGAAAGACAAGCACCCAGCATTTGTAAGCCACGAGCTGTAAGGATAAATCCAACTGCTCCTAGGAGCTGGTCCAAATATAAGTAATCACATGCCAGCCCTGCTCACTTCCTGAAGCCTGGCTGAGCACCAAAGCTGAGGGGTCTGTACCCACACATCAGTGAAGGTAGCAAACATCTTGAGGTTAGCTCTGAGCTCAAGTGCCAGACAAGAATTTATCAGTGCTGAGCAGCTGAAGCTGTTTTTGGGGTGAAAATGGACAGATCCCAGCTGCCAGAGGGGAAAAGAGAGGGAGTACGGGCGCAGTCCAGTGCCAAAGAGGTGAAGGGATGTTACAGATGTACTGAAGAATGACAAGGATACCAAGGACATGACTCAAGGATGTGGCATGTCTGACTATGCCATCAAATAGCTGAGTGTGCTCTTCGTCAAAGCGTGAACTTCAAGAGGAGTTTGGTTTGGATTGCTGGAATCCAGTGTTTGGATCACCTGGCAGTAAGTGACAAGGAGATGTGACCTCTGCAGTCCTTCCAAGGAGCAGCAGGCAAGCGAGAGGTCTCAGGAGGGTCACCCAGGACCTCAGGATTCTCCCCTCAGGTTTGGGAGGCAGTACCAAATTCCAGGGATGAGCAGGAAATGTAGGACTGGGAGGGGGGGAAGTGCTTTGAGAAGAGATGTCTGTGTAAAGGGATGAATCATCCCCCTGCCCAGGGAAGCAGGCTCAGGGAAACAGGAGCTGCAACAGCCATTTCCAAACTGGCTTCTGCTGCTGTCACCCTTTGTTCTGTGAAGCTCAGAATTTCCAGTTACAGCTTAAGGTACCTCAGAAAGAGCAAACAATAAGCACTGCAAACTCTAAATTGATTAAACCACTTCATTTAGAACATTTGGGAAACCTGAGAATACAATCACAGACAGCAGGGCCACTTGGCAGCAGGAACCTACAAAGAAAGCACCATGCTGGATGAGGTCTGCAGGAAACACTCCTGGCTTGCAATCAAAGCCAGTTTAAGGAATTACAGTTGCTACCATGAAAATGGGAATTGGTTTGGAATAAAGAAAAAAAGAAGTATAAGCATCTCTAATGTTGGCACAGAGGTTTTGTCAATGGGAGGTAACTTCAAGGCAAGAAGCATCGACTGTCACTTCGCTCCCCCTCCTTCAAACTGGGATGAAACTGCCGAAGAATGAAATCACTCCAGCTCTAAATGGATTTTACAACAGTCATCAGCCTCAGACTGGATCCTTCAGTCAGAATTTCTCAGAGCATCTGTTTGGGATTCACCTTGCATGAAGAAATAAACCTTTCAGACTACCTAGAAGAGACAGGATGGCAGAGGGTGCTTTATATTGTTGAAAAGCATTTGCTATTAGATTGGAGTCTGTAGTTTCTACCATGTCCCAAAGCTCAAACACAGGGGAAATAGTATTTAAATAATATGTATCTAGCTCATGCATTGTTAATATTTTAATGTATTTCCTTTTTAATGTGAATTAAACCAAGATTAAAGGCAGTGTTATCAGAAGGCAGATAAAGAAGTACTGAAGATTTGCTGCCTTTGAAACGGCTGAGATTTTGTGAAGCATTTTGGTCTTAAAATTCTTCATGGAGAAAAAGGGATCGGAATTCAGCCTGTGGCTAGAAGCGTGTTGATTTGTAGAAATATGCCTCTTAGAAGCCTGTTTAAATCCTGTTTAAACACTTTTTTCCTTCCTCATCCCTTCCCTCTAGTTCTAGGAGCACTGAAGTGCTTTGTAAGACACGGTAAGGTAGAGAATGAGACTTGTACTGCACTGCCTTTGGAAGAAGTTGTGCCACTGACACAAAGGCCACAGTTTGAACTATTTCTAGCTCTTGCAAAGTTAGGCTTCAAAAAAAGATGGACAATACCCAAACCCAACCAAAAAAATACAAAAAAACAATCCCTCAACATATTGAAATGAAACATTCCAAAATGGCTTCCAGAGACACAGCTCTCCTGCTGAACAATGGAATCATAGCTCAGGAGAGAAGCTGACAAGTGCTTAGCAGTTCAAAATCCATGAAGAAAAACCAGATGAAAATATAAGATAAATACATGCATGAAGAGCTTACCTGAAGTAGAACTTAGGTCAGTTACTCCTCAAGACTGAATTACATACAAAATATCACATGGGCATCCAACTTCAATATGGAGTTCACAGAATTAAAGCTAGATCCCATCACCAAGATTAGCACTACTCTTTCTTTTTTTTTTTTTTTTAAGAAAAGAATCAATGTCTTCAAGGGAGATGCACCAACTTCTTCTTCATTTCTGGAGTTTTCCTTCTAACTGAAGGAGCTTTAGGAACTTCTTCAGGACAGATTTTCCACCCTCCCCTCAATTTTATAACCTCATGGAGCTAAGGAGCTACAACTGGAATACAATCTGAAGTTAAGGAGGCCAAATGAAAAGAGGAGGTAAAAAATGTCAGGAACAGAGCAGGCTTCCTAGAAATCCTAATTAAAAATACACCCCTATCTGTGAAAATAATCTTTAATGTGAGGGTCACAAACACATCAGTGTTGAGGAAAGGAAAGAAACAATCAGCCACAGTTACTCACGTTGATAAGGAACCCAGGAGCAATTCCTGCAGAATTTTGGCCAAATTTCCATTTGAACAGCTCCTATCCCTGGGCACAGCATCAACTGCTGATGAAGATTTAAATTGGGTTTAAATTTAAATTGTCTAGCAAGTTTCACCTTTGACTAGTTTTTGCCTTCACTTGAAAGCAAGGCTTCACCCAGCAGTTTTGCTCTATTTTTGTTTCAGCTTTACGGTCACCACCACAGAATTAGAATTAGAATTAAATCCTCAAACCCCTTCACAGAGTTGTAAGAGGCAAGTGATGACAAGGACAAATAATCCTAATGTTGGAAAGGTGGATTACACATGCAAATACAAGGTGGTATATGGGAACTACAGACCATGGTTGTGTCTTCCTCAAATTAGGAGCAGAATTCACTACTGTTGACCTAGAAATAACAGAGGAATGTTTTTTTTTAAAAGCACCGTTCAGAACACTGTTAAATGGTTTTGGGGCAGTCCTCAATTCGGGCTCAGGGAATTTAAATGCTACATTCCAAAAATTCAATGGGGGATGCTGATACTTATTTTAACTCTAAGTTTTAACTGCCACATCTTAAAAGGCTTTGAAGTACTTCCATTTTAGATCTACACTAACCACCTACACAACCAAATCTGTATTACTGGCTCCATTAATCCTCTATTCCTGTGCTGCTGAAATTCAACATATGCCTTCAAGGTACAAGAGCCTGTGCTCTATATTTCACTAATTAACTGCAATGAAAGGTGATTTTAATCTCTGTAGAGTGGGTTTTTAATAGTTGTTCCCCCACTTCATAAGTGAACAGCAGAGGTTTAGTGTATCTCTTCTCTCTGACACAATTTTAACCTTGCTCTGAGTGAAGTCCAGCAGTGCAGCAGCTCATTTTTGACTGAGGCCACTGCTTTCTGAACCAGGGGGCTGTTTGTTTGGGCTGTTCCCTCACAGTCACAATGTCACTGGGTACCTGGTGTCCACAGCACCTGCAAGGAGAGCACTCAAACCTCAGGTGTCTCCTCACTGGTATATGGGAACAAGCAGGGTGTTGACAGCAAGACTCAAAATTTCAGACTACAGGTGATGAAAGCAAGGCTGGGAAACAGAATAAGCAGCTCAATCATATGGAAACACCCCTCCCTTTTGTACCCCCATCCCAACCACACTCCAAGCCCATGAGGAGAGCAGCCCCTCCCACCCCACAGGTAATTCCCATCCCCTCTGTGAAGTTATGCTCACCCAACCGAACTGAGAGCCCCTGCGACCCTGGGTCACAAAAAAAAACTATTCCAAAACTCACTGATGTGAGGTGGTCAGGTTTTGGTTAAAGTCTCTACCCTCAAAACCCACTTCTGGAAACAGAGTTGCTTTCTGTGCTGCCAGTCTTCAGTCTGAAAACCTTAAATTATCTGAGAATCAAAAAAGCAAGGTCACAGAGGCATTTGCTGTTGCCTTATGTCCCCTGCAGTGGCTGTTGTTTAAACCTCCTTTATCTTGAGAAAAGGTTTAACTGTAACACTGCAAATGCATATGGGGAACACAGCAAAACGTGGAGCAGAACCACAACAGTGACTCCAAAACATGCTGAGAGGGGGGAACAGGTTGGCTTTCTGTTGGTTTTTGGTTTTTTTTTCTTAAGTACTGCCATATTCAGCACAGCAGCAGTGAAGAATTCAAAAAGGAAATTTCAAATCGTTGGTGCTTGTTAAAATTAATTCTCAGTTCAAGGAATTTTCTTTTAAGAAGTTCTTTTAATCAGGATATGGATATGGCATACCTCATTAAAATGGGTTTGCAAGATCTTCCTTTTCTCTATAGGCAAAGGGATAAAAAAATCCAAATCAAATAAACCGGCACATCACATATGATATATTAAGACTACATCCTACATTTTGAACTTTTTAAAAAAAAAGTATCCTTGTTGAAAAAACCATCTAGAATGAGTTCCCCAAGTTTTGCTTGTGGGTTTTCTTATTTTAAAAAATCAACTTTAAACACAGTATTTTAAAATAATGCAGTTGGGTCATTTTTAGTAGTGTGCCTAATCCTGTTCACCTTTGCTCTCCAGGATTAAATGTTATTGGGCCCTCCTCTGTCCATTCTTTATAATAAACTACAGGGTTATTTTTTTCGGTGCACAGAGCAGATCACATATCACAAAATCCTCAGTGAGAAGGGTGAGCTCTTTAATGAAAGGCATCCTCTCTCCCAGAGAAAGTATTCTGTAAGCCTTACCTGGCAGTATGTCTGAGCTAAATACAACATTAAAGTCGAGGTGGTCGCTCTTCCCAAATCCATACTCAGGATAGTCTTTGCACTGAGAAGGATCCACAGTGCAGTGGAGGCAATGGACAATCTGAGGGTACTGATGTGTTCATTCAAGAGCTAAACATGGTAACACACTACAAAAAAGCATTTGGAATGTGTGCATTGGAACTGGGTAACAATTTACAAGGGAGCATTAGAGGCCCTCTGTTAAAAAAAAACCTCCTATAAACTTAAATCATTTAAAGTTCGGCAGCCAAGCAACTGTATAGATTCTTAATGCCAAATAATGAATTACATCTTTCAAGGATGAACCACACTGGTTTTTTTAAAGAGGCCGTGCCACAGGGATACAGTTCTTTGTCTTTCCTAAGCAGATCATTGTACATCTGATCATATGTTGTTTTGAAGTCATAAACATTTGGCTTGTCTGGGGCTGGTCCTGGCAGTTTCACGTGAGTCCCTGTGCCAAAGGATCGGACACTGAATCCTCGTTTGCTGAAAGACACAAGGGAAGGGGGGAGAAGACAATTAGACTGGATGGACTTCAAAAATTAAAGTGCTGAAGAACACAAGAGTGAATTTTAAAAACACCCCATAGCCAGCAGGGCAAACTAATTGCCAAGAGTATCCAACATGTATTTTCTTTGCAGTTACAATCTAAATTCACACACCATTTCAAGGGAAGCACCTCTATTTGACAGGAATTTTCTTACAATTACAGTACACAGCTATTTGGAAATGTCCTGTGCTTTCAGACATCCCAGATTTGCAACAAACATGTTCTATGTTCGTGACAACACAGGCAGAGATGCTTTTCTCTTGATACAAGTAAGTAACTGTACTGACTGATCAATACTTAAGTGTCCTGCTGTGCCTGTTGGCCTAAGTGCATTATTCTTCTCACTTTGCTGACCAAACTGCCCCTGGAGTAGTTTAATTAGCCCGGGACAAACATTTGTGTGCCTGCCACTGGAAACCATACAGTGCAATTACTTTTACACAAGTGGGGCAGATGTTCTGCTGGTTGCTCTCTAAAACTCTTGACTAAACCAGATTAATTTCCTGGATTTCTTCATTCCATTCTTATAAACAACTCTTGTTTAATAGTTATAATTTAAAAAAAAAAAAAAAAAGCAACCTGTTTTCTTTAGGAGTAATGCCAAAATGCTCTTGCTGATTAACTGAAATACTCGAACCTCAATACCTCCTTCAGCAATATTAAAAAAATATGGCTATCTATTGAATAATGGGACAAAAAAAGAGATTTTCTGGTGGGATAATGGACAAAGCTACATAGTAAATACTGTTGCTATCACCCAGAAGGCTGAAACCTTTGGGTCTGTAATGACAACATAACTTGAAACAGTAAGACCAGGACTTCATCTATTTTTTTTTTTAAGGATTCATACTTTCAGCTTGAATGATTTTAGCAGGGACTGGATGGACTGAAGAATGTTGAAACAAAAAAGCAAGTGAACAACCCAGTGCCCCCACACCCCCAGAAATAACCCCAAATTTGCAGTGCTTTCCTCTGAGGAGAGTGAACAGATCTGGAACCCAGTGCAAGAGTCAGCCCCAGGCTCCTTGGTCTGCACATCCAAGGAAATTCAGCAGAAGACACCAACTCAAATTGTCTGTTTGCCTTCAAAAGGGGTTCACAAAATGATGTCAAATGCTTCTGGACAGATACTGTGATCACCTTCCGCCCCAAACTCAAACAGAGCTCTGAAATTATCAACACTTATTTCCTTCAGTTTCTCCTACTGGAACACAGCCCCTCCTTTCTCTTCTCTTGCTTCTCCACACATTTTCCTCCAGCTACTATTTTTAGGTGCCTATTTCTGTAAAAAGACAAGATATGTGAGGATTTTTTTCCTTCTTTCTGCAGGACTGATGACTGAAAATGGATACAAGTGGAAAAAAGTGCAATTCTTTGCCCCTCCCAGCCCTCCATCACATGTAACTGGTGCAGTTATGAGTCACTGTTCATTTATTTTCCCTGCAATACTTGCAGATCCAAGTTTTGATTCTGCTGCTTCTACTGGATGTGCAGAGAAACATAGTATGTGCAGAAGAAACTGCAGTGCTAAGAAATTCATGTTTTAATTTGGTCTTTCCTTCTATGGTTTCCTCCTAACTTGTAATTTTTTCCTTTATTATTCTTTGAAACAGGTCTGCTTGGATCACATACATTAAAACCTCCACCTTTTAATTGCTGTAGATGCTCCTGAAGTTTGCAAGATCTCACATAAAGCCAATCTGAAATGTTTGACAATCAACACATCAAATTTTTGTGCCTCCAAGGCTCATGACCCATTCAAAATTACTTCCTTGAATAGCTGGAATACAAGTTCCTCACATGGAATTTCATGCTTCGTACTTTAGTGAGTGGTAGTGTCAATTTTTACATTATTTACGTCCCAGGTACAATGAAGTATTCTAAAAACACTTCAACACATTTCTTGCAACAACTGGGGCACGAGAGAGGAAAAAAAAGCCTGCACAGAGCCATTAGTCAGGAGCTTTTATTAAATATTATTCAGATTTTATTAAATAGTTGGACACATCCAGTGTAGTGAAACATCATGTGTCTGTGGAAATGTGGCACATTTCTAAAAATGAACAATTTCTACAAGATAATGGGTATTTAGTGTTTGGGTTTGGCCTGGTAAAACTACACAGATGGAAAAAATGAGCTTTTTCACAAAAACTAAAGAGTAAGACAGACTAACAGACTATCCCAACACTGATTTCTGAAAATGTGGAGCTTTAACATCCTAATAATGACCACATTTCAGGAAGTTGTTTCTTTTAATACCATTATGGCTGATAGAAATAAACTACCAATATATTAACGACAAAGTGAGTCACTGCTCAGATCTCATTTTCAGCACTTTGCTCACCTCCCAGTCCAAAGCTCAACACAAAGAGCTCACAAGCACCACTCTAGTGCCCCTGAGCACTTCCCTCCAAAGGATCTCAGAGCTCATTGAAAACAACTCTGAAATCAAAGATCTGTCTGGACCGCACTGACACACCACAGACTGGGACCATTCAGTTCCAGGAAGTGGCAGGAAAAATAATATCTATCTGTGCAGCTTGAGACATGAACTTTTGTCCACATCTTCCTTTTATTTCACTGTTATATGGGGATCTCACACATTCTTATTCAATTACTTTTCAGCTCATTTGATGTTCTTAACAGCAGAGCCTCTCTTTACAAAGGCTGTAGGAAATATTACTAAATATTAAAGAAAATGCAATAAATCCTGCAGTGCCACTGCACTGAGAGTGGTGAAGGTTTTCAGGGGGCAAATCACTAATTTTACCACATTCCTTTCCACAAGAGGTAAAAGGAACATAACCAGCAACCTTTGTAGGCTACTTAGAAAATATCTTATGCCACCCAATCAATATAAAAAAAATCACCCCCCAAAACAAGCCCACACTGCTGAACAGCAGGACAGAAGCATTGTTAACTCATTTTGAATACTAACAACTTGTAATTTGCTTTATCACTACTAAGCTGTCAAATGAAAGTGTACTTTATATAAAAAGTGAAAATATCTCCTTCTTGAGAAGTTATTAATTTAGGATTTCTTAAATTAGGCAATACAGATGTTAATATATCTCACTGCATTTTGGTGCTGATAGATGATGCCAGAAGAGAAGCTGTGAGTAACAATTTACAGAAACAGCACAGGTGCAACCTAAGTTCTCTTACACCTCAATGTTGAACTACAAGTCTTAACATCAATATGCAAACTAAGTTTTTGCTACAGGGGTTGCAATATTTGAATTTCCCTGCTGCCACTAAGATCTCATGTTCATACTTCTAATTTCCTAAAAGTTAGCTTTCTAAAACCAGAAGTATGTGGCTGAAGTGTGTACCAGCATTGTAGAAATTTTTATTGCCAGTAAGTGACATAGAGAACTTGAACTCAGTAACTTCCTTCCAAAGGGATCAGGGTACTACCAAGCAAACAGAAGTATGGAAGTTGCTGCATAAAAAAAGTTTGGCTGTAAGAGATTTACCCTTCTGCCTTCCTCCTCTGAGGGAGACCAATGAGTCTGCATGCTCTATGGCAAAATATAAAGTAAAAAATAAAATCAGCTACAGAACATGCTGGTTTTGGCTAGGGCAGAGTTAATTTTTGTCCCAGCAGCTGTGTTGTGGATTTGTGTTTGCAACACGGGGATGTTTTTGTTACTGCTGTGCAGGGCAGAGTACCCAGGCCTGCTCTGCTTCTCACCCCACCCCAGCAGAGCCTGCAAAAGCAAATAATGCCGGGTGAGTAATATCTGACCTAGGGAGTGACTACACACAGCCAGTCTGACAGCTTTTAAGGAGGGATTGTGTCTTTCTGCACTGCTCTTCTCATTCCCCTTTGCTTCCACCCCTGTGGTGATGGCTCTTACTCTAGCAACAAACTTCAGACAGACCTTCACCCCGACTTCTGCTGGAAAATCAGAACAAAGTGCTTAAAACTTGGTTAAATACAAAATACACAAGCACACGCTGAATGCTGGACCCCAGACTTAGTTTTCCAACAGCACACAGAATTTGTGTCTTTTAAAGTCTTGTCATCCACTAACAAAATACCTTTTAGTTTCATAATTCCTCAGCTTCCTCCTAACTCTTCTTCCTCTTTTAGGCATGTGTTCTTCCCAGCTGCAGTGCAACATGCTGCCCTGAACTGGTGAGGCAGGCTGGCTTGGTGCCAATACAGACAATTTCGTGGAGTTTAATGGCAAATGGGCTCTTACTTCTTTAGAGCAGCATCAACACTTTATCTCTTTTTTGCCATTTATGCTACTGCTGCTATAGCTACAAAAGATGTTAATAAAATTAACCATTTTCAAAATATGGTTTTGTTACTTTTAAATTAAAATCTTAAGGGAGAACAGACTTAAAAAAACCACCCCACATCTGGCAAACATCAGTCACACCGGAAGTGATTCATTTCTGCAAAAACACAGGGGAAGGAAAAGGCCAGACATTATATTTTAATTTAATTTTGTTCTTAATACTCAACTTTCAATTAAAAGTCTGTTCCAGCATTATTAGAGGAAAAACTATGTCATGTTTTCACACAACTGCCACAGGTAACATCCGATGCCAAGAGTGAGAGTGAAGAGCATGATATGCTGCCACAGTAAGATGGCTGCCAGACCAAATGCTCCTATTATTTATTTCTCTCAAAGCTTTTATTTACATTTAGCACACATCTTATGCATGGTTGTTTTGCTTACTGTGCCATCAACGTATATTTCTAATGTGAATGTTCCTTTGCATAACTTTAATAAAATAAACCCAACCATCCTTATCATGTTCCTGCAGTGCAAAGCAAAGATTTAGGGGTGTGATTTCAGGCAGATCAGATCTCTCCTGTCCATCAGTCTGTCCCAAGTCTCCCATCTCACCTCTTCAGCCAAGCTGAGAGCACTTGTAGTGCTAAACAGATTAACACTTATAATCTCAAAGACATTTAGTACTCTGAACCGAATGTTCTGGTCCTCCTGTGAAATGAAAGAGATCCCTTTCAGAGTGGCTCAGTCTCCACAGAACGTTACAGATCGGAAGGGACCTTAAAACCCAACCTATGGGCAGGGACACCTTCCACCATTCCAGGCTGCTCCAAGCCCCGTCCAACCTTGCCTTGGACACTTCCAGGGATGGCTCAGCCACAGCCTCCCTGTGCCAGTGTCTCACCACCCTTATTACCACGCTGAAAAAATGTCTTCCCAGCATCTAACCTGAATTTCCCCTTTCACTCTGTACCCATTACTCCTTGTCCTATTAGTCCAGCTCCTCCGGCTTCCCTGTGGGCCCCTTTCAGATGCGCATGAGAGAGAAAAAAAATAAATAAATAAATAAAAAAAAAAAAAAAAAATAAGAAGAAAGACGGGAACATTCAAGTTTCCACACGCCGAGACACAGACCCTGCTCTACGCAAGTCCCCAGCCCATGTTTTCAGCACTGGGGCCCGAGCTCCGTCACGGAGGGCCGGGACCCCCGGACCGCGGCCTGGAGCTGGGCGCGGAGGAGAGGTGAAAACGGAGTGAAAAGGGGGGGAAAACGGGGGTGAAAAGGGCGTACAAACAGGGTGGAAGCGGGGTGAAAAGCGGGTACAAGCGGGCTAAAGGCGGAGTGAAGGCAGGGTGCTGTCCCGCAACCACGGGCCTGCCGGGCCGGGCGCGGGCCCTAAAGCACGGCCCCGTCCGCTCCTCCCGAAGAGCGGAGCGCCGGCGGCACGGGGCGGGGGGATGAAGCGCGCAGCAGCGGTTACCTGAGGATATTATGCGCCTCCATGCTGCGGTTCTGGTTACTGGAGCACACCACGGCCACACGGAGCGGCGCGGACGGCATGGCGGGCATGGGACTGCCCACGTCTCCCTCCTTCCCGGCCGCCACTCCACAAAATGGCGGCGGCAGCGCGGCGGGCGGGGATGGGACGTGTCAGCAGGGCCCCGCCGCGGCCAACCGCGGCACGGGGCGGGCGAGGCGGAGCGGGCGCGGCCGCCGTGAGGGGAGTGCCGGGAGAAGCGACCGGAGGGTGCTGGGCGAGGGTCAGTGGAGTGTGAATCGCGGGCGGTGTCGGGGAAGCATCTGGCGCAACGTGGAGGGAGAGGGTTGTGCCTCCTCGCCCCGAGTTTTGGCCGATGAATTATGTTAAAAAAAAAAAGATATTAAGGTGCTGGTGCTCAGAGGAGGGTAGTGGAGGAGAATCTTTATGGGGAGCGTGAGGGCTTGTTCAGACTGGAGTGGGGCTGAGGGGAGATCTCATTGCAATGTTCAACTTCGTAAGCGGAAGAGGAGGGACAGGCAGTGACCTTTGTGGTCAGCACGGACGGGACCCTGGGAAGGGCTTGAGCTGTGCCAGGGGAGGTTTAGGTTGGATTTTGGGGAAAGATTCTTCCCCCAGAGGGTTCTAGGGCTGTTCCCAGGCTCCCCAAGGAAGTGGCACAGCACCAAGAGCTCCAGGAGGGTTTGGACACCGCTCCCAGGGATGCACGGGGTGGGGTTTTTAGGGTATCTGTGCAGGACCAGGGCTTTGACTCTGATCTTTGTGGATGTCTTCCAGCTCAGGATGTTCCATGGTTCTAAAGCTTCTCGTTCACCTCATCCAGGGAAGGGAACGGAGAAGGGTCTGGAACCCCAGGAGAGGCTGAGGGAGCTGGGAAAGGGGCTCAGCCTGGACAAAAGGAGGCTCAGGGGGGACCTTCTGGGTCTGCACAGCTCCCCGAGAGGAGGGGACAGATGGCGGGGGATCAGGATTTATTCCTGAGAACAGGGACAGGAGGAGAGGGAACAGCCATAATTGCACCAGGGGAGGTTTTGGTTGAACATTAGGAAGATTTCAAAATCTTCCACCCATAAAGGGCGATGAGGCCTCAAGGGCTCCCAGCAAAAAACAGCCATTCAGCGCGAATCCCTGAATCTTGAGGCCTCTCTGTGAGGCTGTGGAATTAAAAAGCACCACTTGTCAGAAAAGCAGGATTTTAGGACAAATTTCCCTCCGTTTGGCACTAGATGGCAGCCAAACGCCGCGGCGGGGCTGGGACACGGGAAGATCCCGAGGGGAAGCCTTTGGGTGCAGGATTGAGTCATCCCGAGGAGGAGAACTGGGCTCGACACCCTGGATACTCCGAGGGCCCCTTCTGTGTCCAGGAGGTCCGCAGCGAACAGAACGCGGACAGCTGGTTACTGTTGGGATTCTGCATTTTAGGAGGAACGCTCACGCTTTTACTGCAAACTGCACAAATTAGAACGGCTAAAACCACGAGTTATTTATGTACCCACCGAAATACACTAGTTTCAGAATTGTTTTCTCACATGCAGGTCAAAATTATCACCGTGCTCCTTGCTCAAACCAGCTCACTCCCATTTTTCTCTGAGGGTTTTGTCATCTTTTCCCTTTTCCATCTCATAATGCTTTTCCACTTTGGTCTCGCACTGTTTCAATGGCAGGAGGAGGAAATGGAGCAGGAGAAATACAGGAGATAAACCAGGACATCAAAGGAACAAATCTATTTACCAGCCCAGCTGAACTTCACTAGTGAGGCAGGACACTCTCCTCGGTGCTTCTTACCTGAAGGAATAGGAATTTTTCTGTCCTACTGTTGCCACTGGTGCTGAATAGATCACACGCACACAGGTCGAAGTGTGGTGAAAGGAAGAGTTTATTTTTCCTCCCAGGATTTATAGGCTTCTGTCCACGGCCAGGGATTGGATGGTCAGGATAACACTTTCTCACTGCACTGGCCATGAGAGATGCCCATCACAAGACGTGTAACAGGAAGAATGTACACATATCTATGTTTACAGTTACTGTCCTGGGAAAGTCCTTAGAAAACTATGTTAGCAAGCTCAGAAGCTGAGTTTTCAGGGCGACACCCTACCACTGATATTTTTTCCCTCTTTTTGCTTTCTGTGGCATTTTTTTCCAGTTATCACCACAGCACTTCCAGCAGTCTTTTCATGACATTCAGCACCTGCTCCCACAACCACCGTTCTCCTCTCCTCCCTCCGGGTAAAACCTCTCCCTCTCTTTTGTATTTTCCATAAAAAATAAAGCTTTTCTCACTATCCCATCAGCTTCAAAAAATAAATATTTCCCCTTTCCTCATGCAGCCCTTTTGTTACCCAGCATTTCCCACCGAAACGTGTCCCCTCAGCATTTCCTCGCCCCTGCCGCAAAAACTTCTTTCCTTGGGTCTCCTCTCAGCCATTCCTATCCCTGACCATGATCTTCTTAATTATTATTCTGCAAATAACAAAATCTGATCACCTGGTGGTTCTGGTCAGGGAATTATCAGAGATGCAGTGACCAGACCTGTGCTGAAGCAACACCAGTCTCAGGGCGGTTTTGCTCAGGTTAAAACTGCCAGAAACCCCATCCAAGCATCCCTGCTGCAATTCCAAAGCTTTTACCAGGGATGTGACACTGTTACCTGCCTCTTTTCCTCCTTCCAGCCCAGCTTTCTTTTGGAACATGCTGGTGAAACACAGCGGCATGTAAAACTGAAACTCCAGGTCTCCATGGAAGCAAAATCCCAGCTTTTGCCTGCACCTCCAAGTAAAGCCAGGCAGCCTTTCCATATACATCCCACAAAAAAATCATAATGTAATTAAGAGAGATTCTATGTCTGAGGCACAGGCTGTTTCCTCCAGAAGACTCAAACCTGGGGTCAAGTTGGGCTTTGAGCTGCTCACATTTAAGCACAAGGCATGGAAAAAGCAGTTGTTTTCCTCACCTTTAGCACAGGGCAAATTAAAAAGAATCTTGTTAATGAGCATATCACTTGCCATTTTAACTGGTATTTGTACTGGGAATGACTGGATAAATGCAGGATAATAAAACACCTAAAAGGCATCACATGGATTTTTAATAGCAGGTACTTGTATAGTAACATGGAGAATGTGTAGCTGCCTTAGGAGCTGTTTCCACTTTTTCCCAAAGCAGCTTTTTGGCAGTTATAAATCAGCATTCTGCCACTTCTTTATTGCTGCCTGGACAGGGCAGTATGGATTATCATTCCATAAGCTACTCTGCACATTTTGGGAAATCCTGCAAAGACTGCAGAAAGATTTAACTGTGCACTCTCACTAAGGCTTGTGGCAGTTGAATTAATACCAAGCCTGTGTATATGTAATTTTCCCTTTTATTATCACAAGCAATGTCTACATTTGTGGTGGCAGAAATTTCCATAGTGATAGAAGGAAAAAAAAATCCAGTTATCAATGGGTCAACAGATATTTTGCTTAATGACAAAATCAACCAGAGAATACTCTGATTTCTTTTCCACTGAAAATGCATGAGAAACTGAAATATTGTTTCCTGTATCCCATTTTTAATGCAAGGAAAAGCAAAAAAAAAAATTAAAACCTTCAGAAAAGTGCAGATTTTCTTCTATCAGGATTTATATTCTTCTTTGACCCTCTGCTCAGCATGCTGTTGCAATGCAATCCCCAGGGATTGATTAATAAAAAGGTGAAATGACTACAAAAACATCTCTCCAGTATCTTCTAGGTGCTGCTTTAGCAGGTCATTATTACCTATTACACTATTAGGTCATTATTACCTGCAGAGGTGTCTTACTGAAGACAGTCATATTCAAAACTGTAAATTAAATTTCCATTTCCTCAGACTTACATCAGTGTTACCACCTGAATTACCCAGTTATCTATAGTCCAAACCTCTAGGAAATAAAACTGAGTATTCAGAGAATAAATCTCTTATTTTTCCATGAATACTGTAATCATTTTACAGTAGGCAATGGAATATTATTATGACCAGTTTGGGCAGTTTGAGTCAAGCAAGATCTTGAACCTTTAAATATTTATGAAATTTTCATTTCTTTTCATTATCCTCTTAATTTATTAAGTTCAATGCCAAGGTGGTACAAGGCTCATTGTTTATACAGCTGGTTTTCACATCTGGCAATTCATGACAAGATGAGGAACAGAATGGTGACATTGGTTGACAAAAGGTGACAGAGATGTACAAAATCAGTGGCACTCTGATGGCCCTGTGCTGAACTGGCTACAGCAAAGGCTGACTTTAAACCTTTAAAAGACAAAAATTTGTCTTCATTTTCTTAAAAATTGCCTTTTCTTCCAGCAGTCGATCTCCTTAGGGATAAAAACTCAAAAATGATGGCATCAATGAGTTGCTTAAATCAAGTACATAGGCAAGGTAATAAACATAGAATACTTATATGGAGTCAGCTGCATGTGAGAATGGAAACACAGCAGGAATAACAAAGAAAAAGCTGTTTCTGTCTGATGAAATGCAGACCTTCAGTTCCTCAGCCACTCCCAAGTTCTTGAAGGGATTATGTTCAGTACAAATACTGTGTATAGTTAAGGATTCCACACACTTCCTATATTTACCCTCTACCACCAAGTTTAAACTTCACAAACAACTTTAACAAGGAAAAACAAATAGGTTGTTCACCAGTGCTAAACATTTACACAAACAGATCACACATGAACCTGACGTGTTTTAACAGCAACAGTCCCTTTACAGCAGAGCCTTTCCCCTACTTTTTTTTCCGCTGTAGGTGCACAGTTCCTAAGTGATAATAAATTATTTTTTTGTGTTACAGCAGTCAACTACATACATACAACACATACTAAAAACTACCTCACTAAATACCTCTCTGAAGGTAACTACTTTATGTATATATTAAGCTTCAAGTAATGATCAGCCCAAGTTGGGTTTTTTTTGTTATTTTTAAAAAAAAATCAGACAAACCAACAACCACTAACTCCAGAGACAAGAACACGAGGGAGATACGCTTAACTATGAGAACTACAGGAACAGATACACCAATAAAAATCGGACAAATTCTCAGCACTAAGGCACAATAGAATCAGTACTAGAGTATGGCTAAAACCTTACTTTACTACAGCATCAAGTGAGGAGTTAACGGGGAGTGTTCCTATGCTCAAAACACTCGGCTATAACATCAGTGAGTTCTGTGGTCAAGAAGCTTCTACCTTAGTGCAGCTGTACTGCTAAAGGAGGGGATTTCAGGGGGCAAGGGGGGTGCTCACTTAGATCTTACTTATAATTAAGGGTTGGTTCCTACTTGCTCAACAAAATGGAGTTTTCTTACTGAGAAAAGCAGGTGTTGGATATTGATGGTCACTGGAGCTGACCAGAAAACCCTCAACCAGAAAACCCGTGTTGTTTTTGGACGGTGGCCAGTCTAGGCCCCAAAATTTGTGACCAGCATAAGGCATGATACAAAACCCACCTAAAACATGAGATTAAGTGGGCTTTGGACCAAACACACACTTAGATATGGGTTTGTGGTTCCACCAGACAGTTCTCCTGAACTTTAAACAACTTTACCCCACAGGAAAAAGATCAAGCACGGGTCTAAGACCAAGAGGTTTTATGTTAAAATGAGGGTGTTCTGGACAGTCTTTTCAAACAGGCCCTCGGTAAGATCTGCCAATTGCCCTTAAAAACAGACTATTTCTGGCACTTGTGGACCTCTGCCAATGTTTTTTGATCTGCGGAGATGCCACGAGTTTAGTCCGCATGAACGGCTCTGGCTGAGAAGCCACTCGAGGAGGAAGAAGAGCTCCAAACTCCGCTGGAAACGCACATCCTGGAAATTCGAGCACGGCAAACCCAACGCTGTCAGAACAGTCTGGAAAGCACTTCCCTCGACGGAAAGCGCTGGAATGACGGCTGCGGAAGCTCCGCGGCGCAGCAGCATCATCATTCCCTCCCGCACTACGCGCGGCGCGGAGCGGCGGCCGCGTGTCCTCCGCGGCTGAGCGCGGGGCTCATGAGGTTCTCGGTGATGTAGGCCACCAGCAGGCAGATGAAGACGAGCATCACGCAGATGGATCCCCCCACGGCCGTCATGGCCACGACGATATCGCGCATGGCCGCGGGCTCCACGCGGAACTCCACGCACTGCGCGGGCGGCGCGGGGCGCGGCGGGGCATAACGCGGCTGCAGGCACAGGCGGTAGCGCACGCTGCCGTGCGCCTCGGCCAGCAGGTAGTCGCGACATGCGGCTCCCAACTCCACGCTGTCGCAGGGGAAGCGCGTGTAGGTGCCGTCCCAGGAGCAGTTGAGCGCGAAGCCGCGCAGGGCGGCGGCGGGGCGCGGCGGCGGCCCCCAGTGCCGCAGCCCCCACTGCAGCAGCACGCTGCCGTTCCGCAGCACGTTGGCCACCAGCGCACCGCCCGCGGAGCGGTGGGCGCGGCACCCCCGCGCCGAGCACTGGAAGCCGCGGGCCGGCGGGCGGGAGCAGAGCCGCGCCGCCGCCGCGCCATCGCCGCCCACCTTGTAGGGGCACCACGGCTCGTTGGGGTCGCGGTCGGGGTTGGGGTCAGCGACCCCGAGGCACAGCAGGGCGAGCAGCGGAGGCAGCAGGCTGGGCGTGCCGGGCATGCCGGCGGGCGCCGCATGGAGACTCGGAGCGCGGAGCCGGCGGACGCGCGGGGAGAGCGCGGGCTCCGCAGCCGCCGCGGGGCCGCCAATGGAGAGGCGGTGCCGCCGTTAACTCTCGCCGGGCTGCGGAGCACCCGCCCGCTGCGGCCGCTGGTGGCCGCCCGGACACGGCTCTCGGGGCTCCGCGCGGCGCACGGAGCGGTGAGACCCCCGCGGGGGCGGGTACTAGGGGTCTTGAGACCCCGCACAGGGGAATCTGAGACCCCACAAAGGCCCGCACGGGGGATGCTGAGACCCCGCGGGGGTGGGCACGGCGGGGTGTTGAGACCCTACAAGGACCGGCACAGGGGATGCTCAGACCCCACGAAGGGCAACGGGCATGTGCAGCCCCCGCCGTTCCTCCTCAGGCTCTGCTGTGCCCAGCGGGGTCGCGTCCCCCAGGGCTTGGGGGGGCTGCTTAGTCCTGCCTTGATCGAGTTGTAGATTTCATTCCACACCAAACAATGTTATTGTTTTATTTTAATTTGTCCGTGTTTTTGATCTGGTTTTACATAGGATCCTGTTTTAATTTTTGTAGCAGAACACAAGCATTTGTCTATATTTAAGCTGTAAAATACAGCAATTCTCATGTTGCATGGTTAAAACACCCCAGAAATGTGCCTGGGGATGGCCGGGAGGTGCCTCTCCCTGGGGGCTGGCACCAGCAGGACTGCAGTCCATGGCAGGGATGGGGAAGGTGACAGAGCTCCCCTTCAGCTGATGCAAACCTTGTTCAAAAAGATGGAGCTTACGTGGATTTAATTTTATTTTTAAAAAGGTGATAACCGCACACCCAGTCTGCTCTAACCTCGTGTCTTTGGGAATTTAAATAAACTCGGCAAGGATGTAATAAAGACACGAGACCCTCCGAGGTCAGCTGAGAGCAGGGATAACTCTGGGTCTTAGTGCACACTCTGAGACAAAAGGAACAGGAATATTCCTCTTCCTGCCTTTACTCAAATGCCATTTCTTCCCTCTGCAGCACGACCAGCCCTCCATCCATCCATCCATCCCTAGATCTGGAGTCAGCAGTTGATTTTGCAGCACAGGTGGAGACAGCAGTGCTCCATCCCAGCATTACACCGTAATTAATGTTCTCTGAACGACCTTGAGAGAGGTACACGGGAGTATTGACTTGTCTAAATGTGGAAAGAAAAGAGCTCTAATGAAACAATAATAAAAATACAGGCTTAAGCAGCATTTGGAGATCTTTCAAACTGTTAAATTGGTAGAAGTTACTTTTAGTCCTTTCTTTTCTGGGTAGCAGAAAAAACCCCACATTTATTTTTGTTTGTTTTGCTCACGTTTTGCATAGAGTTGTGTTCTAGATTTTATAGCAAAATATAAGCATTGTCTATATTTAACTTGTAAAATAGAATAATTAACATATTATTTTGTTAAAACCCTCAGAAATGTGCCTAAACACATTGCTGTAGTTCACTGTGTTACCTATTCAGAAACATGCTGAATTTGCAGTTTACTGTTTATGTTTTCTTTAAAAAAAAATTGAATTATCTAAGTTGAAAACACAACAAAAATAAGATCCCGAGGTCTACTTTTATTTCACAGCCTGAACAAGACCAAACCCAAATCATACCTGGAAGGTGATGCTTGCATATACTCAAAGTATAATTTGCAGCAGTGTGGAATTTGTTTTAAAAATTTTGCTTTCTAATGCATTGAACATGAATGGCCTGACATCAGGACACCTTTTCTTGTTTGAAAGACTGTGTTTTTCAAGTGTATGGTTCCTAAGGAAACCTTTAATTTACCAATATCAAGTATTTCAAGTTATTTCCACATCTAGTTTTCCACCAGATTTAATGGGGGTGTCGGCTAGCCTATGGGAAGTTGCTAGAAATCTCTTTTGATACCAAGAGGGATCAATGGGAATCAATAAAAAGATAGGATCAGCATAGAAGAGGATGCTGAAGGTGCAGTTATGGCTTGGAAAATACTCAGATATTGGAGCAAGAACAGGTGCTGTGCTGCTGAAGGCACATCTTGACAAATTTACCTGTGGAATTCCAGCCAGGATGCAAAAACTGGATGGCCCTTCCTGAGAAATGCAAGCATGTTTAGGAAGTAGCTGGAGCCAAACCAAGCAAGTTTTTCCTCCTTCAAACTTTGTGTCCTTCTCCTAACAGTGATAAAGAGCAGATTGTTCTCCAGAGCTGTCGTCGTTTCCATGTCCAAGGGGAGATCTGGCACCAACCTCTGTGGTTGCTTGTGTTTAACAACTCATTCTGAGTTCCAGTGGGAGGTCCAAGGGTCTGACTGGAGTGTGGTGCAGGGAGAGAAAGTGGTTGGCCTGAAGCACTGAAGGCCCTGAACCCATAAAAAGAGTTTCAACACTAGAGGTTAACTACACCTTTTTATGGCCTTGCACTGTGTCTGAGCAAAAACCCAATTATTTATGCCGGAGCCAAGCAGACCCACATGCTTTGGCTTGGTCAGCCCGCCCATGAATCTGTGAATCTTGTGTGTCATTATTTGTTCTCCTAGCAATCCATCTGTTTCCTAAGACCTTGTTCTGTGCTTCACTCTGCAGTAAAACCCATTGCTTCAGCATTCTGCTGCTCAGGCCAAACCCTGTAATCTGCTCTAAACTGTGAACCCCCAGCAGCATCCCAGATTGCTTTACAGGCCTCCAGACAGACCCAGCACCATGGGGTTCTGGCTTTTCTGCTTCTCCTCACTGGGTTTATTGTATCTTCTTAGAGGAAATATTGAATGAGTATTAAAACTCACTCTGGGCCAGGCAAGGAAGCACTGACAATCTACAGCTCACAATTTATGTAACACTCTGCTAATTTTAGTCTCAGATATGGCCAGGGCAGACAATCCCCAGGGCAGAGATGTTTGCTCTCAGCTGAGGGCAGCACATGACATATGGTTCCTAAAGCATCCTCCAAGCTGGGAGCATTGCATTCAGGCCTGAGTTGCTTCAGTTCCCTCCAAGTCATAACTTTGAGGATTACTCAGCCTAGACAGGCAAACACAGAGAATCTGCCTCCTTATTTAGATTATCCTGCAGCCTGAATCAGTGAGCAGCCTCACCCCCACTGGGCTTCTATTTCCAGTGTTTGATGCGCTTCCAGTGAACCTGACAGTGCCAGGCTAAGGGAGAGCAGGAAGTGGAGCAGGCAGGGAGAGCTGTGTTGAACACAGCTGGGGCAGCTTGGACACGGAGCTTTGGCACTGGGGCCATGGGCTGGGTGGTCAGGGATGCTGCTCTGACCTGGGAATGGAAGGCAGTTTTGATCAGGATGCTCTGAAGCAGCAACTGCAGCCTCAGCTGATCTGCTGTGAGTGTGCTATTCATAGAGGAGGGGCCTTGCATCACAGCAGGGCTGGCAAGAGAAAGCACCAATGCAGCTTTAACCATCTCAGGGCATTTTGGATATCTTAAACCCCACTAGAGTTCTGTAGTGAGCTCCTTACTGGGCTCTGGCACTTGGCTAAAGGATAATTTCCTAAAATTTTCCCTTTCCTTATTCTATACTTTACACCAAAGTTGGACTTGCACAGCTGATTGTACTGATAAGAAACACAAGCAGAATCAAAACGAAGAACAAAAAAGTCCTATGAAATGTAATTTCCAAGCAGTGGAAGAAAAAATAATCAATGCTGTCAGAATGAAAAACGCTGAGCTTGTCAGGAAATATTGTTTTCTGCAGTATCTAAAAGTGCTTTCAAAATATGCCAGAAACAGGGGATTAAAAGAGCTCAGCTAATTCAAATAGAGAACAAAATTCCTCTGAATTTTTACCAGGTGATGACATTCAGCCACAAGCTGTGTTTGATGACTGAGGTCCTGGAGTCTGGGATTTCCAACATGGTGATGAGGAAGAAGGAGACAGCTCAGGCACACGGCTCTGACACAGGGCAGTGAGTGGGACAGCTCTGCCCATCTCTGACTTTGAGATATCGTGATTAGGCCCATTCTCCTTTTCATTTTAAATTCCAGGGATTCCAGCTGAAGGTTCCTTCTTTGTCCCTGAGGTCAGGTAGGATGTCTTTCGGAGGCCAAATGAAGTACCACAGGATTGAATCTACTGTATCAACAATACCCAGCTTGCTGATTAAAACCTGTCTAGAAGCAAAATTTACCTTAGGTCCCTGTCAAATGTTGGGAGACTGGAAATAAGCCAAACTTATTGCAGTTGGAACTGTATTAGCTGGGCTGCAAATATTCCTTCTTTCCCATTTCTTGGTGTGGCTGTCCCCATCCCCATGGGGAAGAGCCTCTCTCAGCTCAGACTGGCCCTCACCTCCAGCAACAAGGTTAGGGAAGATGCACTACATTCCATGGGGACACTCTGAGCCCAGCAAGACTGTCCCAGCTCAAAGGCAAAGCAAGGAGAACTCGCCAAGGATCTGCTCCGAGTCTCTGGAGGGCCTCTGCACCAGAAAGGGGCTGCAGGTGTTCACATCCACACACACACTCCCACTGCTGGCCATGGTGTGTGCTCTTGCACAGCTCCAGACAAAGAACAGGAAATTTCCTCCGATTCCCTCCCCACCCTACTAAGAGGGAAGCAAAGGGTGTGTTAAAGAAACACTAGTGAGCAAAATAATTTATGAAGATAGATTCCTTTGTATTAGAGATCAGTTGAGTGAGTCCAGGGACTAGCTCAGGCATCCCTCCACTGCCCAGGGGGGTAAAAAATATCCCCCAAAACCAACCAAAAGACCCCTCTCCAGCTTCGAAAGGGGATGTGAAAAACAAGAAGGCAAAGAACACAGTAAGTCAAAGAGTGCTTCTAAGAAAAGCAGCAGGGTAAGATCATTCCCAGTCTGAGAATCGCCTTGGGAGGCAGCAGTGGCCCCACACCGACATGGAATTATCCTCTGAAAACCCCCTGCAAGGGCATGCATAGAGTTTCCTCCTCCTGCCTTTGTTCTGGGCAGTGTTTCATTCAGGGGCCAGTTCCCAGGAGGAGTTCCCATCCCCTTATTCCTGGAGTATCCCATTTTTCTGAAGCAGCTCTCAGAAGTAGTCATCCTTCTTGCCACCAGCTCCCTGCATTCACCCACGGTCCTTCCGCTCTTGGACAAGCTCCAGGTCATCTGTGTCATCCACCTCCCCTCCATGATCCTCCTGGGGGTACAGGGAACAGCCAGGAAGGAAAAATCAGCAAAAAGGAAATGCTGGAAAGGGAGACCCTAAATAACAGCTCACCATGCTGTCCCCAAGCAGAACTGTTCTAACAAGCCAGCCCAGCTTTAGAAACCTGGGAAAATAGGGAAGAACCCACCTCTGCCAGGCACCTTTAGGTGTCACTGGCAGGACACAGAGGTGTCGCCATGATCAGACAAGGTGTTTTAAGCACATTTAATATCCTGGCAGTACAATGCAACTTTGACATCTCAGCCTGTTGCCTCTGCTGCATGAAGAGCAGAATGAGGGGCAGATATGAAGAGCAGATATGAGAAGCTGACATTTTACATCCACCACATTTAAAACTGTGTCACAAACCCCACCCAGGACAGGCAGCAGCCAACAAAGCCTCCATGGATGGTTTTAGCTCCAACCATCCATTGCAGACACCAACAAGAGGCCTGGATTCACTCAGGGAAGAAGAGCCCTGACACCAACACTGCTCTGCCTACCCCCTATTTCCCTACTCCATTCCCAGCAGGCAGCCCAAACCCTCAGCTCCTCAGCAGTCCTGGGGAAACTGCAGAAAAAATCCTCAGGAGCCACTCACAAAGGGCAGGGAGGGAATGAATGAGACTGGAAGAGGGTTCATTTCTATCTCTGTGAGCCAGAAGGTACCAGGGTGAACCTCTCTAGCTCATGCTTGACAAACATTGCTCTGGCCTTGCTGCACTGGCACAGCCTGCGATTCATCACAGTTGCTGTTTGGGAGGCATCCCACAGCTCAGCTGCTGCAGGTAGATGCAGACAGAAAGAAGGAGGGGACAAAGAGCACAAAGAGTGCTCTGAACATCTGAAAAAGGGAGCAGTGGTCTCCAGGTTCATTCTGGAGACCTCACTGAGCAGGCAGAAGCAGACCTGGAGTCCCTGCTCACATCCGGCTCCCTAAAAGCTGAGTCCTCCCCAGCTCCTGGCTGCCAACACACCCAGGTGACACCACAGCAGAGGGGGAAAGAGGAAGAACCTTGGTGTCGTACAATTTCTTGCTCCTGATCTTCTTGGTAGTCCTCCAGTGGGTCTTCCTTGGGCTTGGGAGGTCTGGCAGCATCCTGAAAAACACAGCCAGGCATGGTTGAGAGTGCCCCAGCGTGCTCCTCTTCCCTGCCAGGGACACAGCTCCCTGGATGAGAGCCCCAGCTCTGGAAGTAGGGCTGGATCAGGAATCAGGGGGAGCAGAGGGACAGTCAGGCAACCCAAACTCCATTTATTTTTTCCATCCAGTCGCTTTTCCCACCTTCTAGCAGCTCCTTCCACTTGGAGAAGGATGTCACTCCTGCAGCAGGAGGGCCCCAGGGCTGGTGCCTCAAGCCCCAGGACTCTGGAAAACTTTGCATTATTTAGTGTAGAGCTTGGGGGAACACAGCAGAGCCAGATCGGAAAGCCAGGTATTTATGTCACTAATTCTTTCCACATTTTCACTAATCTCAAGGAGGTGTTGCTCTGCTGGTGTCAGCATCTCTCATTTGATTTCCTTGGCCTGGATTTAGTTTTTTCTTTCTTAATCCCACTGTTAATCATGATTTTAGACCCTGACAGATAAAACACTCCTTTTTTAAAACAGGCAATGTTCAGCTGCTTGTCAAACCAAATGAACATTTCCCTGATACAGAGTCTGGCTTCAGGCAGCAAGAAACACTTTGTGAAATAAATGGATTCCATCTGCAAGGAGGCAGACAAGGAGACAGAGCTCTCACATGCATTGCTGTCAGGAGCCTTGGACAGGGCTGCACTGACCAGAACCCGAGCACAGACTCAGATTATTGTCTCTGGTTCTGGTCCCAAGTGCATGAAAAGTACCTGAAAAAGCCCCTCTGCAGGAACAGCTGGGAGTGAGCCATCCCCTATTCCACATCTCTGCATCCCTAAGGGCACTTTAGGTGCCAGGGGGGACTTGGTGTCCCAAGCAGAGAGGATGAGGCCAGAGCAAGCTCTGGTACATGGCTAAAAGATAATTTCCTAAATTCTGTCACCTTTGCTTATTCTGCTCCACTCTGCCCCAGAGCTGGAGTTGCACAGCTGGTTGTACTGGTAGGAAGCACAAGCAGAAGCAAAACAAAGAACCAAAAAGCCCTATGAAATGTAAATTTCAAGCTTCATTACAGCCAGTGGAAGAAAAAATAGGTTGGTTTTGACCAACCTGCCAGAGAGCTTTCTCCTGCCTGTCACATCCTCGCAGTGGGATTATGGATCCATCCAGGAATCTGATGTTTCACTTTCAGTCCTTAAGCTCTCTGCCCACCCATCCCTAGCTGAGGATCCCTCCCTGGTCCTGCTGGTTGTCCCCAGTCAGTCACCTTTGGCGATTTCTCCTTTGACTCTTCTTTAATGCTGGGCTCCTTAAACTTCTCTGAGCCTCCTATCTTCTCTTCAAAGTCAGGTCTCTCCAGCTCAGCCTCCTCAAACTCATCCTCACCTTGGTTATTGGGGTCCTGGGCAGGATCTGCAGCATCAACTGGCATCTGGACAAGAAAAGCCTCTTGTGAATAGCTGGCAGGATATTCCCTCAGGAGGCAGAAAGGTGCTTTCCCCAGCAAGAAGCGCTGGCCTGGAACACTTCGTTGCACCTCTCCAAGCCTTTTAGTGTTTGTTAAAAAAACCCAAAACAGTCTTTGTTATCCCTCCAGACCCAAGGAGATTGGAGTTGCACATGACAGAAAATTCTGGGCAATTATTGACTTATTGGACTCTTATTCCAAGCCAGAGTTGCATCCAGGTGAAACATGGCAGGATGAAAAGATGAAAACTTTTCACAGCCAGGTTGGACGGGGCTTGGAGCACGCTGGGACAGTGGAAGGTGTCCCTGCCCATGGCTGGAAGGAGGATGAGATGGGCTTTAAAGTCCCTTCCAACCTTTGGAGTGGTTTTGTGATGCTGTGGTTACTCACCATGGGCTCCTGGACCACGGCCTCTTTCTGTGAGTGCATGTTCTCCTCCCTGTTGATCACTCCTGCATCTGCCAGGGACAGGGACAGGGACAGGGACAGGGACAGGGACAGGGACAGGGACAGGGACAGGGACAGGGACAGGGACAGTCAGTGGGGTCTCCTTAAAGCCACTGCCAGCAGTTTTGTGCTTTATCTCAACCTGCTCAGCGTAGCCAATGCTCTGTGAATGTGTGCAGAGAAATATCATAAAGGAAACTATTTCCATACCCATTTCCAGCTCCTCCTCATCCACCCTCTCCTCTGCTGCCTGCTCTGCCCCTCTCCTCAGGCTGGGGGGCTGGGGGCTGCCTCTCTGTACCTTCTGCCCAGCCTTGGGGGCAAACTGAAGGTCCTTGGGATACCCATGCACTTGTTCCTCGTCCATCTGGACGTTCACCTTGCTAACGAGGTCCTTCCAGCTGCAACCAAACAGAACACCCCTGCCTCAGTAAATATTCCATAAAACCATTTCATAATGGCAAGCAGAGAAAAAATATACTCCAACACATGCAGAAGTTTGGCCTAATTTAACTTTTTTTTTAGTCAAAACTAGCAGATTATATTAATTACTGTGATATCTGCTTGAAAAAAAACATTTAATATGCCACATGGTAAGAAATAAGTTCTGCTTTGTAAATACAATTTATTGTAGAACTCCCTTAGTATTATTCATATGACAATGACATCCACATAGCAATAAACTCTAATTCTAAATAGGTTCTTACTCATGACTCACACATACCCAAACACACACATCTAATTGTTTAAAAATATCGAAACCACAAGTCCTCTTCATTGTTCCAACTTAATGGAAAATGAAGATGATACTAAATTAAAATGAATGCTTCCCAAATACCTCAATAGCCTTAGTCAGGGGCAGCTTCAGAAGCAAAGAAGGGATGAAATCCCATTGACAGGGACTCAAAAATAAGTGAAGCAAAACCTTTTAACCCCATTAAGTTGCAGCAAATTCCAAGCAGGCTCATTGCTTGCTACAGCCTATCCTCTACATGAAATTTAAAAATTTTTTTGACATTTCAGTTTTTTAACTGCTGGAAAGGACAAATGGCCTTAACTTTAGCAGCTCTTTAAGCCAGCACACAAACAAATGAGATTTAAAAGTTTGCTTAAGACATTTCAGTTTCTAATTACTGGAAAGAACAAGTGACTTTAACTTTAGAGGCTCTTTAAGTCAGCACACAAATCCCTCAGTAAGAAGAATCACTACCCAGCCCTCAGCTCAGATTTCCCCATTGTAAAATCATTGAAAAGCAGGCTGGCCATCAGCAAGAGCTGATCTGGAACTCACTGGTCAGAGCCTCCCAGGGCAGTAATTCCTGGATGTGTGCCCCCTTTGTGCTCTGCTGCAGCCTTGAGTTGCTCTTGGCTCTGGCAGGGTTGGGTTCTGTGCTCTTTATCACAAATCTCAGCCCATGTCAAGAACAGCCTCTGTAACTCCTTGGTGATCTGGAGTCTTGTAACTCCAACTGCTCTGTAACTCCTTGGTGATAGCTCCAGGAAAAGCAAAGCACACCAAACACCTCAGGATCCCTGTCCTCACCAAAATCCCTTGCCAAACAAATCAATGCAGTTTTCTGCCTCACATGAAGTGACAGGAGCCTGGCTGGGCTCAGCGTGGTGAGGAAAGGCCATTCTGCCATCACAGCCCTCAGCCACACCCACACCAGGCCCACACCAGGCCCTGCCTGCAACAACTGATGCCTTAGCATTTCAGCTTTTCTATTTTTCATCTATTTGTAACCCTGCAGTTCTTTAGTGCATGTTATAAATCCATACCGTGATATTGGCTTTTCACAAATATTAAGATGAATGTTCTATGTTACATGCTCTTGCTATGTCTTTTTCTTTTTCTCCTGCTAGCAAGTTTTAGGCATAGGTCAAGAAGAATTTTGGACATTAGGGCTAGGTCCTGTCTGTACAAAGCAAGATAACCTCCAGTGAACAGATGATGGGGCCCAGGCTGCTATCAATACTGACCACCTGTAGAAGAAAGAACCCCAGCCCAAATAAAAAGATGATAAAGAGAAATTAAACTTCTAGGATGCATGTTCTAAAAAGGCAGGCCCAGGGCGTGGCCATGCAAAATACTTCTTGGAAAAGTTTGAATATGCATTAAACCCCTACAGCAGAATGGGATAAAAGAAGTGTTCCAAAGATACAAGGTGTACTCTTGGCAGTGTGCCAAGACACCCGGCTGTTACTCTTTATTTTATGTCTCCTATTGTCTTTATTAAACCTTTTAAAATTTAACAGGAGAGTGAACCTCATTTTTCACAGTGCAGAACTCTACACTCCACACACAGTGGGAGCTGCTGCCTTCCCATTTTGGGCAGACACAGCAATTCCTCTCCTGGCCTGGGAATCAAGGACACCTCACTGCCCCAGGCCTGAGAGATGGAAACAAAAGTGAGTTGGGGGCAGCAAACTTGGGGTAAATTCCTTCATTTCCTGAAGCTGGCATTGGAAGATTAACCCCCAATCTGCAAATGGACCAAATTTATAAAAGGATAAAAACCCATGAGCCATGGTCCATTTTGGGTGGTTTTGTCTGCCCTAAATGCACCTGAAGGCCCTTTGATAAATAGAACTGCTTTTTATTCCCTTAATTTTGTCTGGCCTCTGTTTTTAGGGACTCCGGAAAAAGCATCACAACCACAACATCCCCTGAGCTGTTCCTGCTGTGGTCCCTGCAGAAGTGATTTATCACAGCACTTTGGGGAGGATGTGGCCATTTAAAGAAATAATCAAAGCACAGTTTCTGCCCTGGAAAAGCCACAGGTTAAGTGATCAGACAAAAATAGAAGAGAAGAAAGGGCAGGAAGAGGCTGAGTCTAGAATGAAATGAAGTTTTGTCTACAGATAAAACAGAAATGAAATCCTGTTTTCTCCAATAAACCGAACAGACACAACCTGCACACACACAGGGGATAAATAAATTAAAGGAGGAAGCACTATTTTCAGAGCCACTTTTTGGATTGTGGCCAGGCTTTGATGAATTGCAGCCAGAGAGAGACAGTTTCTTCCTTTTGCAGAACAGAACAGTCTCCTGCCAGTGCTGCTGAGACAACAAATGGTTTCCCCAGTGTCTGTACAGCATCCACTGGATCCTGGGCCCTGACCAGGCTCCCAGGAATTCCACCAATACCAGTAACACACAAAAAAAAGGCTGTTCCTCCAATCATTTTTCAAGCAAACCCACAATAAAGATGAGAGAGACCTGTGATGCTCCTTTTGGGCATTTTCACCCCAAAAGCTGAGAGTGGAAGAGTTTTGTGTCACCAACCTTTGCATTTGCACCTGTCTGATCCCTGCTGAGTGGTGGTTATCTGGTACTGGAGGCTTTTCTGCTGGAGAGGGTCGTCCTGGATCAGCCAGGGACAGCCCAGGAGCCTGGCTTTCCTCATGGCTTCGCACCTGGATGCGCATCACCATCTTCACATCCTGCACAGGAGACACATGTAGGCACCTGGGATGTCAAAGACCCCCAAATCTGGACAGGTTTATGGGCCAGAAAATCCTTAATCAAAGAATAAACATCTTGAAATGCTTAAAAAAAAATCTACAGCCCACCTGCCCACCCTGCAGTAGAAGATTCCTCCTTTAGCGCAGCGAAAAAGGAATAATTCAGATCCTACGTTACCCAGATTTATCTGGGGTAGGTGAATCTCCAAGAAAAGAGGAACAAAACCGCCTCTAAAATACCTCTCCCACATCGACATTACTGTAATTAAAGTCCAGCCATGCTGCAATTACTGTCTTTTTTTTTTAAAGAGATTTGCTGTCCATAACTCCCTCTCAATCTCCCCAGGAGGCCAGGAGGGCTGCTTCGATGATTTATTCTTTGCAGCCTTGGCAGAAGAACCAAATCCCCTGAGCCTGGCCACGAAATCACCAACTCAGTGTGTTAAACCTGAGGCCAGCACTACTCACACACACGGCACCACAAACACCAGAATTCAGAGCTTTCACAAGCCAAGGCCACACCAAAGCAGTGTAGAACCTACTGGGTTCCCGTTGGGCAAGCTGTTCATGGTGCGGGTGAACCTGACCACATGGCTGTCCCCAAGCCGCACTGGCCAGGCTGGCACGGCCTCTGGCAGTGAATTGGCACCCTGTGCTGGGGCTGGCTGACTGAAGGGCACATGTGGCTGTGGCCTGGGGCCATCATGTCTGGAAGATCCCTGTCCTGCCAGCTGCTGAGCACTGGGCACCGCTGAGGGCAGCGTGGGATGGTTCTCTTGGCTGGCCTGGAAAGACTGCAAGGAAGGAAGGAAGACAAGAGTAAACTCAGCTTTGTTGTCTTAAAGCTCCACCAGCCTTGAAGAATGCTTATCCCTGGGTTTTCCTGGGAATACCCCACCTTCTGTCTCCCCAGCTGCAGCTGGCTGCTGGCTGGCACCAGGGGCTGCTGCCCCTTCCCAGCTCCTCCTCCTCCTCTCAAGCCTGGCATCTTCTGGAGAGCTTCCTTGAGCTGCCTGAACTCTTCCATCTGGGCCTGAGTGAAGGAGAAAGACACAGAGAAACTTCACACGGGGTTTAACATACCCCTGCTGGGAACAGCCACTCCTTATTTGTCTGGCAGAGGTACATTTTTAAGAAAATGTGTATTTTATGCATATGAAAGTTAGAGAAAATTCACAACCATTAATGACAAACCCAGATTTCTATCTTGCCCCTTTGCCAGTCTTGTCTCTCATTTTACTGCACTTCTACCCTGAGCTGCTACATTGATTCTTTTCCTGATGCTGTTCAGTGCAGGAGCCATGGATTAACTCCTGCCTTTGCACAAGGATCATATCCTGCTCTTAGCTGTGCCTCCCTCTCCTCCTGTACCTCCAGATCACCTAATTTCCTTCCAGTGGAGGCATTTCCCCCTGGATGTGCTCATCCCAGCAGAGCTGACAATAATTGGCATAATCCTACTTGACAATCCAATTTACTTTGCAAGACAAAGGAAAATCGATTCTCCTGGACTGGGTGAGCAAATACAACCCATCTCTCTCTTTCTTTCATTTCCAGCCCTGAAAAGTAGGGCTTGAAAAAGCCACTCAGAAAAGCTCCTCATTTCCACCCTTGTTATTTATAGGAAATTGAAAGGGGGAGACCTTTTTCATGTGCTTGCCAGGGTACCTGGCAATGGACCAAATTAGGGACTGGACAGAGTAGGAAAGTTTTCAAGCAGCAAGCAAAGTTTAGCAGGAAATTAATTCCTGAGCAGGCTTTGTTGATTTTCAGTTCTTCCCCATGAAATGTGACCTTAAAATTAACATTAAAAACAAAACAAACACCAACAAAACCTCTCAGCAAAGCAAACATAAAAGGAATGAGGAAAAGGCAGCCAAGAAGGGTTCCTGGGATATTAATTTGTAGGAAACTTCCAGTCAGGACAACCCAGATGGATGCAAAACTTGTACCCATCCAAGCATCACTTGGAAGTATCTGGAATGTGGGGAGACGTTCCATGGTTGGGAATTCAGAGGCTTTGTGCAGAAAATCTGTATTTTCAGCTGCTGGAATAGACTCCAGGCTGGAGAATTTTCCAGAGTGGATCTACACTACCAACACCATTTTAGGCAACTCACCACCCTGGAATACAGCTGGAAACTGGATTTATTATTTAGAGAATATCTGGATGCGGACCCCAGGTGGTTACCTGGGCATTGAGGAGCTGGGAGTGAACCTCCTGGTGAGCCTTCCTGAGGAGCTTGCTCTCTTCTCTGAGTTTAAACACAGTATCTGCAGGAGAAGAAGAAATTTGCTTAAAAGAGAAAGTTTTTTCAAGTGTGGCATCTCCCTGTCTCACCATTGATTTCTCCTGACCTCACAGATCTCTCCAAGCCCAGGAATTACAAACCTACTCACCATTCCTTCCAGCATTCCCAGGAATTCCTTCTCTCCAGAGTCTTTCCTACCTCCTGCTCTCAGCTCAGGCTCTTGGTGTGTTTGCCACAGGACTCAGATAATGCTTTTTTATTTCCCTTCTCCCTTGCAGCTCAAGAAAAGGGGGAGCAGGGAGTCACTGCCCCTTCCTGGGGGAACTGGGAGATTAAGGAAGAGCCCCAGGAAGGGTTTGCCAGCTCTCCTGAGCCCACAGATTCCCTCCTCCTGCACAAAGAAGCTGCTTCTTGATGGTACAAACAAAAAAAAAAAACCTGCGACCCACTTAGAGAAAATAACCATGGGACGGCTTTGTCCTCAGGCACAGCTTTTATGGAACAGTTGTGCCTGCAGCCTCCAGGTTGGAGCTTGAAAAAGAGCTTTTTCAAACTCTTTGCACGCTCCTGAGCACTGTAGCGCCAAGACATGTGATGTGCTGAGGTCTGGGGATCATCATGTACCCTCTGACAGAAAGGAAAGGCTGTGTCTCAAAATGCCAGACTGATTTTGGATCCTGGATCTCTCAGAACACCCCCAGGACAGGAGGCACCAGGGTTTCTCTGAACACACAGTTGCAATGTGGGCTGGGATGGGAATTTTTCCATGACTGGATGGTCTCTGTGGTGGGCTGAATAGCACACAAGACTCAAAATTACAGATATTTCTGATTACAGGGTTTATTTTCTTTATATTCAGCCCTGGGACAACACATTTTTCCACTGAGATTGGGTGCCATGCTGTTGCCTTGCAGTGAGGGTTGACATCAAATTGAGAATGGAACTCACTGAAAGCCAATCTAACAAAAACCCCTCGATTCCCCTCTAACAATGTGTATTTCAGGAACAGACACAATCAAATACTTAGGTTTCATTTATTTGTCCTCAATTTCCCCCCCTCTAACCCAAAAGCTCATCAGATATTATAATGCACTTTGCTGAGCAGAGGGAAAGAAACCCAAACATCCACAATCAGATTTTGATGTTCCAGACCTCATCAGGTAGGAACAGATGCAAACCGTAAAAGCCCCACAATATAATTAAACAGCAACTGAATAAAAACTACTCTTTGGGAATTAAAGGGATCAGGGTTACCTACAACACTCACACTATTAAATTGCGTTTTACAGACCTAAGCCATTCATTAAAAAAAGTGTGTCTCATTTTGCTCCCAAGCTCAAATGTCAGAATTTGCAGGATTTGTTCCAGCAGCACCGCCTGAAGCAGGACAGTGCTCCAAGACACTGCACATCATGATACAAAATTGTTCCTGGCGGTGTTTTTGGGGGCTTGCAGAGTAATCTCTGCTCTCTCTTGATCCCAGTCCTTCCTCAGCCTGGTGTTTTTTGAGTTTTTATTACCCTCACCCTGCAGGTTGGTGACCTCGCTGTCCTTCTCCTGCTGCAGCTGGGTGAATTTCTGGCTGTGGGTCTCCAGGCTCTTACGGTGCTCCAGTTTCAGGCTGTTGTGCTGCAGCTGCAGGTCCAGCAGCTGCTTCTTGACATCGTCGTGCTGGTTCTGGAGAGAAGAAGAAGAAGGCTTAGAGTCAGTCCTAGGGGAGTAATTGAGTATTGCCAAGTGTGTCTGTTTAATCAGTTGCTTGAGGGGGCAGGAGAAATGTTTGCTCCTCCAGTGAGGCAGCCAGAAATTGCAAGTATAATCAAGCATTCTCTGTGTTCAGTGGTCCAGGGGAAGATGTAAAATGCCAGTTAAACTCTGCTTTGGGAGGAGGTTCTGGGGGTTTCCTTGGGAGCCAGTAAGCTGGAGGCAGAATTGGTGGCAAGTCCCTTTCTGGAACAAGGCCAGGAGCTGCTCCTGCAGGAATCCATTGCAGTGCAGGGCATGAAATTTGCTGGTATCAAACCAAACACCTGTGAAACACAAATCCAAGGGCTCTCCCAGACTTCCCAGTCCTCTAAAGGACATTCCCTGCTCCTTTCCATGGAATCCCAGCCTGCACACTGCAGGGTGGGAATAATCATCTCTGAAGAGGGTCGAATGCCCATGACCTTCCTCAGGTGTTGGACACACACCTGGACACCCAGGGCTTTTCCCTCTGCTTGGTTTGCTTCCCAACAGCCTGGAAGTTCTCCCAGACACCCCTCAGAGCTGCTCTGACAGGACCGAGAGCTTCTGCAGGGATCCTGACAGAGCCCACGCTCCCCACAACACCATGGGGCTCGCAGGCATCAAATTCCAGGGTAACAAGACTCTCACAAGACCACAGACTATTTAAAGAATTCACCAGATAGAAGCAAGCTGGAAAGCTGCTCTCTTCTCCCCTCCCCTCTTGCAGAAAACACTCAGAAACATCCTTTTACTCAGATCTGCTGAACCAGAATTCACCTCCTTTGGGTTTTTTTTGTTGTTGTTGTTCCCATGGTAACCCAGAGAGAGATTCCTTCCACATTCAGTTTGTCAACACCAATTATGTATGCAGATTGAGTGGCTCTCAGGTGAACCCTGGCCCTGCCACACCATCAGGATTCAGGCAGCCATTTCAGTGAGGCTTCCTGGGGGGAAAAATAAAATTTAAAAAATATTCTTCTTTTTTTACAAACCTCTAAATGCTATCAATGCTTGCATTTATCTCCCGGAAAACAAAGTGTCTGTGGCCCAGGCATTCCTCCTGAAGCAATTATCTTCCATTAAAAGAGATGTAGCTGTGCTCCAAAAACACAGGCAGTGCAGAGGAAAAGATGGAGGCGTCCCAGAGACAGAACAAGGACGTCAGGTTAACCAGATCACAAGATCTGGAAGGAAAATAAAGAGAACTGAAGATTCCCACTTCGGCTTTCAAAGGTACTTTGAGCGCTCATCAGAGCCCCTAGCAGAAAGCACTGCAGAGGAACCAGTTCCCTAAAATAATTTTGATACCAAACATCTCAGAAACCACAACATTAGTGAGGTTTGATTTAAACAAGAAGCTCCTGTGAAATCCAAGGAGTTTTCAGTTCTCATCAGCTCAGGCCAATTAATTTCTCGACTATATTCTGCCTGTGAGGTGATGTGCATAATTTGTGTTGCCAGATTGCTCCCAGGCAGGAGGGAGGAAATTTTCATCCTCTGACAGTAGCAGGAGCTGGGAAGGGAGACATATGCCTCAACCAAGGTCTCACACAGCACCCAAGGCTGCTGCTTGTCCAGCACAGGGAGCATTCCCACTCCCAGCTGCTTTCTGAGGGCTGGGACCAGGAGGGGCAAAACTCCAACAGGAATCCAAAGATGCTGCTGCAGACAGGAGGTCTGGAACAGCCCACATGGGATTATTAATCAGAGAATTTAATTATCTGCAAGCAGAACTTTCCTGACCCAGTCAGTTCCACCAAGGCCAGTATCCTGAGGCGCCCAGGGACCTCTCATGTCCTTCTGAGTGAGAAGATTCCCTTCTCCACCTCTCAATCCTGCTGTCTAACTCAGTCAAGCAGCACCTGCAGGATACAGCACATGAATGTTGTGTAAATGATGTTTAGTGCAGCTGGGGTGAGGGGTGACATGACATCTTGTCCTGGCATTTCTGGGTCCCTCAGACTGCAGTTTGTGGAAATCATCATTCCCAAGTCAGCTCATCTCCCAAAAATCAGGAGTTCTTCCACTCAGAGCAGTAAGTTCTCCCCTCCCACCTTCCTTCTGCTGTTTAAACAGCAGGAAGTGCCTGAGATGTTTCAGACCCAAGGCAGAAACTATCAGGTGAAGGTGAAGAAGGCAATAACAGCACCTCAAACCCAGCTATTTCTGCCTTGATTTAAGAGCAACTTTGTGGGCAGCAACTGGACAAAGTGGAATCAATAACCTGGATGTTTAACCCAAAGCAGAGGAAGGCCACACATCATTTTTCATGTTCCAGCAGCCTCAGGAAGTCCACACCAGAATTCCTTGGCCTGCTGCAGGGAATGCCAGGATGCCTCCTCCAGAGTGATGGCAGCCAAACATTTTAATCTCCACTCAAGAGGAAGAAAGGAATTTTTAACACAAAGCCTGGCCCCAGCAGGAACCCAGACACAGGCAACTGATGCTATTTTTAGGCAAAGTCAAGCCCCTCTGAGGGGCTGTGCCAGATCCAGATGTGAATCAGACATCGAGGGAGGACCAGAGCACACCAGGGTGTCAGCAGTGGCCAGGAATACCAAAGCCAGATGTGCTGCTGTGGCTTCATGGAACCCTTGGGTGACATTTGGGACCTCCAGCCCAGCTGCTTTTGTTCAGTATGCCATGTCCCATTTCCAAGGTGATGACATTCCTGGCAGCAATCTTCCTCCTGAGCAAGCCAGTTCCACTGGGAAACATTTTTGCCTGGGCTGCAGTGACAGAAGTGTCACACAGAGCCTCATAATGGGCTAAAAAGTGCTTTTTCAGTCTTGGGGTGGGGGGGGTGGGTTGCAATCTCCCTCAGTCCCAAGGGCTGGTTTTGTCTTTCAGCAGCTGTAAATGGAGTTTAAAAAAAAACTAGATGGTTTGGGGTTGGTTTTTTTTTTCCCACCCCTCCAATAAAAGGAAGCAAGAGAAAGGGAGCCAGGAGAAAAAAAAAAGCTCTGAGTGTCCCCTTGAGAGAAGCCAAGCAGAGCACTCTGCTCAGCCTGCAGTTGCTATGAAGAGAAATGTTGCTGTTGCAGAGTGTTCCCAGAATCCACAGTGCTGAAGAATATCCAAGAGACAGAACTGTACTTCCGTTTTCCTCAAGCTGGAATCCAAAAGCCAGGCAGCTGGAGGTCCAGCTTAGCTCAAAAAATCCAGCCCAGCAGTGCTAAGGGCAGCTGGAACCCAGCTCTCTTTCTCCATCCCAGAGTTAAGTTAGCATTTCACTGCCAAGGTTTAGACTAAAAACATTTAAAAAAAAACATCCCAGCAGCACCCAGTTGCACTGCTCCAACAAAAGCAAAATTGAACATCAAGATACACTTCAGGTAGAGCAGGTGATAAGCTATAAAATGCTATAAAATGCTATAAAATGCTATAAAATGCTATAAAATGCTATAAAATACTATAAAATGCTACATGCTTCCCTGCTCTGAGCCTCTTCCATGGACTGGAATATTTTGTACAAGCCCAAAGGGTGAGCTCCAATGAATAAACCCATTTTCACACCGAGACCCAGAAAACCAGCAAAACCCTGAATGATAAAAGTGCAGAAAGGCTGCTATCGAAACAAGTTGTGGGTGAGAGCTGTAACCTGAGACAGAATCAACAGGGAACTGTCCTGGACCTGAGCAGTCAGGGAGGAAAGTGGATCAACATGGATCTCCTCACCAAGTGCAGGAATCTTGGGATTTTCCATCCCTTAGAACACAGCAGCCAAACCTTCCTTACCTTCAGGATCTTGTGCTGGGAACTGAGGGCTCCGTATCTGTTCATGGAGTCTTGCTGGGGAGAAAAAAGATCCAGCAGTGCCATTAGAGTCCAGAAAAATCCAAGGGAGGGAGAAAAAACGCACAGAAGCACCTGCCCAAATTCACACCCTCAGGGAGGGACTGGGACCAGCCCACCTTGGGGACAAGCAGAACATGCAAGGCAGGAAAAGAACGTTTTTCCAAAAAACATTTTCAAAGAACATTTCCCAAGCAATTTATTAATTGTGGGGTTAATTCACATTTTGAGTGGTTTTCCCCAGCCCTCAGGGAAAGCCCTCAGGACTTTGTTCAGGCAAGGCCTGGTGCTGATGGAGCTTTGCGCAATGAACCCCTTCCCGCAAGGCTGAGCTCTCCTGGCAGCAGCTGAGGGGGAGGAAGAGAAGGCAGCAGAGCTCAGGCTGTCACCCACACACCGAAACTGCAGTGTTTCCACAAAAAAAAAAAAAAAAAAAGGATCACTAGGCAATGGAGTGAGCCTCAGGCAAACTCTGTAAGCAGGCAGAGCAGCCAGAGCTCAGATGGCCCAAAGCAGCAACTGAGAGGGATTCACCCCTCCAGAGGGGTCTGTGTCACTCCAACAGCTCAGCTCAGGCTCACCAAGGGTCACCCCCTTCCTCTGTGTCCCCAGGGTGCCATTTTTCACCGCAGCAACATCATCCCCTCACAGCAGGTGTGGAGTCAGAGTCACCACCCGCTGTGCCCAAAGGCTTTGTCCCCAGGGCAGCAGTGCCACCTGAGAGGGTACAGTCCCAGCACAGGCAGGTTCACAAAACATCTGCTGGCGTCAGAGTTTGGGCACTTCAGAGCAAAAGGAAGCAGCATCATGAAGTGCAAATGACAGGCCATGTAGAGACTGCCACTACAACCCCCAATTTAATATGATAAATACTCAATAAATACTCAATACAGTCTGAAGTATCCCTAGCAGATGAGCCCAAATTGCAAGGGAGTTGCCCACCATTAAAAAAAATTCAGATATTTTTCTGTCACAGGCTGACATTCACCCACAGAGGAGCAGCCTAAAAGTGATTCCCCTTTTCCAACATCTCATCCACAGATGCTCTGGGAAAGGAGTAAAGCCAGCCTGATAACTTGAGTGAATGTGACAAACTGTATCCCAGGGATGCATTTCTTCCCAGCCCTCATTGAAGAATCCTTTTCCCCACCGAGTGGGGAGTCCACAGGCTGGTGAAAATCAGCTGACAATCCCTGGAGACAGAAAACAATGGATATGCTTTGCCCAGCATCACTATGACCTTTCTTCCCATGATGAGCCTTGCATTCAGCCTGTTCTGTCCCATGGAATTCACAATTCCCCTGTAACACCAGGAGCTGCGAATCATCTCCTTGGCTGTCACACGTGGGAGCACAGGCAGAACAACTCCAGCCCTTTCCCTGAGATGGAGTAAATCCTCACTCCTTAAGCAGAGGAGTCAGCCAAAGTTCAGCCTGTGCCACACACACACGGAGCCTTCCAGTGGCCTCACGACCCTGGTGGCATCAGAAAAAATATTTCCCATTGTCCCACAGACAGCATGGGACAAACCACACCTACCTTCTCCTTGTTGAGAGCTTCCTGAGCTTCTAACTTGTACACTAAAAAATCTAGAAATGGGAGAAAAGGAGACAGTTTAATGAGCTGGAATTCCACAAGGATCTGGTTTGGATTTTGCAGAGGAGGGGGAGGGAAGAAGGAACTCAGCCCCTTGCTGAGCAAAAGCCTGCCAGTCAATAAACTGGAATGCAGATGCTGCTGGGAGGCCATTCCATGCCCCTTCTATTTTTCATAAGAGTTGTCTACCCAAGAAATGCCCTTCCTTTTCCATTCCATAGGCAAGTGCATTGATGGTCTCCTACCTCACAAACAAAAAGCTGCAGCTTGATGTCAAGGAAGCTGAATAACTTTTTGAGGTACTCTGAAATGAGAGATGAGTCAGGAAAAGGGGAACCAAAATTGCTGTGAGACCCAAACTCATGTGCTGATCTCATCTGTGCCAGCTTCTTAAAACAGGAATACCCCACAACAAGGTAACATTTATAAGAATGCTTCATTTCCTCAACAAATTAATTAAAGAGGCAGCACAGAAATGCAAGTTCTGCCTCAGCCAGGCAGCCACAGAACTGCAGTCAAACCTGTATGCTGGATACAGCACCCAGAAGCACAGAGCATGCTGGAGTGAGGAGCAGGGATGCCACCCCACACACCAGTTTTAAAGATAAAACCCAATTTATTAAGTTGCCAACAACAATCTGGTGCAGAGGGGCCTGACACCCAAGCACAGCACTCTGCTGAAAGGCACATGAGTTGATCATGAGTTGGGCTTTCTGCTTCCTGCTGTATTCCATGGTCTTAAAATGCCCTGCATGTTTGTGTCTTGTCCTGAGCACCAGCTCTACAGGACCTGGCAGCCTGCATTGTCCAGTGATGCTGCTACCACTGAGCACCTGTAGAGCTCAGCATCTTCAGCTCACTTTTGGGAGAAAGCTGACATCTTTCCAAGGAAAAAACATGGTCCAGTGCCAGGTTTAGTCACCACTTGAAGTGTTCAAACACCACAACAGGACGGCTGTTACTCACAGATTGGCCTGAGGACAAATGTAGGAGTAGGAGAGAACAGAACCCACCTGTCAGCACCCTCTGCCCACAGGCACATCACTTCACTGTTCCCAGATTCCACCCAGGGACAGCCACTGAGGCAGGAGAGGCTTTGGGGACAGCTGGGGCTTTGCCTAGGACTCACCTTCCTTTGTCTTCTTGTGCTCCCCTCGCTCCTTCTGCAGGGATCGCTCCAGCCGGGACCGGTGCTCGTACACCACTGTGGGAACAGAGAGAGGCAGAGCATGACACAAACCTCAAATTTAGCCCCACATATCTTTCCTACCTGGAAATTATTCTCCTACCTGAAGCAGGGAGGGGACATTTGGGCTGCAGACCATGGATATTCCTGATATAACACTCTCCAGTCTCACCCACAAATTGGGAGTATTTGCACTCAGGTTTTGCTTTCAAGCTCAAGCTACGATGTGCAAGAGATGCTTTAGTGATCGGTGGCTAAACTGTGTTTTTGTGGGCCAAGTGCCTGCCAGGCTCAAGCAGCCAGAGTCACCTGTTCTGGAAGGGCATCAGCACCATGCAGGAGAGATTCTTTCCCCTTCCACAACCCAGGCCACACACAAAACTGAGAACAGAGAGGGCAGGGCTGAGCTGTTCTCAGTTGTTCCAGACAGTGCAGCTGGTCTGGACTGGACAAAGTAAACCTAGACATAATACAAATCTAATCTAGCCATAACACAAATCTAATTTAGCTAGCCTAATTCACGTCTGAACCACTGCACACCACTGGCCAGGTGCTGGGCAGGGAGAGAAGTATCAGCCAATGGCTGTCTAACCCGTGAAATTTGAATTGAGTATTTAAGTGAGTTCTGAATAATAAATGGGGCTGTTTTGTCTCATGAACACCGAGGGCACGAGTCGTAGATCTTTGTCTCCCTACCTACGACCGTCATGTTACACTGAGCAGCCACATGACAAATGGAAGTGCCAGAGAAGCCTCCTGATGGATGGTGACGAATCCACTCTGATGTGTGAATGCCACCAGCTCCAACAGGCTTCTCATGCCCTCAGACGGGCCAGGATAGCACTGGGCAGCACTCAGAGGGAGAGGCAATGAAAGAAACCTTCCAGATCCAAGATCCCTGCAGAGACAAGACTTTTGGGGGTCAGTTGTGCCATAACTCACAATCTCCAGGAAAATTAAGCCAGTGGGGTGCATGAAACCAGTGCTAATCCATTCCCTGCTGAAATCTTGGCAAGCCAAGAGCCCCAAGTGACTCATTCTCTCACTCCAAGTGGATTTGTGGACCCTGACAGCTCCACTCAGGTCATGCTGGAGCAGCAAATTCCTCTGTCCTTTCTGACTTTCTTCAAGGGGCAGCAAGGGGCAGAGACATAGCTGAGCCAGGCTGAATACTTCCTTATCTTTGTGAACACAGACATCCCAGTGATGAAGATGCTTCTCCTGGACTGGGCCACTCCACTCAGACTTCCTTCTGAACCACATTGTCCAAACCATTCCAGCAGTGGTTTCAACCTGGAAGGATGTTTCCTCCTGCTAAGCAGCAAGCCCATCTCTGCAGCTGTCCAAGTGTCTCCTCCGTGATAGCTTTATTTTTAGGAGCACTTTTCCCAACAGACCGCTCAGATGCCACCTTGAGGGCCTCCCCAGCTGAGCACACAAAGGGCCATGGGTGCTTCTTTCCTCCATGCTAGAAAAGCCTTGTCAAGGGAACTGTCAGCTTGAGAACATCAGCCGCTTCACACAGGATTTGGGAACCCTGGGCACTCACTTTCTGACTCTCTCACGTCTGACTTCCTTGCAGTCTGATCTAGCAGAGCTCCTGAGGGCAAGGCTTTGATGTGATGGGAACTTCCCACCAGCAATGGGCTGTGTTAACACCCACAGCCACAGATCCTAAGGATCCTAAGGATCTTCCCAGAGCAGGGAAGACTTCAGGGACAGCTCCAGTTCACAGGCTGTTGATTCAGAATTTTACAGCACAAAATCTGGCTCTCCCTGACCCTGTTTTTGTAAGTCAGATAAACTGAAGTAACCTCCAGTGACTAGAAAATAAAGTTTTAATCTCTCCTGCCTTTCCTACAGGTCCCCAGAGCCCAGAGAAAGTGGGTTTAGCTTCACACAGAGCAGGGAGTCAGCACTGCACACAGCAGCATCTCAGCACCTCAGGGTGTTCAGGACCAGCAGTTGGACTTTGATGATACCAGTGGGTCCCTTCCAACTCAGGACAATCCAAAATTCTATGATTCTTTACTCATCTTTGTGGTGAGAGACAGCAACAACTCATCTGACCCAACTGGCACTGCACAGTTCCCGAGGCCAGGGAGCCAGGAAGTCTTGAACAATTTGCTTCTACAGGAGAGAATGGAGGGTGGTCAGTGTCTAAATTCAGCTGGAATCCAGCCAGGACTTGGCTCTAAGGCACCCTCACCTGCTGCCAAAGGAGCTGCTGAAACAATGAAACCCCTTGCTGAAAAAGCAGGACCAGGTGCAGAAGAGGACACAGGAATTAGTCATGCAACAAGTGCAGGACCGAGCCCAGTGCCCCAGGTTTGTCCCCAGAGCACTGCAGGGAGCAGCCACAGCACCAGAGCCACGGCCAAATGTGCCAGGCACTGCTGCACTGCCAGACTCCCATGAGCATCACTCCCATCTTCCCCATGCCAGGCTCCTCCCAGCAAATCCAAAAAGAAGCCTTGCCTTTGTTAAAACTGTTGGACAAGTGAGTGTCTTCTCAAAATAAAAAAAGGGTAGCCATGGCAACAACTGTATTTAGGGATGGGAGGACTGACAGGCGGTTAGAAATCCAAGCAACAGGCTGCAGCTCTGCCAGTCACACATATTTGGGTGGAAAAAATATGAGCTTGGCTCAGTGGTTGGCCTGTTGTTCCTAAAACTGGGGCTCCCTGAGGCTGCCACTGTCATTCTCTGGAGAAGCAGCCCCTCCCTCCAAGAGGAGCAAGAGGTACACCAGGAAGGAATGTGGGTTCTGTAAGTTCTGCCCTGCTAATCTCTTCACATCCCAAACTCAGGATGCAGGTGGAAATCATGGCTGGGGCTGAGCTGTACGTGTTTGATTACCTCGTAGAGCAAGGAAAAATGGAACCAAACCATGAGATAACAGCACTGAACCTGAACACACATCAGATCCATTCCCAAGGCTGGTTGGGTTTTGTTTCCTGGAGAGGAACATACACACCCCCCACACTCTGAAAACAGAGCACACAGCCCTGGGCACCTGGCGGGAAGCTCCATTTGCATCACAGAACCATCAAGAGAAGATGTAACCCTAAAAGACACAAATGTCGAGTCACAGGTCTGCCGAATGCCCCAGAAATCCAGGCCATAGGAAGAATATCCCTAGATGTGTCCAGGAAGGTCATGACAGATACCCTGTATTTTATTTTAGCTGGGGAAGTGTTCCCATATAAACACTGTGATCTAAACGGACTTTTTTAGGTGGTGGGGGCAAATGGGTTAAATAATGTCTTGACCTTGAGAAGAACAATTTTTGGCCACCTCGATTCATTCTGTGGGTACTCCAGAGGCAGCCCGTCCTCCAGCATTAAACACCCCAAGTGCTGCCTACCCCGAGGGGATCCCCACCAAACCTCTCCATGGGGAGCTCAGCAAATCCCTCCAGAGACTCCAAATCCTGTGACAGCTGATAGAAACGTCGCCTTGGCCCAATAAGGCTGGAATGATAGGCTGGACAAAGGAGATGAGAGTTCAGCGGTGGAGTAACTGCGTGTCCTCAGCCTTCCTTGCCGACAGCTCCCCGTGGGCTAAAATCCTGTTTTCCCACAGTGAGGCATTTATGTAAAGAGGACAAACGAGGGGAGAGAGGGGGAGGAGGAATCCACACGCTGTGTTTGCCTTCCGGTCTGCGGCAGCTCTTGCCAGAGGAACCAAGTGCTGGTCAGCGGGATCAGAAAAGCCAATTCTTCCTCCTCCTCCTCTTCCTCTTCCCCTCTTTTTAGGGAGATAAATTCTGGAGCATCCGTCAGCCCTAAAATGCTGGCACGACTTTTTTAGTCTCGGATCAACCTCTCGAGACAGAAGTGGGTTTATCGCCTTGCGAAGGGAGTGGGCAGCAGCAGACTGTGACAACAAACTTTAATCAAAGATCCCTTCCCTCTCTGCTCACTTCCACACGGGGCAGAGAGAGCAGAGCCGCATCTCAGGGCCTGACCGAGCAGCCCATGCGTTTTCATGGCCTCACATTTCGCGTGACAGGGGTTTAGATCTGCAGCCAAAGGGAAAAGAAATGTAATAGACGTGACGCAGCTGAGCTCGCCGATCCCCCTGTGCTGCGAGCAGTAAATTCAGACTCAAGGCTGCTCTAATTGCTGACATCCAAATAGGGGAAAAAGGAAACGGGAACAGCATCTTTAAAGCCAAGAGCTGAACGTCTCCAGGGCACCCTGCTCATGGCTGGGAGGGACAGAAGTTGGGGCAGGGTGTGCACACACAGACACCTCCAGAGCGGGTCACTCACCTTGGAGCTGGGCTGACAGTGCTTCCTGCTGCTGTTTGTATTTCTGCGACAGCGCTTCGGCGTTCCGCACCTTCTGCTGCAAGTGGTTGTAGAGGAAAACTCCGGAGGTCAGGCAGGCCACGGTGGCCAGGCAGAAGGCGGTCTGCAGCAGCCCCTTCTGCCTCCTCGAGCACATCCCGGTGCCCATGGCGGGGCCGGAGCGCAGCGATGCAGCGCTGCCTCGCCGGCGATGCTAGAGCATCTGATTCTTTCCGCCCAACAGCCCCTTTCCTCCGCAAACTCTCAGATCCCTCCGGAAGATACGATTGCAGGCTCGCCTTCGCTCTCTCCCAGCCCTGGAGAGGCTCCTGCCGGGCTCTACTCCTCGCTGTCCATCGGAACATCGGTGTCCGAGCGGAGCAGCCGCATACTCGGCCCGGGGGGCGGCCCGGGGGGCTGCGGGGAGAGGGCAGCCGGCGGAGGGCACCGAACAGGAGCAGCAGGAGGAGGAAAACTTTTGCTTCCCATGTGCTGCGGCGGAGGGGGGGGGGCGGGAAGGGGGTACCGCCGCCTTTGGCACTTCCCACCTCCCCCGCTGGAGCAGCCACCGGAAAAAATAACCCGGCGAGAGAAGGAGAAGCTCTTGGGCCCCCTCCCTGCGGCTTCCCCCGCCGGCAGCTCCTGGAGGAAGTGGCGGCAGCGGGGCCGGGAGAATGGCCAGGAACGCGGCGGCGGCGGCGGCAGCATCCGGGCTGCGGCGGCCCAGAGTCCGCCCTCGGCGGCGGGAGGGGCTGCGGGGACCGGGGGGACAGAGGGGAACCGGAAGGGACAGAGGGAGACCGGGGGGGACAGAGGGGGACAACAGAGTCCCGAGCCCGTCCGCCTCCCTCTGCCACCGCCGGGACCAGGCATCACCTGGAGCCCCGTCGTCCCCGTGTTCCCTGCTCCAAACGAGCTGCCGGCACCTGTGCTAACGGGAGATGGATGAGAGATACGGGAATGGATTAACCGGGAGAGCATCCTCACGAGAGCTCTTTAAAAGCTGTGGTTTCTCCTCGGGAAAATAGGAGCTGGTAAAGGCAGGAGGGCAGCATGAGGAGAAGGCTGTGAGTTTGGCTTTTTCCAAATGGTTTGCGCTGGAAGGGATCTTAAAGCTCGTCTCATTGCCCTGCACTGGGCAGGGACATCTTCCACAATCCCAGGGTGCTCCAAGCCCTGTCCAACCCGGCCTTCGACACTTCCAGGAATGAGGGATTCCGAGGTGTTCTGGACATGCCCTCCACGTGGGCTCTTCTCTTCTGGCAGAGCCCAGCTGGTTTTACCCAGGTGTGTGATGTACAAGATGGCCTTTAAAGGTCCCTTCCAACCCAAACCATTCCATGATTTTTTACCTCATGGGACAGACAAAGCTCCTGGAGGCTTGCCTGTGATATGAGCTCAGATCTAAGACCCCCAGGTTTGTAATGAATCTTCTCTGCACCAACACCCTGACTGTTAGATTGGCTCATCTTTTGTCTGAGCTCACAAGGATATTTCTTCTGGAATTCTGTCACGTTCCCTCTTTCAGGTGCCTGGGGAATAAGCAACAATCACAACAGTTCTTCAGCAGCAATTCCCCTCTAAGAATTGTGCATGGTGGTTTCATAAATGTTAATTAATTGAGCTTTACAGCACTGCTGGGAATTAGTTGAGTGACACTTCTGTCACCCTCATTTGTTGTGAAGAAAACCGAGGCACAGTGTTCCTGTAAGGATATGATTTATCCGAAGTAACTTTTTTATGGTAGGATTTCCCCCACCCAAGCATTTTAAGTGGATTTAGTGGATTTGTTCTGCCAAACCTTGGGTGAGACTCAGCCTGCTGGAAACGGGGTGATTTGGCTTACGGTCCTGGCTCTGGGTGCAGCTTCCACTAAACATTATAGGCTTTCCTTAATGAATTAACTCATTATTGCAGTTATTTCTGAAAACCAGATGCAATGCGATGTTTCACGGCACCATTTGTCTGCCATGGATTGCATGTGTGTAGGACCAGGGATAACCTCATTACTGATTCCCAGATACTCAGTTCAAGACACTCCACTGCAGCAGACAGATTTACTGTCCAACTGTGTCTTTACACAAACACCCAATCCTGGGAGATGCTGAATGCTCCACCATCTCTTCAGGCAGTTTGTCAGGAGCTGGAATGTCTTTTATCTGCATCCTGAGGACTGAGCAGGCAGCCCATGGGATGAGGGTTTCAGTCTCAATTTTGCCTCTATTCAGCACATTCTTTTTTTTTTTTCCCCTCCTGCACTCATTAATTACTTCCTCGTGTGCTGACTCCTGCCTAAGAAACACTGAGTTTTTGAGGTTTTTGACAGAGAGGAGTCCAGAAAAGGTTAAAATCTGGATTAGGGAATATTTATCTGAGAAAGATTTGATTGACAGAATTTCTGTGAGCAGGCACTTTACTTTTGTAATAAATAACTTTACTCCTGCAATAAACTCAGGTTTAGATTTAACCCCATATTTTCTGCACCAGATTTAAATCCAGTGAGACCCAAAGGCTTTGCTTCATGCGTGATCTTCCTTATGCAAATTCTCACAACATCCCACATTTCTAAAGGTCTGCACGAGTATTTTTAGGAAGACACAGAGGAGGAGAGACCTCTGAGCTCTCAAGCAAATTGACCATAGGTAACAGCTCCCTTCAAACCCAACTCAAAATGCTTTGTGCCTCAGTGATTATCTGACCATCTCCTCTTGCTCCCTCTAATCCAGTGGGTGATCTCATGTGATGACAGTTTTAAAATAATAATCTGAACAAAACAAGCAATTCCCATGGGAAAGCTCGGGGTGTATGTACTTGTAAAGAAAATGCCACTTTCTATCCTGTAGAACAAACCGTGAGTATTAACCATCTGTTCAAGTAGTGCAGTGCTGGAAAGCTCCAGCCTTTTAATCAGAGCTTTGGATTCCATAGCAGGCATTTAATCGGCTGTGGGAGTGTTTTCAGCCAGGTTATGTAAATGCTGTCAAGAAACCAAGTGGCTGAAAAAAATGGATGGAAGGAATATGCTGGGAAGAGGCAGAGGGGAGGCTGGATTGTTCAGGGGTTGCAGTTTTATAAACCTACAGGTAAATGGGTAACATCCACAACCCTTTCACACGCTCACCCTAAAGGCTTTATGGAATTTGGATCTGACTTGTTGGGAAACCTGCTCTGGGAATCCAGTGCACAAATGTGGGAAGAAATAGGCTGAGCAGGGGAGGAATTTGAGGCAGGAGTCCAGAGGATGAGAAATGACAGGCATGAATGTTTGAAAGAGTTCTGAAGTGGACACCTTGATGTACATGGATTTAGAGCATGAGAAGAACCAGCACTCCTGAAGGTGCCTGCCCTTCCCCACACAGAAATTCCTAATTAATTTCCTCCAGGTGCAAAAATACCATAAAATTTAACCATCCCTGGGGACAGATCTCATCTCGGTGTCTCCAAGGTTAAGGGCTGGAAGAGCTGAAGCATTCCTGTCTTCCCATTACAAGAAGTGACAGCTTCTAATTAGAATTCATTAAAGGCAGGCCCAGGGAACTGATGGGACCATTTCTCAGGATGTGTTGTTGAAATTATTTTTCATCTCACAACACGTTGGCTCAGTGCTCTGAGTTCTCTTCCCTAAGCCAACAGATGTCCTTTGAGTCATCTGTGCTGTTCCTAAAACTGAGGATTTGAGATCCCAGAACCCTTACCAAACTCTGGGCATGGTCATGATACAAGAGAAGAATGGTGGAGAAAAATGAGGCATAAACATTGTTTTTTTTGAGTTACAAGGTAAAACCCATCATCTAGATGACCTTTCCATAGAAACTGGAGCACAAGGAGATCCACAACTACTGAGTGTCTGGATATTTTGGCAGTTATTTGGTACTTACCTTAAAATATCAGCTCCCGGAGTGAAAGTATTGAAACTGAGAGAAACTCTTTATTCCTTAAAAAAATAATCTTTACTCCAAGAATTTACAGTGCAAAAACTTCTACCATGTGAACTATTCCATCTTAGATCCTCTGGAAAAAAAACAAAACAAACATATTTCCCTTTTATTTCACCTCATCTTTTACAGTTTAGACTGGGAATCTTCCTTGCTTTGAGTCCTGGACCAGTCTGTGATTTGGGTTCGTTTTTAATCAAAAAGCAATAAAAATTGGTTTCAGAGGGGTGAAACCGAACAAGGAGCAAGGAGCATACTCTGCTTAGAAAATGCATCACAGTACACTCAGAGCCTGTGACCCAATTGCCTGTTCGCTTTTACTGCCTTTTCAAGGTTCATTCAGAGCCAAGGAACATTCCATCTTCCAAAGGTAATAAAAATGCAGTGTGCCAGAAAACAACAGCGAACAATAGCAAAGGGATTTTTGGTTTGTTGAGGTGCTGCTGAATTTGCTGCTTCTGCCTCTCTCAGGGTTCCAGCAACACCCCCCTTATAGGACAGACACTATGTATTCCCAAATTCCTCCTTGGCTTCATGCCTGCAGGGCTCTGAGGGGAGCCCTTTAATTAAGGATTGTGAGCCTCTGCTCACGAACTGAAGGACCTGGGAGTTCCAGCTCTGGGCTCTGCTCAGCCCTGAAGCATCAGGCAGCCAAATCTGTGGTGGCTGAAGCTCTTCTTCTTCGATTGCATCCTTCAGTCTCAGTATCAGGGCAAAAGCAGAGATGCCAGGAGGAGCCTTTGCACGTGGATAAGATAGATAAAGTCTCAGCTGCCCATTCCAAAGGAAAACGAGTAGAAAAAGTTGTTTGAACTCCTGCTCAGGGGAGAAAAGCTTGGCAGGACTGATTGCAGCCATGGATGTGAGCCCTCCTCACCTTCAGAGTGAAGGAATTTTTCTCTAGGATTTCAGTTTCCTCCTATTCCACGCAAGCTCTGTTCTGGCTGGAGAAAAACTGCTCCATAAAAAGGCAGAGAACACTGGTACCAGCACAAAAATTTTTCTCCCTACATGACTACTGAGCTTTACAAAGTCCAGTAACCCAGCAAGGCATATTCTACAGACTGCAGGACATTGCTCCCTAGAATCATCTTGCAATAATGTATTTCAGAAAGTCTGCCTCAGCCCCACCATCCTGGATCATCCGGGAGTTCCTCACACCACCACCAGGCAGCATTCAGGAGGTGCAGACATTCTCCTGGCTGTGAGTGAAGTGCAATTTGTCACCATGTTGCTGTGGGGGGAATTTCTGGGGAAAATAAAGAATTTTTTAATTGTTATTAATCAGGCTGGAGCCTGAGCAGGCAGTGCAGGTGATGGTGGGACGAAAAGGCAGCAGCAGCATGGAGCTGACACAAACACTCAGCAGCAAATCTGTTCTGGGCCCTCTTCCAGGATGTTCTGCTGCACCCTGTGGCACCTCAGGATGACAGAGAGATGAGAATTCCTCATGATCTCACTCAGGTGCTTTTCCAGGGGAAGCTTCATGCCTGCACATGCATTCTGTAGGATCAGCCAGCCTCATCACTTGGACACAGGGCTGCTTTGTCTGACTTCATGCTCTGCAGGTATCCATGACACATCAAGCTGGAAAGATCATTTATAAGCAACTCAAGCTGGCATTTCTACACATGAGGTGTCAGCCAGGGAGGTTTCAGTCTGGTTTTTAATACTTCAATAAGCCAAGAGTTTAAGTCATCTCTGCTTCGTCACTGTGTGCTAACTGTAGCCGTCAACAGATTTAGGGTGAGATTAATCATTGTTGGTTTTAAATAGAATAGACTTCCCTGAACTATGCATTTGGGTTCTGAAAATCCCATTCAGCATTTTTCCTGCACATGGATAATGGGAACACAGTCCAAAGGGTTTTGCCAGAGAGATGTGGAGGTTCACATCTGTTTTCAGAAACAATGAGATGATCTGGGACTATCTGGGAATCTTCCTAAGGTGGATTCAGCAGCCTCCTTCCAGGGATCCATCTCCAGCTGGCAGGAGTGGATGTCTTTAGTAGCAAGACTCTGATAAGGAGAACAACACAAAGCCATAAAAATGGAAATCAGCTCCTGTTCTGTTAAATTAACCTGTCAAAAATTTTCTGTGGCCAACAATCAAGCTGACAATAAGCTAATTACAGAAAGACCTCTAAACACAAAAGGTATTAGATTGACTGAGAAGTTGTTACCTGCCTGTATTTTCCTGTCTGAGCAGCCCAGAAGTCTTGAGGCACATTGTTGATTTGTCTCCCTGTGCAATCCCAGGGGCTGTTGTGGGGAGATAAAATCTGCAGTAGTTCCTGCGACTCTCCCAGATCCCATGGCTGGAGGCACAGCAGCCAATTCGGCTGCACAAAAACGCTCCTTCCAGCCAGCACTGCCTGCAAAGTCAACCTCAAGGACCTCCAACTCTGTTTCTTACATAATACTCAATAACAAATCTCGTGGAAAGTCCTCCCAGCCCTCATTTTATCATTTAGACAAGAAAAAAAAAAAACCTTTAGGGCAAAGTAATTCAAGCTCCTCTTCTGCAGATGATGCAGTGATGGGTAGTGCAGGCTTAGACCTACAGTGCATTTAAACACCCTGAGGAGCACACACACAGGACAATTATGCTGAAATTCCAGCTTCTTCTCTCTGAAACTTTGCCAATTGCTCCTCTCTTCTCCTGCTCCTTCTTTATTTGCCATTGGCACGTCCTCCCTGCCTTCAGCTCGGCACAAAGGGACACGGCAGCATCTCACACTGCACTCGGCAGTTTGCTCCCACCAGATTCTCTGTCCTAGTGTGTGGATAGAAAAGAGGGAACCCTGTGAGGGAATGCTGGTGAATCCCCTTCCCTGGGCACCACAGGAGTGGAGAATGGGGAATGAGCAGACTTGCAATGTCTCCTTCCTCATCATTCCTGCAGCAAAGATGGGATGTCCCTGCTGGTGACTCTCCCAGGGCCTGAGATAGCACCAGGGTTTCATGAATTGGGTTTTCAGCAGAAACCAGTGATTGTAAAAAATTGCCAAACCTGGCCTTGCAAGGGACTGAAAGGGTGGGGTTGTTGTGTGCAGATTCACTTTTAAAAATTAACTCTGATTTAAGGCAGGACCTGACAAGAATTAGAGCATGACCACTATTCATAAAATCCTTGTGTGTGGTTGCTGTGTGCAGTTTCACTTTTAAAAATTAACTCTGATTTAGGACAGGCCCGGACAAGAATTACAGCATGAGCACTGTTATAAATGCAAAGGCAAATTTAGGTTAAATAAAAGAGCAGTTTATTATAAAACAATTTTTATAATAAAAATAAACAACGAGGAAAAACCACAATAAAATAAACAGCGCAGCGCTGGGTGGACAGGGGTCTATACCCAAAGGTATAGGTGTTCCCAAATCCACGAAGGAGGGTAGACTGTCCTGGGTTTTTATAGGGATTTTGTGTCCTGAGGCCAAAACTCTGAGCAGTTACTATTCAACAAAGAGTTTAGATGGCTGGTTGAATGAATTTCCTGGAACCGTGGAACTGAATCAATAGACGACTGGGCAGAGTCCTTTCGCATGTGAAAGGTTCTGAGTGCCTCCTGATTGTATCTTCGGTTGGGCTCTCAGAGTGAAGTATGCAAGTCCGGTGCGGAGTCGACAGATATCTCGGCTGGGCTTCCACTTATTGTCCGGCCTGATTGCATCTTCAGTCGGGGTTTGCAGGAAGGGGTGTCCCGGTGCGGTGTGGAGTCGATGGGCATCTCGGCCTGGCTCCTTTCTTTGTTTAGCTTAATTGTTCGTGTCCTGCTTTTTCTTTCAGGCTGATGAACGTGTCGCCTAAGGTCGTTACCGCCTGAATGGGTAGTTACTGCTGGGTTTGGGGAAATTCTTCGGCCACACTATATTTTATATACTTTTTACATTGTTACAAATCTAGTTATATATTTATTTATTCTTTCACGAATTTTTTTATCCAAGGTTACATTTATCACAAGCACCATTCATAAAATCCTTGTGTGTGCACCACAGACAGGGAGGCACAAGTACCCAGTTCCCCAGGAACAAAGCCAAATATTAATTTACAGCCACACAGGCCTCGACTCAGGTACATGAGTGAGTTGCTTAAATAACTGTAGCAGCAGAGGGGAAAAAAATTTAAAAATGGAGGATTGGTTGCCTTGTGTACTCTGTGGCTGGGCCCAGGTTCAGGGCTGGTGTGATCCCACTGATTTCACGATCACTTTGGGATTTTGAAGGCTCTGTCAATGCAGTAGGATGCTGCTCTGCTCCCAGGCTTTCCCACCCATTAGCATTCCAGGCTGGTAGAAAATCATCCACTGCACAGTGCTGAGAATTTTAAAATAATAAAGAAGCCAAGATGCCTGCTGTCACTACCACCAGCTAATTATAGAACCATGGACAGGCTTCCCTTGCCTGTTTGAATTGGACAGAATTCCATATGCTGTGCTCCTCCAGTGCAACAAATAAACCATATTAAAGAGGGAAGGCTGAGAAGACATTTCTGATTTTGAAATCCTTTAACCCCACAGTCAGAAACACATGAAATAACTTAATGGGAATTTTCTTTCTTTTTTCTTTTTTCTTTTTTTTTTTTTTTTCATATGTGCTTCTGGGGAAGTGGGCAGAGTGCTGGCACAGAACTTGATATTTAGCAATTTATTACCAGTTTCTTTTCTCTATTAGACTCCTCCACAAAATCTTGGGATTTGGGCACAGCCATCCCAGAATTCAGCCAGTTTTCCAGCTGGCATTGCTGGGACACCCAGCAAAGGCCAGAACACTGATACAGTTTTCCTGATTTTTCAGTGATGCTGAGCATTGGAGGAATCCTGCCTTAGATATTGTGTGGAGCAGCCACAGGGGGAAGAGCCCCTCAAAGAGCAGAACTGCTGGCACAGGTGATTATCCCACATAGGGTCAGTCACCTGCCAGGTCCTCCTACCCTTAATTATTCTTTTTGCTACATTTTCCAGTTGTTTTCAGTGCTAAAAACTGCTGGGAGGGAATAAAGAGGAATCCCCTTTGGGCTTAAATTCTATTAAGCTGTGGTTCCATTTGCTTCAGAGGAGAGAGACCTAAATGTGGAACTGAATTTCCTCAAAGTTAATTCCCAAAGCTGGGCACTGGAGAGATGTAGGTCACTTTGCTTTGTTCTGAGACTGAGCTGAGCTATAAATATCATTGATTTTTCCCTGAAAAGTGTGAGCATACTCATCTTTGCTGCTTTATCCAGGTCATTGCCTCCAAAGGCAACATCAGTGGCTCCTGCTGCCACTTCTGCTTTTAAGGAGAGGATCCTCCAAACTAATTTTTTTCCCTGTATTAAGCATGCAAAACAGTAAGGGGATTATTTTTCTCTGTATGTCCTGAAAACATATTTTGGGCAGCCTGTTTTCCCCTCAATCACCAATATATTTTTATCCCTCCAATATATTTTTATCCCATGAAATGTTCACCTTCAGAGAACATCACAAAGGGATCAAGTGGCCCAAGTTTTCCATGTGCCATGTCTTGAAGGTGCAAAATATTAAGGAGATTTCTTTTGGAGGAAAAAAGGCAGCTTCACAGGGATAAATCCACATAGCCTGGCTGACTCTGGAGAGGCTTCCATGGCTGACAGAAGGTGCTGAAGGAATAGTCCATGAATATTTCTGTGGAACAGCGACATCCAGTGGGCAAAGAACGATTCCTGCTAAAATCCTTGGAAAATTGGGATAGGGCCACAGAAGAGCGGAGGTTTCTCCCCAGTATTCAGTACTGTGCAACTCCAGCCCGTTGCAGTAAATGTTGCAATGTGTTGCCCTGAAAACTAAGTTTTTCAATCTTGTTGACATAGTTTCTAAAAACTTTCCCAGGACAGTGACTGTAAACATAGACATGTATACATTCTTTCTGACACACGTCTTTTGATGGACATCTCTCACGGCCAGTGCAGTTGGAAAGGTGTTAACATGACTAGCCAATCCCTGGCCGTGGTCAGAAACTTATAAATACTGAGAAAAGAAAATAAAGCTCTTTTTCTTTCACCACACCTCAAGCTGCATCTGTGTGACTCATTTTGTGTCCAGCAGCAACAGCAATGCCCAGATTTTCCTTAACGTCCAAGTGGAGTTTTCATTGCTGCATTTTGACCCATTGCTTTTTGGGCTGATGATGCCTAAAGAGTAGCTTGATTTTTATTTTAAACTATTTAATTTAATTTTTAGTTTTGTTTTTGGAGAGAGATTAGTTTGAATTCTAATTTTTAAAATAAGTTTTAAAATATTTCATTTTTATTTTTATTTTTCAAAGATAAATTAGCTTGAAAAAAACCCCAATCTGACATAACTGAGAGCCTGGATGTGCAAGCTCCTGTTTAGAAAAAGCACTGGCAAAAGTAAGGCCTAAATTATCTCAGTATTTATTGAGTGAGCCCAAAACTCTATGAACAGATCCTGTAGGACAATTGGTGTTGGCTGCACTCACCTGCAGTGATAAAAATTTATTTTTATATTTCCATTAACATAAATCTGCCTGGCAAAAATCAAGCTGAGAGAGGGAACACCACAGCATGTTCAGACCCACTGAACACATATTTCCTAGCACTCACTTTTCACCTTCTGGCCAAAGGCTGACATGAAATGTAGTTGTGTCAGGACCAAGGCAGATCAATTCCCTCATTCCATGCTCACATTTCCCCACATTTTGTGTGTTTAGCTGGCCTGGCCAACATCACTTTTACGCAACACAGAGGACAAGGGACACTGAGTCCTCCTGTTTGGTTTTATCAAGTGGCAGTGACAAGCTTGTTTTTGGACAGGTCCTATGTACCCTGTAGCCATAAAACTCAGGGTAACAGCTGCTGTGGCCTGACACTGTCTGAGAAATTTGCTCTCTTCAGGCTCCACAAGCCCGAAGTGAGGCTGCTGCCTGATGTCTTTCTTCCCTCTGCTTGAGTTCCAGGGCTCTGGTGGTGCTCCTGATGGACTGGGGTGGCACAAGGCATGTTTTTTGTGATCTTGCTGCCATATCCCTACTGTGAGTGCAAGACATTAATGCATGCAAGGTATTACCTCACTTAACCAGAGTTTTCAAAGTCTCTCTCTGAGCTCACCAGGGGCAAAGTCAGCAGAGTTTGTGTGTCCTGCACCTGACAGGAGAGAGTCACATGAACATGTCATCACTATTATCATCACAGGCATAATCCAAACTCCTAAACTGCCTCTGAAGGTAATATAAAAGTGGTAGTCCTATGCTTTAAGGTTCAAGGCCAGGCTGGATGGAACAACCTGGTGTAGTGGAAGATGTCCCTGTCCACGATAGAGGGCTGGAGCTGGGTGATCCCCTCCAACCCAACTCATTCCATGATTCAGGCGTTCAGGTTCACATGTGGTGGCACTTCAGCCATCCATGATCTCATTCCAGGCAGAAGGCTGGGGCAGGCAGTGGGAGGAAGATTTCAAAGCCCGCCTGCTGAACAAATACATGAATTCCCTTAATGGAATCACAGAACAGTTTGGGCTGGAAGGGGACCTTGAAGATCATCTCGTTCCACCCCCTGCCATAGGCAGGGACACCTTCCCCTATCCCAGCTTGCTGCAAGCCCAGGCAATGAACATTTCCAGGGATGGGTGATCTTACACCTTCCCTGAGCGACCTCTCCCAGTGCCTCACCCCCTTCACAGTGCAGAACTTCCCCCTAATATCCAATCTAAACCCAGTCTTTTAACATCTGATGTCGCTAAACCAAGGACTTCGGATTGAGTGACGCCAAAAACCCCAAACACTCAACCATTTACGCACGAGCACCCCTCCCCCATCTCTCCCCATCCCCTCCCGAGGGCTGCGCGGCCGCTCCGCCCGGGCAAACCAAACACTGTCCCGAACCTTTCCCCTCACCTCCGAGCCAGGACGGGCCTGGGTGTCGTCGTGGGCTGCCCTTGGGCTCTCGGGAGTTGTAGTCGGAGCGCCCGGAGCAGAACTACGGCTCCCGGCTGCCCGCGGGAGCGCAGGCGGGGCGGCCCCGAGGCCGAGCTGCGGCTGCTTGCAGCAGCACCGCGAGGACACGGCTCGGCTCCGGGGACACGGCCCGGCTTCGGGGCGGGGGGTTTGCCACAGCCACAGCGGGAGCTACCGGGATAAGGGCGGATCGCAGCCCCGGCGCCCAGCCGAGCCCCCTCACCCGCGTTCTCCGCCCGCCCGGGCGCGGCTGTGGGGATGGAGGAGGGACGGCGGCGAGCGCAGCGCTGGGGTTGTGACTCTGGGGATCCTCGGCTCAGCCTTAGCGCTGAGGTACGTGCCTGTCTTTCCCCGGGTCTTTCCCCTCAGAATTGGGCAGCTGGAAGCGGCCGGGGAGGTTCTGGCCCTTTTACCAGGGTGATTCTGGCCCCTTTATCGGAGTGGTTCTGGCCACTTTAGCCGGGGTGGTTCCGTCACCTTAAGCCGGGATTGAGGCCGCTTTAGCTCGGTTGGTTCTGGCCGCTTTAGCCCGGGTGTTTCTGGCACCTTTGGCCGGGATTGAGGCCTCGCCCGCCCGCTGCTGCTGCTCCAGGTCCCTTGGTGTTTTCCTGGCTGCCCTGGAGGGTATGAACACCCATCCTGCTCCCCAACAGATACTGCAGGTAAGGCCTGGCTGGCTGAGGTGGGGGCCGTGATTCCTGCCGGGAATTTCATTTTCCATGGAGTGTGTGGAGAAGGAAGCTCGGAGCTGAGGGCACACGCGGCTTTTTCTGTCCTGTGTTTCTGTATTTCCAGTCTGCCTGAATGGAGGCAGAAAGGGCCAGACTAAACCCAGACTAAACCCAGAGAAGCTGGTGCAGCTGCACTGGAGGCACTGAAGGTGTTTGTTCTCATTTCACTGTCCATGCTCAGCTCTAGAATTACTTTCTGAATGTCACAAATTCTGATTTCTACCTCATTGAGAAACAAGTGAGCCCTGGCTCACCTTCATGGAGGTCATTTGAGCTTGGCTTTACTGCTGAACCTTCTCTCTTTTTGGCTAAGAGCCTCATGACATGCTCTGCACTTCTCTGTTGCTATAGGAGGAGTGTATTTGGTTCAAATGAGATACCATTTTTATTTCTCCTCTGTCACTCTATTGTGAACAGTGAGAAGAACGACACAGACTCTCTTGTGAGTTGAACAGGAGAGTTCCTCTAAAGGTTATTACCTCAGATCTTCTTTTATAGACCGATATGTACAGAAAAGTAAAACTCTTATTGGTTAGTAAAATAACACATCACCATCATTGGTCAGTGGGGTACACTGCCCTCGACCTTCTCTTGCAAGAAAACAAGAAACTGACAAACAGCACCTGCAAGGCTGTCTTCTATCTCTGAGGATTATTTTAATTCCTCATGATTTCCCAGGCCACTTTCTCAGGTGAGACTGAGAAAGTTATGCAGCCTTCTTTTCCACAGGCATATTTTGCTCATATTTAGCATCCGTACTCCTCTGTTTAGCAGCTCCATGGTTTCCTGAAACTGCTTGCTATGAAGAATGATGGTGTTCATCCTTCTAGGACCTTCCTCTGTGCTTGATTACCTGTTGAATTTTTCATTCATGGTTTCAGAATCTGGAGGAGTGAATTGTCAAGGGATGCAGCTCCTGTAAATAACCCACATCCCACATTTTTATGATGGGAATGATGCTGTGTGACAAGTAGATAATGGAGATGAGAAAGGGGAAGCTTCCACAGCCTGGGCAGAGCTGGAGAGGTTCTTGCCCTGTTTTGAGCTTTGCTTTCTGCTCTGAGTTGTAGGTGTCTGGAGCAGGTGACATCTTTTGGGCACATGGTGGTTCCTTAAAAAAGTTATTTTTTAACTTACAGGACAGTAGTTGGGTGTCAGGTAACTCTCTGTAGTCTCAGCTCTACCACTGGTGTATCGTCAGTACCCTATGCCTGTTTTTCAGACTGATTTAATTATGTGGTGAAAGGGCAGGAGTTCCTTTAGGGTGCCTGCAGCATTATTAGCAGCTTCCCAGCTGTTATTTAACAGCATCACCACAGATTCTGTTTTACTGAAGTTATTCCCTTTTTGGGTTTCACAAAGGTAAATGTGTTTCCTATCCCTTCCTCTTTGCACAGCATAGCTCTGTGAGTCACTGCCATGAGAAGGAGCTTCATATTTGTGTGATATTTGGCTCGGCACAATTGTCTGCTTATTCTGATATTGCTGTATGGCATCATGTTTTGACATTTATTTTGAGTGCATGTTTGGAGCTCTGTGGTTGCAAAAATCCTGTGCCAAATTCATGCATGAAGAATCTGTTATGCTCCTGCTTTGGTCTGCAATGGCCACTGCTAGGATTGTTTGGAAGAACTGGGATGCCTTTTCCACTAAGACTTTGTCAAATGTCTTGGAAACTGCAAAAAACTGTGGGAGTACTGTAAGTGTGATGGCTGCCGTTGTTGCCTTCCCTTTTTCTTGGGAAGGGGTATGTCCATGGCTTTTTAAGCTGCCTTAATCTAGAAAGTGGGTGGCTCCAGGAGCACAGAATGCTCAGAGCTGTGGCTGATGCCTCAGAAACGAGCTCATCTCCCTTGTGTTTGTGCATGTTTGATTTTATTGCTCACAGAGGCTGGTCCTGGTGGTTTCTCCAGAGTTGAAGGCTTTCTCCAGCCCAGTTCAGCTCTCTGATGTTGTGTTGTCCCTGCCTGTTCCCATCAAATCTGTTTGCCTTGCTCATCATCTCTGCTCCAGAAGTGCTCCTGGGCTCTGGCAGGATTCAGAGATGGGCTTAATGTGGCTGTGCCACTCACAGTAGCTCTGATCCTGCTCTTTCCCTTCAGTTGCTGTTTTCCAGGGATAGAATGGAGAGTCCTGTTTGAATTCTGGTTGTTTTCCAAGGATTCTAATTCATGGCTTGTCAAGGGTGTTTTTGGAGAGGCCAGAATTATAATACAGTGTTCTCAGAGGGAGGCCAGCACACCTTTCCATACATTCTCCCTGGAAGCTCTGATGGGAGAAAGATCATTGAATTCTCCTTAAACAAAAAGAAAGTGGAGTCTGTTGTTTCTTGGGAAACTTGCAGAATTTAAATATTTTTTTTTCCCTCTCTACTAGTGTTTGAAATTTCCAAGAGCACAGAAAAAGTCTTCCAGAGATTAGACTGGAAAATGCAATCTGTGAAGTTACATTGATGTGCTGGCAGGATAGTCAGTTGATTGATCTTAGACCTTGGTCCACATTCCCTGATGGAATTCCAAGGGAATTAGGGATGTGTGCTGGATCAGGGGTTGAAACTTCCTTCTTTTCCTGTGACTAAGTCATGGAGAACAGAACTTGGAGTTGGGATATGTGAGCTTTGTTCCTGGCTCTGCCACCAATCTCACGTGTACCTATGGCTCCATTTCCCATCTGCAGAGTGTTCTTGGATTCTCCAGAGTCCCCAGAGCACAAAGAAGACATCTGGGTCTGTAAAATGCACAGACCTGGAGGTGAATTGATGGACATGCTGACCCTTAAACCTTGCTTGAATAAGGAAGGCAAGAGCTCTTCCTCACTTTGTTCTGCTCCCACATGCCTGCCTAGCCAAAGGCATGTCAGGAGAGATTAGACTTAAACCTTCTGATCTGCTTTCAGAGCACAGAAAGGGCAAGTTGCAGGCTGAAAGCAGGCAGGAGTGCAGTGCTAACCATTCTGGAAGCCTGAAGGGGAATCTCAAGTTGGTAGGATGAGCTATCAAGGCTCATCAGGGATCCAGCAAGTTTTATGCTCCAGCTCCCTCTGTGCCAGGCTGAAGGAGATGCCTTTTGTTTGGAAAAATTGGAAGAGGAGGAAAAATTGTGTTCCTAACTCAGAGGATTTTTTAATCCCCTTGTTCCACCAGTGCTGAGGGTCTAAATGTCTGTGAGCAGCCCTACTCCAGAGCCACAGTTCTATGTTTCCTCAGCCTCACTATTCAGTCACCTCTCAGTGCATCAGAATTAATTCCTCCTGATTTTTTCACTCCTGCTGTAAATCAGGATTTTGATTTTTGAATGACTTTTGGGGACACTTACTGACTTTATGGACAGGCAAGGCAAACATGTCATTAGATTGGGGTTTCATGTACGCTTAAGTGCTTGAACTCAGATTTTAAGAGTAAATAGGAGTTGATAGCTGGTGTGAGAGAGATGCAGACCTGAGCTTTACCAGGGCTCCACACCATCAGCTCTGGGCCAGATGGTCTTGCCTCTGAGAAATATATTAGAGCAATGTCAAGGAAGAGCACAGCATAAATCTGCTGCCAAGACAGATTTCTCACTGTTGGAATATGTTTCTGTCTGATCCTCTGTTTCTAGATGATTGAAAATAATTCTGGAAGGGATCTTGCTGAGGCTACCTAGTGCATCCTTTTCCATGTGGCATGGTAAAGTGCACTGAAACCCTTCCTGATGTATCTGTTAAGCTTGTTCTTTAAGCAGTGGAGACTTTCTAGCTCGCCTGGGTGGGTTCTATTTGATTTTATTAAACTTTTTTTTAATTAAACTTTTTAAATATTGTGGCTTTTGTCTGTGTTCTGGGCACAGAAACAAGGGATGCAGGTGGTTGATTATTGACGTCTTAGTGTCAAGGGCCAGAAAAGTGATGGTGATTCCTGGCAGGAGATGGAGAGGAATCACTTAATGCAATAATACTGAGTGTTTGTTTCTTTACCACAGAGATCTTCCATGGAAAAGTTAAAATACCATTCTCCCATTTTTTTTTCTGTGCAAAGACCTTAATTCAAACTTAGCAAATAATTGCTTTTTTTTTTTTTTTTTTTTTAACTTAAACAACATTACCTAGTGGTTCTGTGTGTGGGCAGGGAGTATTTGTTTTTACTGTAAAGCAATGTAAATTTAACATGCAGATCTGCTATTGAGGAAAAAGTGGATTCTCATCAGCTGCTGAGCTTTTCCAAGGCTCCAGGCTCAAATCTGCAAACTGTCGGCTCCAATTAAAGCAAATGGCTGGAGCTGTTTTTTCTCCCTCCTGGAAAGAACACGGTTCATCAAAAGCCAGAAGGAAGTTTCAACGGGTTCATGAGCAATTATCTCATGGGATGTAATAAGAGAGATCTACAAGATGCCCAGTGTGAACTTTCTCTTTTAATCACTTTTAATTCTTCACTGGGCGCACAAGTGCTGTTCTCAGCAATTTGAAGCCTGAAGTTTTCCTGTGGAGTAGAAGCTGGTAGAGAGAACTTGTGCTTTTGTAGGGTTTGATTGATGTTGATGTAGAAATGTGAATTTTGAGCATCCCTGAGCTAGCAGGTGACATTCCACCTTTTTTGTGTGGGGTGGGTTAATCCTGGCAGGCAGCTCCCTTTCATCCTAGTGGGATAGGGAGCAGGACTGGAAGGGTAAAATTAAGGAATTCCTCAGGTGCAAGGATTGCTTGGGAAGACAAAAAAACTCCAAACATTCTCTTTTCCTTTTTCTTCCCCCATTTTTTATTGCTGAGCACCTGTGGTCACTCGGGGGAAGGTGCCCTGGCTGATCCCTCCCAAATTCCTGTGCACTCTCAGCCTCAGTGGGAAAACCAGAAAAGGCTTTGATTATTCAGCCCCAGCTCAAACCCCCTGTGCTGTCAGCATAAATCCAAACCAGAGAACCAGAAAAGCTTCAGTTAAGTAAATTAAGTGAATCCTTGGCAAACCCAGTACCCTGTGGTGTGCCACAGCTTCTGGTGGTGGCAGCCTGTGCCAGCTGTTTATTTGTGGTTTATGGTGGTGTTTCCTAAAGGTGGTGTTTGCATTTCAGTGTTTTAAAGCAAATATTGACCATTGTGCAATCCAGGTTCATTTCATGGTTTAGTCCTGCAGTTAGCACAGAGCTGATTCATGAAAAACATTGTGCTGTGTCTTTGCTCCTGGGTGATCACTGTCACTTTCTGTTAATTAATTCTGTTACTCACTGCTGACAAAAAGCCCTTTTCAGTCCACAGCTCTCAGTAATGAAGCCAGTTTGGATTTTGTGCAGATCAGTGTTAAGTTTTTGGAGCAGGTTCAATTTTCTGTGCCCATGGTCATCACAGGGGGGTTGAAATTTGAGTTAAACTGAAGGTTCAAGGCCAGCTCAGTTCAGTTTTTGTGTCCACTGCAGCTTTTGGGTCCTGCCATACTCACACACAACAAACCTAAAGTTTATGATTTGTAATTTCTCTCTAACTTCTTCCACCTTATTTATTTAGATCATTTACTATGAGGTTGATGCCCATCTTTTAGATAACCGGAATGCTGGAATGAAGAGTTTGCACAAAGGTACTGCTCCTGAATATTAATAGATTTCCTGGGGCTTCCTTTAGACCTGCATCCTTTAACAATGTGAAGGAATAGATGGAAAAGCAGAGTGAGAACTACTCAAATATTACTGAAAGGAAAAGGAACAACTCAGTGCCAAAATGCAACCAGCATAAAATGGAATGGAAAATTCAGTTTGGGCAAAACAGATCAATGGGCTGGCATTTGTAAAGGCCAAGTGTTGATTGCAGAGATAAAATGCTCGGTGGGGACTCTGGGCCTGACTGGTTATTTTTAGCATTTCCTCCCTATGTTTCAGGATGTGCCTGCTCTCATGCTGGAATGACAAGAGCAAAGGCTTATTAATCACCTGTTTTATTCTGTTTATGTAATACAGTTAAATATACTCTGGGAGCACATGAGGTTTGGGCCCTGGAAATTATTTCACCTCATGCAGGTGGTTTTTTTGGGGGTTTTTTTTTGGTTTTGTTTTTTTTTTAATTTATTTTTTGTTTTGTTTTTTTTGTTTTGTTTTGTTTTGTTTTGTTTTTTTTTGGTTGGTTGGTTGATTTCACCAGTGGCAGTTGCCCCTTCTCTGATTTTTTTATTTCAGCACAGACTGATTTATCAGTAAAAAGGCTTTGTTTATCTCCTGTTGGTAATTAAGCCGCAAAAGCAGCATCTGCTTCTCTCTCCCTCCTCTATGCCAGTGATGCCATTTTGCAAAATTTTAGTCCAAACAAAATTCCCTGCACAAGAAGGGAAGAAAAGTGTCATTGAGGCCTTGTGGCTTTTCAGGGGAATCTCATGGAATTCCAGACTGGTTTGGGTTGGAAGAGACATTAAAGCCCATCTTATTTCTGCTACCCCAGGTTGCTCCAAGCCCTGTCCAACCTGGCCTTGGACACTTTCAGGGATGGAGCAGCCACAGCTTCTCTGCTGCAAGGCACTGTCCATGTGGTGGTGGGTCAAAAGTATTGATTTCCTGTGTGTTTTGCTGGTTTTCTGCTCTGTTTTCGTCTAATAGCAACTGTATTTGTGTGTATTTAAGATTTTTGGCATGAATGCTAACTTTGATAATAATAAATTTAGCAGCTGTAGGCCTTGAGCAGAGATATTTGATCCAAGTTGTCTGTTATTAAAGAACACAAAAGTATTTATTTCTGGCTTGCAGGTAGGAAAACAGGTAGGGAACAATACTTGATGGTGCAGGTGAGCTCTGGGCAGGCATTGAGCTGTGAAATTTGGGTCAGAAAAGGGAGAAACCCTGCTGAGCCTTATTTCTGTAGGGAAATGCTCACAGGAATAGTGGAAAAAGTGCTAAAAGCCAGCAGTTTTTAAGTCAATATGAGCTAGCTTAATTCACCCATTACACCAAAATTGTGTCTGTGTTGGTATGAGGATATGCAAAATTAAGTCTTAAAGCTTTACAGTGGTGGTAACTGATCAATCTACACTTCTAATGGCTTGATAAGACTTTATTTAATGCACTGGAAGAGTCAAAGAGAATGAAAAGAGTAAGAAATGGACAATGATGTTATTTGCAAAATGTGCTGTGTGATGCTGGCTGCTTTGGGGGCTAATTAGTTGGGGAAGTTGGGAGTTTTGGAGAAGTGTGTGATTTGCAGTTGCCTGAGGAAGCATCTCTCCTGCATGGGCAAATCTCTCTAAAGTGGAGCAATTCACCTCAGAAGACGATTCGAACTGCAAAATATGTGTATAGGGAAGAAAACAAGCTGTTGTTTTTTTGTTTTTTTTTTTTCTATTAAACACTTCCTCTGTTTACCATACTGTTGAAATAATGTGATCACCAGGTTCCACGCACTGCTTACAGTTGGCACAATTATTGCAGCTAAAATGCTGTGGGCTGAAAGCTGGAGTATTTCCCTTTTCCCCAGTTAAGTTTTAGTGAGATTTCCTAAAACTGAGAGATTACATCTAGGCTGCTCCTTCCTGTGTCACAGTAGGCAAGGTCAGAATGTTAGATGAGGATGCAGAAATCTGCTTTTCTTATAATGGATTATTCATTCATGGTTATTTGAAATTCCCATGGGAAACTGATGTTTTCTCTGTGAATAATTTCTGGCAGAAATTCTCTACCTGTCCTTCACTGGAATAATTACAACCTAGACAGCATCAAGGGAGGAGTATTTGCTCCAGTGAGTGAAACATTTCCACTTAGGAAGTCAATAATGCTGCTCTGGCAAGGCTCAGACCACAAGAGTGCCATAATTAATCTCATAAAGGTTTTGAGCAGCCCTTTCCTCCTGTTCCACATCTCCTCTGCAGAGGAGATGGGAATGCAGGATGCACTTGGTGCCTTCTTGTGTGGAAAATGGAATATTCACATTAGGAAGGCATCCTCACATCAGCCAGCAAGGGGGTGGTGTTGGTTTTTGCAGCACTGACAACTTCTGTAAAAGCATCCAGCATCACAGGTGTGCAGCTGAGTTCCAGCAGCATCCAAAATTTGTGGCAAGGTGAACGGGGAAAGTGTGGGTTTGCCTTTCTGGGACAGGGCTGGCTCTACTGTTGGGATTCTCTGCTGGTCACTTGTCAGGATGTATCAGTGCCAGCCTGCTCTGCTGTTTTCAGGTAGGGAGGGATTATCCTCCTTTATGCTGGAGGGATTTACGTTTTATGGGTTTGTGGGACGGCCTGGAATGTTCTTTGATCAATAATTGCTGGAACTGGCATTGCCTTCCTGGGGATACTGAGAGTTCTAAGCCTGTGGTGGTTCATTTGTTCCTGGGGAGAGGAAGAAGGCCCAGTGAAATGGCAGAAAAGTTAAGGCTGGGAAGTGTCTATCCCCATCCAGTGCCGTGTGGAATTTGTTGCTTCCTTCCCTAAGCATGGAATACCTTCTCCCACTGTTAGTACCCACCTCCAGTTCCCTTGGATGAAACAGGAAGGGATGGTGGTGGTTCTTTTTAGGGAAAAGCCCTGTAACAGTAATTGAATTGTGCTTTTTTTTTGCATTGATGGTTGTTGCCATTTGTTTTATCTGCTTGACTGCCTTGACTGGTTCATAGCAGCCTTTAAAAAAAACCAGTTCTGCCTCTTAGTTGAAGCAAAAATAAATAAATAAATAAATAGTCCATTTTATTCATCTCAGATCTGGAGGAAGAGAGAAAATCTCATGTCGTGGTTTTAAACCAATAACTAAGAAAATTACTTATTTCTTGCTGTGAGATATGGATTAGAACAAGAGCAAAACAGGCATAAAACTTAAAAGAAAAAAAAAGAAAGTTTATTGACAAACTACAATAACAAGAACACCAGAATAAACTTCCAGAAAAACCTTTTCATCCCCTGTCTACCCACTATTCCCTTGTTCACATGACAAGAGACAAAAACTTTGGAACTTTGATGGTTAAAACAGTCCCAATTCTTGCTACAGTCTTTTCACCAGTCTTTGTAGAGAAACAGAAGTTTCTTCCTGTTAATTTATGGAGTTTCTCACAAGAAAAACTATTTTTGTTATAGTTTTCCATTGCCCTAATGTTAGCTGCTCAGAGTTGCTATTATTAGAGCCCACTCCTCCCATTTTCACATCACTCTGAAGTGTGTATGGGCCATGAGTCTAGGGATGGGATTTTTAAGGATAAGTTATTCAAAGGCAAAAAGTCTTCTTCATCTGTTTCTGTGAGCTTCACTAGCAAACAGTTTTCTCATTGCCTCTCAAGGCTTCAAATCTTCCAGCACTTCACTGTACCATAATAACTCTACTTTTTACTCAAAATTTACACTTTGAACACTCTATTCCTCCCTATATACTGTCATGAATTAAAGGAGTGTTTTCAAGACCTTATAACATTTCCATAGTTTTAACAGAAAGATATTTCAGCTTAATTAAAGCATCTTCTTAATTCTCTACCTTTTCTGAAGCTTCTTTTCTTTCCTGTCACTGGTAGTTTATAAAGTCTCTTTTCATGTTGATCACTCTCTTTTTCTCTCTCTGGATAAAAAGATTAATCCGCAAGTCTCATCTGGGTAATGAAAGAGTTAAAATCTTGCCCAAGCTGTTGTAGGTAGTTCTGTGGCCTCGGCCGGTGCAGGAGCTGGAGCCGTCTTCGATGGAAAGTTCCTCATGGCTGCTCTGGAGAGTGCAGTCGCCGTGCCCAGCCCGCTGCAGGTCTAGAGCCTCTCTCTTTCTTCACTCAGCAGTTTCTAGTGAATTTAGTTACAGCAAAAAACCTGCAGCCGAGCCAGAGATCGGCTCGGCCCGGCCCGGCCCGGCCAGAGCCCGGAGAAAACCTTCCGCAGGGCCCGCATCTCCCGGCCGGGAGACGCTGGGCCCAGCCCAGTCCCCGCCTGGCCGCATGGCCTGGGCAGGGAACGGGAGGCCTGGAGCTCTGCCACCCTTCCCAGCCAGGAAACAAAGAGAACCAAGAGAGCTCTGGTTTTACACTTTAAGGTAGGGTTCACAAGTTGATCCCACTTTTCAATGGCCTAAACTGCTGTCAATTCTCAGCAATGACTGATAATTGGTCAGGAGAAAAGACTCCAGGCAGTTCCCAGCAACTTAAACTTTCTTAAAGGTAAAGTAACTCCATGACATCTCACTAGGCTCTAAAAAGGATATTCTTTGATAACTCCTGCTCTCATAAAGACAGTAAACACTGATGGCACCTTCAGTTCAGCAATGTCACATCCAGCCCCACAAAAACAAATGAAAGAGTTGCCCAGGGCAACTTTTAGTGATGACTAGAAGGGAGGATGATGTGAAGTTCACAAGGACAGCTGGGTTTGATGCTGTTCTCATGTGACAGGTGTTTAGATGTCACAGCAGTGAGGAAAGAGAGAGGTTGAAGCTGCAGAGATACTGAAGCTGAGCAGAAATCAGGCTCACGCTGCATGCTGGAAATGTGGTTTTGCATCAAACGATTCCTCCGTGCATTCAAAAGGGGATGTTTGGCTGGAGGATGGGTTTATTTTTAGTGTTTGGTGGTTTCAGTTGCTTTTATTGGTGGGTGGGAGTGTTGACAACACATCCCAGGGCCCAGAGCTGCTCCTGCTGCTGAGGCTGAACACATCCCTCAGCTGGACCAGCTCCTCACCCTCTGCATCATGGCACTGGGGGAGCTTTGCTTGTGCCATCTGCATTATTCATCCCTTTGCATCCTCTTGGGCCTTTTTTTCAATTTTTGAGAAAATCTGGATGTTATGTATAGGTCAGGAGGAAGAGGGAGATCCAGGGATGCCTAGGGATGTTACAGGAGATTTTTACAGGCTCTACATATTGAAAGCCACATTCCTCTTCTCTGTCTTGTGCTGGTAAAGAGAGATACAGGGATTTGAGAATCTGCTTGATTTAAGAATCTGATTTAATTCAGAATTGAAGATGTGCTGCATCTGTGTGTTCACCTCATTTATCCATTGTCATGGCAATAGTTGGGAAGGCTGTCCCTGTCTCACTGATCCCAGCATTGAATCTGCTGGGTTTATTGGAAGTGGAGCAACAGCCTTTCCCTGTTCCTGCTGTAGCTCATGAATAAATAACAGGAAAAGACTGAAACTAATCTGACATAGGCCATGTTTTTGAAAAACTGCTGTTACTTTGCAGAAACAGACCAGCGCTTCTTTCAAGTATTAAAACTTCTTGTATCCTCAAATTAAAACCAAAACTGACTTAAAGGGCAAGTGAAACTCCACAGTGCTGTATTAAGATAAGATGCATGTGAGGAGACTTCCTGAAAAATAGACTGACTTTTATTGTTAAAATCGTGCTGCTGCTGTTTTCTTGGTCATTTCTTTCAATTTTATTTACTGTGCTTGCTTGTTTCTGCTGCTGTTGTGTCTCTGGTGGCTCTTGTGCATATTCTTGAGTTAGGAATCAGGGGCTGGTACTTTTTGCAGACTCCTTGCCCGGTTCTCTTCCCTCATGCACAGCTCTCTGGAGCAAGTTTTTGGATATTATTGCAGATGCTGATGAGCCTGAGAAGCCTGGTTAGTTATTCTGTCATTCCCATCAGTGCTTAAGCTGTGAGAATCCCAGTTCTGAATAAAACCGAGATTTACCTCCTCAGCAGGTCAGGCTTTTTCTGCAGCCATATCATTTTGGGGGGAAATGTGATACATGGGGTGGCATCACCTAAATTCCTGTTGTGTTTCCAGGTGTGCTGACCATGCTGCCCACGACACCACGAGTGCTGCCAATGATCCCGCCCATCTCCCAGACCCCTCTGGAGGAGAAGTTTTAGGGTTTGCTGTGCAGATCTATGGACCTGGACCCTCATGCCAGCATGCAGGTCGGGATGCGGGTAGTCCGTGGAGTGGACTGGAAGTGGGGCAGCCAGGACAGCGGCGAGGGCAGCGTGGGCACCGTGGTGGAGATTGGCCGGACGGGCAGCCCCACCACACCAGACAAGACCGTGGTGGTGCAGTGGGATCAGGGCAACAGAACCAACTATCGCACAGGCTTCCAGGGGGCTTATGACCTGCTGCTCTATGACAACGCCCAGATAGGTGAGCAGAGCAGGGGACAGCCACTGGCAAAGTCACCTCCTGCCCCAGGTCACAGCTGCCCCATGTGCCGGCCTTTGGCACCTGCTTGTAGAGTGATGCTGAGCCTTGGTCATGGCCAGGACATTCCTGTTTCCCTCTGTGCAAGGGCTCTGCTTGAGCAGGGCCTGGGCAAGGGCACAGCCACTGGCACAGCCACCTCATGCCCCTTCTTTTGTGCTGGGACAGCTTTTGACACCACCTGTGCATGGCCAGAACATTCCTGTTTCTCTCTGTGCAAAGGCTCTGCTTTCCTACTTTTTCTGTCTGGGAACTGAACACTTTCACTGACTTTGTCATTCTGCAGAGAGGCCCTCCCATATCACTTCACATTGTATTATTGCATCACCTGCAATACACGATTTTTTTCCCCTTTAAAACATGCATTCATTGAGTTTCACTCAAATCCCTGTTACAGTTGTGTGTCCTAATTCTGTAAAGTGTGGATTAGAGAAGTAGGTTCATTCAGAGCAATTGTGCCAGGGTTTTCTAGGCCTTAAATAATTTCTCTTTATAAACAGCTGTTTCTATGCCCAGCACTAAGCATGGCACCCTTCTGTGAGCAGCATTTGTGCTGTAATGAACAGAGATATTTACTTTAGACATGACTGGGATAAAAAAAATGGGAATGTAAGAAGCTGAAAAGAGGTAAACACAGGACTCAGGATTTCTAAAAAAAAAAAAATTTTTCTAAAAAAATTTCTAAACTAGGATCCTAGGATTTCTAGGTGCATTGTGTTTGTGTGCGAAGTACTCCTGCCTGCCCTTGGCTCAGTGCAACGCCTTTTTTGGAAGGGTTTGGCATTCTGCAGTGCCAGAAGGGTGGTTCTAAGAGCCTGGTTTTCCCTGGAATTTGTGTAGATCTCCCATTCCCTTTTGCTCCCCCCAGGTGTCCGTCACCCCAACATCATCTGTGACTGCTGCAAGAAGCATGGGATCCGAGGCATGAGGTGGAAATGCAAAATGTGCTTTGACTATGACCTGTGCACCCAGTGCTACATGAACAACAAACACGACCTGTCGCACTCCTTCGAGCGCTACGAGACTGCTCATTCCCAGCCGTGAGTCCTCTTCCCCCTCAGCAGATATATGGGGCTCAGTTCCATCCTGGGGCTCTCCAAAACCTGCTGTGTGCACCACAGGGTTGTGCGAAATAACCCAGTGGAATCTAACTTCATAAAGAAATTAATGTAAATATATCAGGCAGTGCTCAGTTTTTACTGATTGGGTTTTCAAAGGTTTATTCTATAGAATAACTTAGTTGTTTAGGTTGGTTAGGTTTTATGATGCTGCTTGAAAAAAAGGCAGCGAACAGAAATCTGCAGAGTGTTTTTATAAAGTGACCTAAAAATGATTTCTGCTCTGCTTTCTCTCTTCCTCAGCGTGCCACCCCCCCGCCCCCCCCCCCCCCCAATTAAATAATTTCTCAGACATGCTTTGCTGTTCTCAGGCCTGACAGGGATCTTGCACTCTCAAATTGTTGATTATTCTTGGGGTCTATTCCCTGAAGAGCAGCACTTTCTCACTTACTCTTGCTCTGCACATTAAGTTTTTTTTGAGGTGACTGCTGCACTGATGCCTGTGGAACAGCATCTGTAATTTTATGCTTCTCCATGATTTGCCAAAACATGGGAAATCTGTTCTCCTGTCCTGAGGAAGAACTCAAAAATAGTATCACCAGTACTTTTATTTGTATCTCCTAAAGTGGGCATGAAGATGAATCATGTAATCCTCTTGCCTGCAGGCGAAGGAATAAGAAATCAGCTTATCTCTGTGATTGAATTTCTTTTTTATCTTATTTTTTCTTTGCCTGCCTTTGAAAATATCACTGTGCCTTGCATCCATCTGTGGAATGAAAAGTGTAATTACTGTGCTCAAGGCAGCGGTGTGGGATTTGCAGCTGCTTTTCTTGCCTTGTTGGAGGCTCTGCCTGGAGCTGATTTTGCCAGACTGCTGTCAGCCTTGGCTGATCCAGAATTCTGAGTCCTGGCAGAGGAGGGATGGTGCTGGCCAGAGAATCTCCCCTCTGAGCTCTGAGATTTGTGTTTATCCACCAGATTAGGGTGTTTCTGGAGCTTGTGTTAATATGAGAAGCCAGCCAGATCCTACTGTGAAATGAGCTTCACAATCTGATGTATTTATAAAAATAACACATCTCTATAAAAATAGACATGAGGGTTTTTTTTTCTTTTTCTATTAGTAACTACTCCAAGTAGTTACTCAGGGATGCCTGCTTGTGTCTTTTATTTGAGCTTTAAGGTACATCATTATACTCACATTTAAATTAAAAATATAAAAGGCACTGCTGCAGAGCAACCCCAATTTTCTGCCCTGTGCTGGGGATTTCCCAGCCCTGCAGGTGGGAAATTCTTTGGGCATCAGGGCTCTGACCCTCCCCAGGAGCACCTGCGATGCTGTCTGGGATCAAAAGGCAGATTTCTGGGTAATTTCTCCCCAGCACTCATCCTCCGTAGAACTTGTTCCTTTTTTTTTTTTCTGAGGAATCTGGGTGGTGGAAGATGTAAATAGTGACTTTCCCTTCCAAGGCTTGTCTGTGCCTGTGTCCAGGCTGCTGCTGGAGTTGGGCAGCGCAATTCTTGCTGTCAGGATAAAAAATGGATTTTGGAGGATGGCCAGGAGCCCTGCCAGGGCCAGAGCTGGACTTTCCCAGAAACCGCAGCTCCTCTCTGGAATCTTACGGAAGTACTGGAGAGCTCTTTGAAGGCAGAGCAGGATGTAGTGTCTGATGATGCTTTGGTGGGTTTTTGGTTGGGTGGGTTTTTTTTTTTCCTAAATAATTTTGCCTTTTTTAACTTCTCTTTTTTTTTCTGTGAGTGTGGCTGGTTGAGTGGTTAGAGAAAATGTGATATAAATTAACTTTATTTGACAAAAACAACTCTAGGCATAGTCCAGAGTGCCTGATAACCAAATCTTTATAAAATCAGCACTATTCTGATTTACATTGCTGTGTGCTAGCAGGAATAAGGATCTTCAGAATAAAAAGCAGCTGATAAAAAATGGAAATAAAACAAAATAAAAAGAGACACAGCATGAGCCTGTCAGATGTGGCAGTGATTTCTGTGAACCTCCATAAAGGGGTAAGGATAAAACAGCAGTTTAATTGGATAATGGAACTTTCCTGCTGTTCCTGCATGGCAGGTATTGATTCCAGCTGACTTTTGGGATGGAGAGGAATTAGAAATTTTCCAGGAAGAAGTTCCCTGTTGTGGAAAGCTGCAGTTTTAAAGCTGAATGAAAGGTTCATGTTGTGGCTCTTGGAAGTCACTCAGCTTTTGGAGCAAACAGGTCAGAAATGGGTTTGGTTTCAGGATTGGACCGCCGGTGACACAATAACTGCAATAAATGTGTGTTTTCTGCAGCTTTCACACAGGGAGCTGGCAAATCAAATCCCTTTTACTCAGAAATGCCTTGTAGTGCAGGGGCAGGAAGCAGTGGGAACATCTTTGCTTTAATGCAAATGTGATTTGTTGGTCCAGGGCTCTGGAGAGTGCTCTGCATTAAGGATGGAATGTCCTGGTGTGAAACAAAGGGCACGGAGCACCTTTGAACAATGCCAAGGAGAGGATTTCTGTGGAATAAGGGAGGTCTGAGCTGTGGAAACACTTTGCCTTAGGCACTGCAGCATCCTTTTCAAGAACAGAAATTGCCTGCTTTATGACTCACTGGGACTATTGCTTAGATCACTAATCTCTCTTTTTCTTCTTTTTTTTTTTTTTTCCTTCTAAATTAAGTAGAAGATAAAATCTTCAGCAGTTCCCTAAGGACAAAAAGAGAAAATCAGAGTATTTAAAAGTTGTGATAAATGCTGTATGGATTTGGGTTTTGTTGTTGAGTCTCCTTTAGAGACCAGGATTCTCCCACCTCCTTTCTCTGGCAGGGCTTGGGGATCCTTTGCTTCTTCACAAATTCCTGCTTCTGCTGCCAGAGCCACCCTTGGCCACCTGAACCAGGCAAGGCCAGAACACCTGGTTTGTAGCAGGTCACTAATCCCAGGATTTAGGAGGATTTAACCCCAGACAGGCACTGCAGAAGACTCACAATCAGTTTTCTAAAGAGGCTTTGAAGATACCTTTACTTGAAGGCTATTTCATCTCTTAAAATGACCTGAGTTTGATCTTGAGGTGATAGGAAATGCTGATTTTTTTTTTTTTTTTAATTTTGCTATTTGAGGTAATCTCTCCCTGACCTCCTAATTTGTTATTTTTTATTGGTCTTGTTTGATTTGAATTTTATGGCTGTTGTGGCAGAGGCTCTCATCCTTGGCTTAAAAGGATGGAACAGCATGGTTTTACTGAAGAGCTTTTTTCAGAGTTGTTGTATCCATTTGCTGATTATGTGCTTAGTAATTGGAAGATAAATCAGTGTCTGTGGCAGGGCAGCAAAGCAAAGCTCATCAAGTTTATATTAGAGCTGGAAAAGTCAGGCACACTCTGGTGAGTTGTGCAAATAATCAAATCTGAGGTAATCTCATGCAAAATATGAATGTTGTTACATTCCCATGCAGCAACATTTTGCTTGGATCACCTGCTCAGGCTGGGGCTGAGTTGAATTTCAGATGTGGTACATTTTACCCAGGCTGTGTTCTAGCCTTCTCCACCAGTAAATCACAACCTCAGTAGTTTTTCACAAGCCCTGGTTGTTTTTTTTCCCTGGCAAACAATGGAGCTGGAGGAGCCAGTTAGTTGCACAGGGAAATGTTTTGTGTAACCAAGCACAAGAAATACAAATATTTTCTCCCATTGTGTTTTATGCTGTAGTCAAAACAGAAATTGCAGTTATTTTCATCTATAATTCTTAAACCAGTTCTGTCTGGTGGAGTTACCAGCTGGATTTGGAAACCAGATCCAGGAACAAGTGTGTGCTCTGATTTAGTGCAGACCCATTCAAGGCAGCTTTAATAATCCAGCCTTCCATCTGTGGCTGCTTCTGCTGAGGGTTGAGCTAATCCAGCAGCTGAGTGACAACTGTTGTATGTTTCATTACTGGGCAATAAAGGGATGCAGGTTTATTTGCATAGTAACCTCCTCAACAGGTGTTTATGCAGTGGCAGTTTAAGCTAAGAAATTTGGGTGAGGAATATTTGGAATCAAATTAATTTTTTAATATGAATTTATTATTTTTTATCTGTTAATGAATTTGTGTGATTTTACTTTAGGAAAAAAAACACGGTGATTTACAAGATAAACTGCCTGTGCCTCCTTAAAAAACCCCGAACTTGAACACCAAGGTGTATTGTCATACTGGGGCTTTCCTTGTGTAATTTGGGTTATTCTGTTTGATTCCTAGAACATGGATTGTTTTTCCATGACATATATTATCTTTATCTTTTCTGAAATTACATGATCAAAACTGCAAGCAAGAGAAACCTTCACTGAACCAGCTTTAGCCTGGATTTTGAACTAATAATGATGTTTTGAGGATGACAACAAGACATTTTCACTCTGTGTGCTCAGAGGTGTTTCTGCATCTTCTCAGTGCAATATTCTGCCTTTAAGTGCTCTGGATGAATATCTCTAAGAGCACAGTTGTGAAAAACTGTCTGCAGGAACCCTTTTAGTTTCCATGTAGTAGTCTTGGTCTGAAACCTTTCCTGCTGTGGCTTTCCAGAATAGGATTTGATCCGAGTTACTTTGGGGGTTACCAAAAAAACACAGCTTTTACTTAAAAGGATGTGTTACAAAGATACAGCTGGTTTTGTGAAGAACTGGGCCTTGTCAAGGAAGCAGAGGATCGAAAAGAAAAAAATCTAGGTAAAGACAGTTCCTGAAATAGGTTTCTGTGATCCTGATCTCTCTCCAGCGTCCTTGTCTTAGTCTGGCTCCTGCTTGAGCAACCAGTAGCCATCTGTCAGAACTGTCTCCCTTTATCCTTTGCTGGAAGAGTTTCAGGAAAAGCTTTGCTGGAGGGATTAGAAAACCTGGAATTTCTTGCGCTGACATCACTTTTGCCTGTAGTTCCTGCAACACCTTCATGTTGGCTTTTCTGGAGGTGGATCTTTGTGTGTCCTGGCAGGGATGTGGCTTTGTGTCTGCCATGAGTTGAAAATCTGGTTTAGAGCTGTGCCTTTCTGAAGGGATTGTACCACAGTGATTAAATTTATCCCGGGGGTATTTTTGCATCACCCTTACAGGGTGACCATCCTTCCTGCTTCCTCGTCCCCTTCATTGTGTTTATTTCTTCAGATAAGAACTTTGTGCAGCAGAAAGGTCTCACAAAACACATCAACGATGCCTGGTGCGAAGGAGCTCTGCCTTGCTGCTGCAAATTAAAAGTAGTTTTTGTTTCAATTTCTCCAGATCAGTTGATTTGGATCTCCCATCCCTCTCTTTAAAGCAGGGGTGATGCTGCTGTTCCAGATGCTGCAGCAGAGTTCTCAGGGATGTCAAAAGCCAAATAAGCACCTCAGAGAAACTTGAGCACAGGCAGAACATCCCCAGGGAGTGGTTCCCATCGTGCTGGAGAGAGCCATAACTTCATTCTATACAGTACATGCTCCCAAGTGCTTTCTGGGCTCTGCAGTAATTTAATATCCTTGGAATTTGTAGGGCAGAAATGGCTGCAGACTTGTGCTATGGCAATCAACATTGTTATTAAAGGCAGTACCACAGTGATTAAATTTATCCCGGGGGTATTTTTGCATCACACGGAGTAACTTTGGTAGTTATCCAGTATTTGGAGCAAAATGTTGAATTAGATTGGTAAGAATCATTGGCTGAGGAGATCTGGTGCTTGCATCACTCTGGTGGTGCTGGTTAGCAGTGGTTTAATGCAGGGTCAGAATTTTGGTAAGGCTGGTGAAGGAGGACAGTTCTGGTGGGTGGCCCCCAGCATTTTCAATCTGACAGAAGATGGAGTTTCTTACATTTTCCTTCTTTAAGGAAGGTCAGCTTCCTAAATTGATCACAGCTTTGTTTTTTTGGTCCCCATCCACAAATTTCAGAGGAAGTGGCAGGTTAATGTGAGAGTGTTGAGCTGGGGAATGACCACTGTTACATGATAATCCAAGAAGGTTTTTCTTCTGCTAAGAATAGAGTGAGTGGTGGGTATTTTGCTATTTAAGCATCTTAAGCTCAGTTTGGTGCTTTATTTTACTGTCACTAAGAATCTTTGCGTTGAATCTCATCCCATGTGAGAGAAGGGTTTGGAAGAGAGAATTATTATTTTTATCACTTTGTCTCAGGGCTTGGCTTAGACATCTTTGATAAATTTTTAGAAGAACATTGAACAAAATGCAGTGAGAACATCTGAGCTGTTTCAGAGGCTATACCCAAATCCACACTGGTTTTTGAAGCCAGTCTGTAGTGCCTGACACAGTGCAATAAAATGAATGCTGAGCAGTGGCTCTTTATAGCTGAGCTTTTTCCTCCACTGTCATTATCTTCTTTCATAACAATATCCAGCCTTGATGGTGCTTAAACCAGGCATAATCTCAACCCTCCAAATACAGGGCCCTCATCTTTCTCCTGTTAAGCTCCAGCCTGGGTAATTAATGAACATTCAGTGATTATAAGAGCAAGGCATAAATAATCTCTCCCTCTTTTGAAATATGAGGCTGTAAACCACAGGTGGGAGATCTGGAGATAGGTTAAGAAACGTAAAAGACTTAAGCATTTGCTGGATAAGTAAACAGTAAGTTCAAGCATAAGCTTTTTATCCTCCCGAGTCTCCATCTTCCCTCTGGAGGTATTAGATGGAAAATAAATGCAGTGCTCTGAGGTCAGCCCTACCCCCAGGAAGCTTCCCCTCCCCTTGCCCTGTGGAACAGCTGCTGAACGTGGGTTGCTCTGTCTGGGCTGGGAGTTGCCAAGAGCCTGTCTGGCTCCAGGGGCATGGATTGGGGCACTTTTGCAGTTACCTAGAAAAGGGGATTGTACCCTGGGTGAGCAACTAGGCAGGTCCCTGTGGATTTTGGTGGCTTGGTAACTCATGAGAAGACTTTGTGGCAGCCTGGGGACAGCACACACAGAGCCAGCAGATAGATTGCTGTGACATTATGGGAATTGGGAGCTGCTTTAACAGGACATCAGACCCCCTGTTCACTATCACGTAGGTACCTTTTTCTTTCTCCCTGCCGCTGGAGGGGGGTGTGGGATGCAGGGCAGGTGGGAAGGTCTGTGAGAGTCTGGGAATAGTCCAGCCACTGCACTGCTGGTGTGAGCTGCTCTGATTTTCTGGTTACAGAATGTGCTGAGCTCCATTAATGCCTCTGTGCAGGCCCAGTAATGTCCATTACCCTAAAGTGAAGGATGATCCTCATGTGACAGCTGTCAGCTGGAACAGAGCTTTGTCAGTGTCTGTAACAATAACAAATTCACTTATTTCCTCTGATTTTGTTTTTCCAGGGTCCTAGTGAGCCCTCGACAGAATCTGACTCGCATCACATTAAAAGGGACTTTCCAGGGGGCTAAAGTGGTCCGTGGGCCTGACTGGGAGTGGGGTAACCAGGATGGTAAGCTGCCTTTGGGATGTCCTGTAGAACACCATTTAAGTATACGTATATGTATATATGTGTGTGTATATATATGTATATATGTATATATGTATATATATATAGATATAGATATATATGTGTGTGTGTGTGTGTGTGTATGTGTGTGTGTGTATTTTTTTATGTATATATAAAGTATTCTTTTATTTTTGCTGGTTAAAAATCCTCATCTTGAGCAGCAGCTTCTAGGGGACTTGTTCAGGTGATGCAGGTGCCTGTTCTTTAGAGTAATTAATATCCATGGTTTCCTTTTTTTTGTTGTTTGTCACATATCTGTGACATAAACCACATCCAGGGTGTGGGGAGGAAGTTTTGCTGCTCATCTTTCATAGATGTGAAAACCACTGGGAACCATCCTGGAAGCTCTTGTGTAAAATTGTAAATGCACACCATGTTACAAGAAAATGAAGACTCCTCTCTTCTTGAAAAAGCTTTAATTGATAGTGGAAAGTTTATCTGATTTTGTGTACAGTATCTATTTTCTTTGGGGGTTCTGTGGAGTGTTCTTATTTGGATACTTTCAAGAACAGTGAGGAGAAATTATCTCTAAGGAGGGTTTCACATGCTGCGCTTGATGAAAGACTCTGTGATTACTGGAGAGTGGTTCCAGCTTTCTACAGGAATTGAAACCTTCAGGCTGAAAATGCAGTGGGACAAAAATGCCTTTTTATAGCTGCTTTTGGGTTGTAATACTTGTCCCCAGGTCCCTGATAGCAATTTCTGTGTGGTGGTCCAGGGCTAAGGGACCTTTCCTGCCCATTTGTCCCAGAGCCCTGCACACACACTGTGGTGTTTACAGCTTCTTTTGCCCCTGAAGAATTAACTCAAAAGTTCAAAGGTTTCCAAAGTTGACTCTGCCATTTATTGCAGCTCTGAGTTCAGCAGAGGATGTGGATTCTTGCAGGGTCTGAGTGCAGAAGGAGCTTATGCTCAATACAGCTTATCCATCCTTTTGAGTTCAGAGCAGCATTTACATGTCTGAGACTTGTGTTGCTTATGGTGGTGCTGACCTGAAAGCAGCTCCCTGAGCAGGAGCAGTGAGAGGAACTCTAAATCCCCCCCTCAGCTGTTCTCTGGTTTTGGTGGAGCTGCCCCCATCCACAGCCATGTCATGAGTAGAACTGCCACCAGCATTTGTATTGTGCTTTTTAGATGTGCTGGTAAATGAGGAATTCAGCTCCGTCAAAGCTGTTAGATTTCAGGACTTTGTAGACAATCAGAAGTTCCTCAGTGTGACAGATGTTGCTGTCCCTGTTTGGGGAAATGCTGGGACTTGCCCAAGTGCACCACAGAGTGACTGTGGGGTTGGGAATCTGCAAACCCTGGTTGCCTTCATAAGGCTCGGGTGTTGTCCCTTGGGTCAGAGCACAGCCCAGTGCTCAGCCATGTTCACCTCCACACATCCATCCTCCTGTTCTGGATTCTTCCAGCTGCTCCTTGCTTGAAGAAAACAAAGTTTATTTGATGTTCCCCCACATGGATGGTGTTGGGGAGAGATTTAAAGATCCTGGGTGGGTTTTGCAGCACTGCTGAGTTTTTTTTTGTTGCCACAGTGTGGTGCCATGACACCATGTGTGTGTTCTCTAACTAGGCCATGCTCCTGCACAGCAGGAATTCTCCACAGAATCATTCCAAAATGAACGGCTCGCTGGGTTTCAGCAAATTTAATGCAGAGATTCCCTCCTAAGTGGTCAAAATGAGTTGTCTCATGATCCAATTTTCCTGACTTTCACTTCTTTTCCCCTCAGGGGGTGAGGGTAAGACTGGCCGTGTGGTTGATATCCGGGGCTGGGATGTGGAGACCGGCCGCAGTGTTGCCAGTGTCACCTGGGCAGATGGAACCACCAACGTCTACAGGGTGGGCCACAAGGGAAAAGTGGACCTCAAATGTACTGTGGAGGCTTCTGGGGGCTTCTACTACAAGGAGCACCTCCCAAAATTAGGTGGGTAGAGACAAATCTTTGCTGAGTGAAGTCTTTGTTGAGAAGTTGTGATTGATGTGGCCATTGGCACTGAAGACATTTTTTGTTTGGAAGACATAAAACCACCTCCCAGTTTTCTAAAGTTCTCCCATAATGACCATAATTTGAGAGAATTTGGTTTGTGTGTCAACATACTGCTTGATCTCAGAGTGCTTCATGAAATATTTTGGACTTTCAGTAGTAAAACCATCAGATACCCACAGTTGTATCCCAAGGAATACAAATTCTGCTGGAAGTGCAGGAAATTCCCACTCTGTTACAGAGAATTCAACTTTTCTCACTTTTGTTACATTTGCCGATCCAGAGCTTTTCATTCTTCAGGCAAGCTGTTGTCCACTGTGCTTTTAGAGAGCAAATACTCTCCTGGTAGAGCCAAAAGTGGAATGTGACCAAAGGAAGACTTTGAAGAATGGAACAGACAAAAATTAGAAAAAGTGATGGGAAAAGGTGATGTTTGTACTGGCAACTTGCTGCAAGCCCCCTTTCCTCTTAAGTCCAAGGAAGCTCCTTGTGGTTTTGGACTTGAAACTTTTTTTTTTACTCAGGTGTAATGTAGTTGTGGGGTTGTTTTTTTTTAATGAAGTGCAGGGACCATCTTTGACCTGAAGGAAACCAGAGGGTCCTGTTCTCGTGTTTGCAGCAGCAGAATCAGGGTTTTTATCCGACTTTTCAGATAAAACTTTTCAGGTAGATTTTTATCAGTCTTTCTCACACTTTTCTCTCCCTGAGCAGTTTGGCAAGAACATGAGGCAAGGGAAGGGTTGGGTGAGGAACTTACTTCTGGGGGTATGGCTGCATGGGAAGGGTAGGAGGGTAAGGAACTCCTCAGAGTGAATTCTTTGCCTGCCTGTGGAGAGCAGAACTAATTTTGGGTGCTGTGTGGGTGTGACTGAACAGCAGTTGTGGGTGAATGGATTGCTAAGAGCAGTTCCTGGTGTCTGCCACAGCCTGAGAGGCATTCCCTGCTCTGCAAAGGGACAAAATGTATCTCGTTAGAGCTGCTTATGCTTTATTAATATCCAATTATAGTTAAATCCTACTGATTCCTCTGTTGCCCTATAGAGTGTATAGGGCATGAAAGGGAGTTTTCACCATTCTGCCCTAATTAATTTTCAACCCTTCTAACAAAGTGAGGCACCCAAGATGTGTGACTGCACCCTGTATGCCTGTGGGTGCTGTCCTTGTTGTCCCCAGGGAAACCAGCTGAGCTGCAGAGGAAGGAGAGCACAGACAGGCATCCCTTCCAGCACGGGGACAAAGTGAAGTGCCTGCTGGACATTGACATCCTGCGGGAGATGCAGGAGGGCCATGGAGGCTGGAATCCCAAAATGGCTGAGGTATGTCCCTGGATTCTCCCTGGATACAATTCCAGCCTCTCCCTCATTCTGCACTGCTCAGGAAGTTACCTGAGAACATCTTCATGTGACCTTAAAGTTGAATTGAATCACAAATACGGATTTTTTTAGTGATAGTACACTGGAGTCAGAATTATTTTTAGGCTCTGTTGGATGAGAATGGCCTTGTGGATCCCTGCAAAAGTCTTGGAAGCAGAAAAAAAACCCAAAAACTGCTGGTTTGTTTGTTTCTAAATGAGCCATGGATCTTTTCTGTGTTGTTCTGGATCCATTCCTTGTTTGGCTTCTTTTGTTCTGTGCATTACTGGTAATTACAGTTATGTTTTGTCAACAGTGGGCTCTGTCCCTCACCACAGCTAAAATTTCTCAGCCCATATCATATTTTTGGAGCTTAGACTTGCCTTTAAATTGAAGAGCCACCAGTCTGCAGTCACCTGTTGTTTTAAAAAAAGCCCAGAGAGTAAAGGAAATAAAGATAGATATGGCAGCTATTACTGTAAATAACATGAATAAATGCTATAAAACTATCAAGATATGTTAAATATCTATCCTGGCCCAACCTGCCCTATAGGTGGGCAGACTTTTTGAAATCAGGCTTTAAAATGTCAAGGCAAATTCTGTCATTTCAGTTTCAATGTGGAAATCTCTTAAGTGAGCATCAGCCTCTTTTTTGGGGTTTTTTTTTTTCAGCCTGGCAGGCAGGAACTTGTCATCTTCTGATGAACTTTAACAAAGCTGCCAGTGGTGCCATGAGATTTTTTTCTCCAGCTCAGGAATACACCCCCTAAAACTGTAGATTTTGGGTGTTGCTATGTCTGTTGTTGGTTGTTAAACCTCTGTGCTCCTGAATTCCTGTTGTTGGGGAATGCAGGGGAGAGGGATATTAAACAAAGAAACAGGAACCTCCTGTCACCTCAGAAACTGGCATTTTTTACCTCTTTATAAACCATGAGCTGCTCAAGACCTGCCAGAAAGAGTAGATCTAGAACCCTGCACTGCACAATTATATTTTGTTTTGTGTACCTTGCCCTTTTTCCCCCTCTCAGAATTTGCCTTGCTCGTATTTTATAATGCAGAACAAAGTTGGATTCCCTGCCCACCTCTGTCATTTGGAAAGAGGAAAACTTGTGCTGCATTTTCAACCATTTCTGCACTTAACTCTTATCCCCCTCCTCCCCCAATATGCTGCTCTTTCAGAGGAGCTTTTCCCCTCCTTTTTGCAGAAAATTTCATGCAAACATTGGAAATGCTGGGATTAATGGGAAAATGCAGAATTTAGGATTTGGAAATGTTGGGATTAACACGAAAATGCAGAATTTAGGACTGGGAAATGCTGGGCTTAGCAGGAAAATACAGAATAAAGGTTTGGGAGCACTGTGGATGGGAAATGCTGGGTGATTTAGCCATCTATACCTTGGCTATCTTCTTTCCCCACTATTAAACAACGTGATTTATTTTGGGGCTTTCCCCTCTTGTTCTTGTTTTTGTCAAAAGTTCATTGGCCAGACAGGGACTGTGCACAGGATCACAGACAGAGGGGACGTGAGGGTCCAGTTCAACAGTGAGACCCGCTGGACTTTCCATCCTGGAGCCCTGACCAAGGTAGGTGCTGCATGTGGCCTGGAAATGCTGCAAGGAAATCACTGAACCTGCTGGGTTAGGGCTCAGTGTGTCCCCAGCAGGTGCTGAAGGAACACCCTGCTCTTCTAAACACTATTGTCCTGTTTTATGAACTTCCCCATTTGCAAGTCCTTAAGGTAAACTCCATTTCTTAATTTCAGCTTCCAGTCTCTCATCCTTCTGCAGCTGCCTTGCCTTTGTAATGAACCTTTCTCCCCACATAATTTCCCTTTGATTTTTTTTGTGTCTCCATGTTGTTCTTTTTTGCATCTTTGTCTCACTTCTCTCTGATTTCTTCTGAGTCTTTAATCCAGCTCTTCTAATTTTGTGGCTACATTTCCAAAGCTCACAGCTCTGGCCTTCCCCAGAGGTTTGAGGACTTGAGAAGCAGATGATTAGAAATGGAGATAATTAGGTAGTGAAGAAGCTTCTGGAAAACCGCAAAATCCTGATCTGAGCAAGGTTACAATGCTAAAAACTCCCAATACCAGTGGAAAATGCAGTGTCAGACTGTTTACACAAAATTAGTCTGCTCTGAAAAGTGTGTTTTGACACTGCTCCCTTCCTAGCTCAGTGAGCAGTGTCTGGCAGATTGCCAGCACAGATAAACCCTGGTTTCCCTTTTCGGTTTTAAATAGCAAACAGATTTAGCTTCCTTATTAAAGCAAATTAAAATCTCCAGTGCCAAGCCAGGTGTAGCAAGGACCAAGAAAACTACCATGCTTTATCCGGTATTAATTATAAACAATTTGGAGCAAAACAAATTAAGAAACAGCCTGTTCCAAATTATTTCCCTACTTAAATGTGCACTTGGCTTAAAAGAGAATTGGATTGTGTTTATTTTGCAGCTCAGTGGTTACAGCTTTCTTGATAGTTGCATTTATGTTGTGCAGTGCTGTTTTTTGACTCAGCAGGTGTCTTGTTTGTTGGGATTTTGGGATTGGGGTGAAGGGGCTGATCACTATTCATTTTTAGTCTGTGTGTGTGTGTGGCTTAATTCCCCAAAAGCTTATGACTTTCTTTTTCTTGTAGCTCAACACCTTTTGGGTTGGTGATGTGGTCCGGGTGATAGATGATATGGAAACAGTGAAGCGGTTCCAACCTGGTCATGGGGAGTGGACAGATGAGATGGCACCTGTGAGTGCGCGCCAGTTCCAGGACAGTCCAGTAACCTCCTGAGCTTCTCCAAGCCCTCAGCACTTAGACATGGGCTTGTAACCCCCAGAATTCTTGCAGGGAAGCCCCTGCCCAGCCCCTGGTGCTGGTGGCTCTCGGTAACACCATTGTGTCCACGGCACCCAAACAGGACAAGAGTGAATCCAACAAAAAGGATTTGGCTGCTACCAGCTCATGTGAGAGGTTTCCATCACCAAAGTCTTATGCCCTCCCTGGTTCTCTGGAATGAGGCAAGGAGGTGAAAAATCAGCCCAGTATAGCTAAAAGTGGGATACAGGTTCCTCCAGGAGCTGTTAAAGCCCAGAGGAAACCATCCACAGTCCCAGCTTGATCAGTTCTATTCAGCACCTCCTTTCCCAGCCATTTCCAGTGTGTCTGGGAAAACCCTTCTAGGGCAAACCAGTGAAAGAGAAACTGGTGAGAACCCTCTGGTGTCCTCGAAGTGGGAGCTGTCTGCGAGTGTGTCACTTGTCCAGTGCTTCTTTTCACACAGCAGGAGCTGCAGCTTTACGAAAAAAAACAAACAAAAAACCCCCGGCTTTGGGTCTGAGGACTACAGCTTTGGGGGGGAAAAAAAATCCTCTTTTTTCCTTGCAGACCCTGGGGCACATTGGGAAGGTGATCAAGGTCTATGGGGATGGAGATCTGCGAGTGTCAGTGGGGGGACAGTCCTGGACCTTCAACCCTGCCTGCCTGACAGCCTACCAGAGGGAGGAGGAGGCCAACCTGATGACCACGGAGAGTGCCAAGGAATCCAAAAGTGAGGGACAAACCTGGTTCCCCAGGGGCTGGGAGCTCTTTGGTACAGCTCTTTGGATGGTGGCAAAATCCAGATGTTCTTCCCTAGATGGAGAACTAAAGTCTGGCTGTGCCTTACTGGGCAAACAAAGCTGGGCCTTAAGAAAATGCAGGATTTAGGACTTGGAAGTGCTGGGATTAATGGGAAAATGCAGACTAAAACCCAGCTGTGCTTTACTGGGCAAGCAAAGCTGGCCTTGACAGGAAAATGCAGGATTTAGGACTGGGAAATGCAGGGTTTAATGTAAAAATGCAGAATTTAGGACTCAGAATTGCTAAGCACAGCTCTGCCCTAGATTCAGTATTTCCCTCATCCTTGCATTGTCTCAGTTCCCTGTTCCATCCTGTTTCCTGTACAAAGACACTGATTCTTGAGGGCTTGTGAAATATTCCCAGGTCCATGTGTGGAACTGTTGTGAAATCAACAATTGTTTTGCCTAATCTGCCCTGAAATTGAGTTTGGGATCACATGGTGCATGGAGAGGATATTTTCTGGTACTTTGCACATCTGTTCAGAATTTTAAAAAAATTAAAAAAAAAAGTGGCTTGACCATCCTTATTTCCTCTGGGTGTCAGGATCATGTGGAAGAGAGCACAGACTTGCCAGGATTTTTTTATTTTCCTGATGTAGATGGATCTGGAACTGTTTACTCAAATCAGACTTGAGGCAGAACTTGCAAAATTTTTAACTTTGCACTGCTGGGGAGCTGTGACACCTGTCCCCTCAGACACTGAGATGTGTGGTGACAGGTCCATTTTTGTCTTTTTTTCAGGTACTTTGGTGACTGTCCTGGAGAAGCTGCTGTCACAGAGGACAGAGTCAGAGCACGCAGGGTGCCTGGTCATTTGTGCAGCCCTCAACAACACAGCCAAAGTCCGGGAGCTCCTTCAGAAATACCCAGACAAGGCAAGTTTGGAGGACAAAAATGGCTATTTTACCTTTGTTTCTGCTTTTTAAAACATCATCATAAAAGGTTGTAGTCAAGCAGGGGAAAGGATGCTAGAAAAACAATAGCTTTGTCAGGCTTAGTGATATCTCCTAACAGTTGAAACATTGTTTTGCTGCAATTTAGGATTAAATTCACAAGTTAAATGTGCATATTTTATGCCTCTGATTTGTGGCAATAAATTTGTACTAAAGTCCTTACACTACGTTCCCCAAGCTGGCTTTTCCCAGATTTCCTGTGTGGCCACTGCAGCTGTAGAATGAGGGGGGGAGGGGTTTATCTGTATGAAAACAGGAGCAGATATCAGAGGATCTGCTGGAAAAGAAAGGCAGGGGTTGTGTCTGGCTGCACTTGTCCTTAAAGGACCTTGTAAAATCATATTGTTGGAATCAGGAGGCAGAAAAGCTGCCCAGATCTGTGCAGTGTCTTATGTTTGACTGGAGCAGGAACTGGGCTGGACTCGTTGCTGGACAATTTCTGTGCTTGCAGTGTGCCAAACTGTCAGGATGACATCACCTGAAACCTCCTTCAGAGAGGGGCTCGGGGTTTAGGAACAGGGGAGAAAAAAAGTGCCACCAAAGTCTTTCAGTAGTGTGTCCTTGGAAACCATGGGTGACAAAAAGAGGTTTTGCTGTGGCTGTGGGGCTGTGACCCAGGATCAGCTCTGGAGGAACCCCTGTGAAGCTGATTTAGTGGTTATTTGTCTGCTATTTATTATACTTTATTTATAAACTTTATTTGGCTTCTGGGAAGGAGACACAAATACCTGCAATTTTTAAATTGATCCCAGATAGGAAAGTCCCAAGAGTAAGGAATCCATTATATGATCTGTCATTTTTATGAGACTTCAATTTCTACTCTAATATTTATATTAATAAATTAGCTATTTCTATTAGAGTCTTACAGAGAGATCAGGCTGGATTTGAGGCTTACTTAGAGGAAGTTGGAATTGCTTGGCAGGGTTTTTCCAGCTTATCAGCACTGTCTGCCCCATGTAAATGGAAGAGCAGCAGTGACCTCTAATTCCTCTTTGCCCAAAGGACTCACCCATCATTTTGAGCCTATCCAGGGAAGTGCTGCCTCTCCTGTGCTCTAACTGCTGCATAAAATCAGCTGCAGGGAAAAAAACCTTGATTATTAACTTGTTCTCCTTGCCAGTCTGCTGAGGTTTTGTGCCTCTGTCTCCTCTTCTTAGCCTCCCACTGGCTTCAGTAGCTGCTTTGCCTTTTTTTACCTCTTGTTCTTCTTTAACTCTCCAAAGCTCTCACTGCAGCACTTGAGCCCTGAGATCTCCCCTGCAGCCACTGCACCCACTGAAGTACCTACAGCAGCACAGCACAGCGGGGACTTGGCACCTCCAGAGCCTTATGCAAAGCTGATTTGATTTCCTCACACATTTTCCTCTTGGGAAGGGAATTGTTGGCAGAGATACCAAGGAGTGTTATGCTCACAGGCACAGAGCAATTTGGCAGGAGGGCTCTGCTATTGTAGAGCTCCCAGCTCTTTTCTGTCACTTATCCCCTCTTGACTAAACGTGCTGTCCCCTTTCCCTTCCAAAATGTTCTGGAACAAGGTCAGCTGGGAGCTGCTGGCCAGAGAGAGGAGCCAGCAGGGCACAAACCCTTTGGCATTTCTGGGATGTTCTCACCCTTCTCTGGGCACAGGACAAAGGCATCTCTAATTTTCTGTGTCTCTGTCCTTCCCAAAGGTTGATGCCAAGAACCAGGGCAGGACTGCCCTGCAAATTGCCTCTTACCAGGGGCACCTGGAGGTGGTGAAGATGCTGCTGCAGGCACACGCCAATGTCGACCTGCAGGATGACGAGGGGGATACAGCGCTGCACTATGCAGCCTTTGGGTAGGACACCTCCCCTCCTGCTGTCCCTGATGGAAAATTTCTATCCTAGATCCAAATGGACACTCTATGTGAAGGATGTGTGGCTGGTGGAAACTTTTCTCTGGTTTTTATGTTGGGAATTGGCCTTTGAGCTTCAGCCCATAGGAGTATTTCTTTTTCTACAGCAGCATCCTACTTTCCAGAAGGATTTCTACCTAGCACAGGATTTCTTAGCCCAAGCATTTCTTATCCTTCACAGCTAGTTCAGTTTCTATGCTTGGAATTTTCAAGGAGGATCAGAAAAAAAAAATTGATAAGGAGGTTTTAGTGATGATTTTTTTTTCAGGGGATGGGGGACATGATTTAATTATTTGAGATCAATTTGTTTGGTTGATTTCTCTAAGTTTGTGCATTTTCCAGAGCAAGATGAGATTTTGAATTTTGTCATCAGTTACCAGGGAAGAATTCATCATTAAGAGTGGGAATTCCTGTTGATTTAGAGAAGGGAGCGCAAATTAGGAAGGTTTTTTTGAGGTTTTTTTAACACTGAGAGGAAGTGGGGTGGCGCTGAGATAATACAAAACCTGAGTTCTGTTGCTTTGTGAAGAGAAAGAATTTACTGTGTTGACTTACTGGATTGATTCTGATCTGGTTTTGTCCTTGCTTTAAACCAGAAACCAAGCTGAAGTTGCCCATGTGCTGCTGGCTAAAGGAGCCAGTGCAGACCTGCTGAACAATGCCAAGTGCACAGCCCTGTACATTGCTGTCAGCCAAGGGTTTACAGAGGTGGTGAGGGCCCTTTGTGAGCTCAACTGTGATGTCAACCTCCCAGTAAGTTTGGGACCGCAGGGATTTGGGGCAGGGAGGTGTTTGAGGACTTTTTGAGGGGGCTTTTGAGGGTTTGGTTTTGTTCTTTTTGAGGTGGGGAGGTGCTTCTTAATGTCTCCCACCATTTGTGGCTTTGTAGAATTCAAAAGTCGTCCTCCGAAAATGCACTGGGAAATATTCCTGAATTTCAGTACCCTGAAATTCCAGGTTTGAGTCTGACCCTTCTTCATCACATCAGCATTCTCTACTGGACTCAGGCTTCCAGGGAGAGCTGAGCTGCTGTTCCTGTGTGTTGTGGCCACACTCCTGTTCCCAGCAATAAGATTTTAGAGATTTTTTTAAGGCAGGCAGTGATGGTGACTTGAACCCAGCCCATTTTTAGGGTTTGTTTGTGTGCTGGTGGGGCCGTTGTGTGCTGGGTCAGTCCCTCAAAGCTGGTCAGGAGTTTCAGCAGCTCACAGGGGGTTTCCTTGGAGTTTCTGAGGTTGGTAACCTGTGTTTGCTTTGGTCTCCATGTGTAGGATTCCCAGGGAGACACCCCCCTTCATTATGCTATCACTCTGGATTACAAAGTCGTGATTGATATTCTCACTGAAGTTCCCAACATAGATTTCACTGTCCAGAACTGTCAAGGCTTCAACCTGCTCCACTATTCTGCCCTGAAAGGCAACAAGCTGTAAGTGACCTTTCTTTTTTTCCTTTTTTATGCCTTTCGCAGATGTTAATTTGTGCTGGCTTTCTAAGAGGGTGACAGGTGTGCTTCTGGGTAGTTGGTTAAACATTTCTTGGGTTTGGATATGGCTGGATAGGGCTGTTTGCCTCCTTCAGGCCTTCACAGGAAACTCCTGCCTGCTTTTCCCAGCCCATCGTTTTCATGCTTCCCTAGGCTAGGAAATCTGTCTGTTTCTGGACAGTCTCAGATGTTTGGGTTCACACATGGAAGGACAGGAGAAGGTCTTAGTAAAGACTGGGAGTCTCTGGAACTCTTCCAAAGATAAATCTACTCATTATTTTCGAAGCAAAGGGGTTTTCTCCTACTTTATTAAATGATATCTGAGGGCTTTTGTTGTATTCTTGTAATTCAATTTGTGGGTTTGAGGGACTGCTCTTCATTGCTGATGTCAGCACCACCTGATAAAACATTGATAACTCCTGCAGAGGAGAGGCAGAAATTAGTTCTTCCATCTCTAATAACCTCTCCAACTCTCTAGAGCCATAAAGAAGATTCTGGCCAGGGCTCGGCAGCTGGTGGACTCCAAAAAGGAAGACGGATTCACTGCCCTGCACCTTGCTGCTCTCAATAACCACATGGAAGTTGCTGAAATTCTCATCAAAGAGGTAAGAAAGAACTCAAAACCACCATCAGGAAAACCTGTCCCACTCCCAAGCCCCATATTTCCCAACCATTCCAGAGTTAACACTGGTCCCCAGAGTGATGTCCCTGTCCCTTTGAGGAGCTGGCATTGTTTGCCAGGCTGAAAAACAGGGATTGGCATTCCTGGGGGATTTTCCTGTGGTACTGTCAGGGAGGAGAGAAGGGTGTCTTAGCTAAGAATAAAATGGGTTGGAAATGGAATGTTCAGTGAGGATAGAATGGGATTTGGGAGCTCCCAGGCCCCACACTCTCAGTTTTCCAGTCAAGCTTAGCAGCCACATTGCCCTGTGATACAATTCTTGCTTTTCCAGGGTCGCTGTGATGTGAACCTGAAAAACAACCGGAGCCAGAGCCCGCTACACCTGGCTGTGATCCAGGGCCACATGGGGATGGTGCAGCTACTGGTGAGCCAGGGTAGCGATGTCAATGCTGAGGATGAGGATGGGGACACGGCTATGCACATGGCCCTGGAGCGCCAGCAGCTCATGGCCCTCGCCATGGAGAAGCGGGAGGGGGAGATGGGAGCGTCCCTCCTTTCCAAGGTGAGCAGAATTCCAGCAGGAAAATCTCTGTTACAATATCAGCAGGCTGTGGAGTCTAAGGGGGTGAAGGAAGGCAGGGGAACTCTAAGTTCCCCTCCAGTTCCTTCATCCAGTCCAGATGGGGATCACAGAAACCAGCCTTGCCTGTGGGAAAGCAGGAATAGATCCTCTTGAATTTATAGCATGAAACTTGACATAGTCAGACAACAATTCAGAGCTGTCTCTGATATTTTTATGAGACAAAATATTTCTGGACATGGGAAAGGTCATGAATCCAGAGCCAAGAAACTCCTGGGTTTAATTCACGCTCCAGAACCACAGAAATTAATTTCTGTTTGATGGCATGGAAAATATGAGGAGAGCTGACCACAGACACCCAGTTATCTGCAGATGTACAGCAGAGGGAGAGGGTAGATGGAGTAGCCTGGAGGAGAAGGGGGAAGTTGTTACAAAGCCTGAACTGGATTTCTCTCTGCTGCTCTGTGTCTGTGGATATAAAGATCTAGAAATCAGTTCAGGATAGGCCAAAGGTGCAGAGATAATTTAATTCACTGGAAAATCTAGCATAGATTTTGTTAAATTATTATTATTATTTAATTTGAAATGGTCAGAATAAGCAAAACCACCCATTCCTCCTTTTCTAGCTGTTGGTGCTTGGAAGAGCCCAGTGCATTGTGCTTCCATCCTGCTCCTTACCAAACCACCAGGAGATGATGGCTCAAGTGCTGGGCCAAAGTCCTGGAAGTCATCAAGAGGGATCTGTGCCTACCATTTCCAATATTATTTACAGTAACATCATCTCTAAATGCTGTAGATTCCTTCACATCTGATTTTACTTGCCCTGACTGACATGCTCTGGTTGTTTAAGTCAGTGGAATACGTGACTTGACTTCAAATTATTTGGGATCATGCACATCAAAGTTTGGCTCTTTAAATAGCTGTTACTTAGGGCCCCTGCAGCCCCTGTAGGGCCTTCAGCTGAATGCCCGTTTCTCTGATTTGTAGGGATAATCACCAGGTAGGATCAGTCTGAGGCACTCTTGGCCCTGGAATGTAAGATTTGAACCCATTAGTTATGTAAAGGCAGAAAGTACCTTTGTGTGCTTTCAAAAAGTTCCACTTCCAAGTTTTCAGTACAAGGTTTAAGACTTTATTTAGATTTTGATGCAAATCAGAGCCAAAGGATCAGAAGCTTCTTCTGTTGACAGAGTGTGTTTCTCAATTTCTTTTAGCTGCAGGCTTCTGGCTTCCTGGGAAATGTGGAGCTGAATGTTGGGACTGCCATTGCCTGCTACTTAGCACAAGAAGGAGCAGATATTAATTATGCAAATCACCGGGGAAAGTCTCCTTTGGACCTCATTACAGATGGAAGGATTGTCCAGATCGTCAAAGACTTCTCACAGAAATTCAGGTAATGAGCCTCAGGAAACCCTTGCAAACCAGAGTTTTCACCAGCCCTGGTGTCTCTGCAGTTGCTCCAGGAGGGATGGAGAATCTCTGAAAGCCTCTGGACATCACCCTGAGCACATCCTCTTTGTTCTGGTGCTGCCCTGAGTTTCTGGAGTGGTGATGTGAGTGTGTGTGCTGAGTTTGGAAGGATTGGGAAAAGCAGATTAATGAGGCTATGTGCAAACTCAGCCCCTTGGCAATCTGAGGAGCCTCTGAGGCCAAGAGCAACTTTGCAGAGTAATCCTGGGTTCTATTTTGCTTTCATTTGATTCCTTATTGACAGATATTTAAAGAGAGTGCAAAAAAAGAGTGGGCACCAAAACCCACAGGATTTATTCCAGTGCTAGATAAACACTTGTATTGAAGCTGATAAGAGAAATAGCTGAGAAAAGGGAGAGTAGAACAAGTCAGAGCTGGCTTTATCTCGGGTTCTGAGAAACATTTTTTTTGGATTTGGACTTTGTAAACATGAAAGCAGAGTTCTGTTTGATCTGAGGGCACAGACTCGGTGCTGTTCCTGCCGGAGGAGGAGCCACCCAGCAGTGCTGTCACTGGCCACTGCAAATAACAGGTGAAAAGTGTCCCTTTAACATCTTCCACAGGAATTCTGTCAGTGGAATATGTGTTGGATTGAGGTTTTTTGCTTAAAAAATGTCATTTCTGTCAGGCTGACATTGCTCATTATTGCTTTCAGCAAATAATTGTGCTGTTAGCTGTTACCTCCAAAAATGCAGTTTCAGATTGTGTAAATATTAGAGATCCCTGCTCTTTTCCTTTCTTTTTGGACAGAACTGGTCAGGATCCCAACTGAGCTTGTCCTAGCACGGCAGGGAAGGTTCCCAGGTTTATCCAGCTGGGCCTGTGCTGCTCTGTCTCCCTGTGGGTATTTCCCAGGGATAATTCAATGTTACCCACTGCTGAAGGGGCTTGTGGCTCACATTTCCTGCTGGCTCCTGGTTGCAGGGAACAGCAGGTTTCTTCTGAGAGCTCAACCATCACCTGCAGCCTTCGCCGTGTGCACACCACGCCCAACACCATGACCAACCTCAGTGTCTCCAGCGTGGCAGTGCCCACAGAGTGCCTGGTCTGCTCAGAGCTGGCCTTGCTCATCCATTTCTTCCCATGCCAGCACAGTATTGTGTGTGAAGGTGAGTCCACACTGACTTTTTCCCAATTTTCTTCATGTTTTTCTCCTCTGTTTCCCCACCCAGCCTCCCTCTTTGCCCTGTCAGAAATCCAGGCATCTAGACACATAGCTTTTGTGCTGTTTGTGTCCTAAAGCAACGCCAGCATGATTTCAGCATCTCAGACAGCCGTAGTTAACTCCGAAAAACACAGAATGTTCTGTCCACCTGCTGATTGGGATTCCAGGCAGCTTTGCTTGGGCTTATAATGCCTGGGTAATTCAGAAGGAAAGCCAGTTCTGGCTGTCAGTGCTTTATCCCCCGAAAACCTCCTGAGAAGGATTTCCCTCTCCTCTGGCTTTCATAACTTTTCATTCTTCAGGATTTCAGCTGATTTAAGAGCAGTCTGCTCAGACTTGTCAGCAAGTTCATCTCACAAGGCACAATGTGAACAGAGGGAGTTCAGTCAGAACTCTGTGCCAGAGCTTCATCCTCTTCCCCCAGAGCTGCAGCAGCTCCAGGGGCACAGAGCAGGGAGGATTTAAAGGTGGTGTGTTTGCTGCTGACCTGGGAACGATTAAACAAGAGAGCAGGGCACAGCTCAGAATGCAGGTAATGACCTCATTCTGTGCAGGAACAATCCCTTAATCACCCAGGGAGGCCTCAGGTTGTTCAAATCTAATATTCTTGAGTCTGTTGTGGGTTTAATTGTCATCTCTCCTTGTGTAACTTGTGGCAGAATGCTCCAGGAGGATGAAGAAGTGCATCAAATGTCAAGTGACAATAACCAAAAAACTGAAACAAGGTATGTCCTGGCTGTTCCTGCTGATCAGGGCTCTGGGGAGGGTCCTGCACAGGCTTAGTTTGCGGGGTATCAGTGGTTTTCAGTGAAATAAGGGAGTTCATTTATTTTGACTTTGTGTGTGTGTGTGCCTGTTGTGTTATCCACCTTTAGAGAGAAAATAAAGTAGATTTTAATAGATTTTCTCAGGTGTCCCAGGCCAAGCTTAAGCTGCATAGACAGGACAGGACATTGAAGGGAGCTTTACCTGGGCCTGGCTTATTTTTTATATTGAAAGCAAACACCAAGTTTCCCAGTCTGGTTTCACATGGGGTGATTTAACAGTGAAAATTCATGAGGGAGGGAAAAATCACATCTTGTGCAAGCCTTACTTCTCCCTTGGCTGAGAAATCAGTGTCTGTGCAGGGCTGGCATGACCCAGCTGTCCAGAAATCTCAGAGGTGGAGTATTTCAATAAAGCTCTTCAGCCCAGTTTCAGACAGATTTGTCTCCTGTCCATGTCAGGATGAGCTGTAATGTCAGTAAGGCAGCAGCAGGGTTTGCTTTTGCCGTGGGATTGATGCAAGTTGCCACTGAAGACTTTTCCAGAGTGGTTGTGAGGGCTGAGATCACTCTCAGGGCACTGTGAGTATTTAATTGCATGTCCTGCTGCTCGTGACTGAGCGTTGTGGGCTTTTTTTGGAGTCAAGCTTGAGCCTTGTGATTTGATGCCTGGAAAAAAAAACCAGGAATCAGTCCCATGGCATTGGACATGCACAGCTGGCAGAGCCAGAATTCCTCTTTGGAACTCCATCATGCCAGAAATACCAGTTTTGACCTGACAGTGGACCAGGAGCATTTGTCTTGCCTGCAGACTGGCAGCAAAATAATGATGGGAATTCCAAATAAGACATTTGCAGGCAAATTTCCAGTGGAGGAGGAACATCAAGGTCTCTTAAATACCAGCAGGATTTCCCTGGCAATGATGTCTTCAGTGCTTGCTTTTGACAAACTCCACTGATATGAAATCACTTCTTGCACTACTGATGTGCAACTAATTCCAGAATGCTGAGGACATCTGTAATGAGGTGTAAAGCTGCCTAATCAATGATTCAGGAGCAGAAGATGAGCAGTGAGAGCTGCATTGAGCTGAAACCAAGAGAATGTTTACCCAAACTCCAGTTATCTAGGATTTGGGATTCTTTCATTTCACAGAGTCGACCAAATGACTCATTTATGTAGCTTCATTTATGTAGAAACCAACACGAGTGATTCAGCTGGTTTCTTCTTGTGTGACTATGTGTGTCCTGAAAGACACACACACATTTCTTAGACATTTCTTAGCCAGAAATTGGAGTCCCAAGTGTAACCATGAGGTTGAGAGAACACAGTGCCCTGTAAGGATTCCTGGATTAGTGGGGCAGAATATCACAACCAACTCTGAATTTTTTCACTTGAAGGGAGCAGCATATTCCAGAGCACCAAGGCAGGAATCTCAGACAGGATTTAAAAAAACACTCAACCCATCAAGCCGTCCCAAACACACCCAAACCACTGAGCAAGTAAGCAGAGGAAAGGCTGTAAAAAGCATCACCCTGAGGATTTTTATTTGACCCCTGGCCGAGACTGAGTGCGGAGAGCGTGGTGTGAGCGATGCTGCTGTTGAGGGGCAGCTGTTTCTGTCATTGCATGTAGCCAGTAACTGTATATCATTCCAATCCGGGTTATGTTGTGTTACTATTAACCAAAAGTGTCCAGCTAAAATTACAGGCTCCTTCTTGTAATCCTTTACATTCCTTTTCCAAATTTCCAAATCATTGGTATTGAAGGGAACCTTCAGTAACATCATTGTTACATCTGGTCCCACTGCTTCTCTAAGAGGTGCCTGCAAAACTACTGGTTGTTTCGTAGCTTTTGCCCTAATATCGTCTTGGGTTTTTTTGACCTCGTGTGTGGTTAACGCCAAGCTCTGCCCACAGACAGCACAGAGGTGGAGTGCAGCCCCAGCTCTGAGTGCACGGAGCAGAGGAAGCTGATGGAGGAGCTGCAGAGCCGCTACCGGCAGATGGAGGAGAGGATCACCTGCCCCATCTGCATCGATGACCAGATCAAGCTGGTGTTCCAGTGCGGGCACGGCTCATGCCCAGACTGCAGCACGGCCCTCACAGTGTGCCCCATCTGCCGCCAGGCCATCCGTGAGAGGATCCCCATCTTTGTCTGAGGATACTTCGCTGCCCTGCTGGCCCCAGCCCTCCTTTGCTTCCCCTCCCTGCAGGGGCTTGGCTCTCTGGAAGAAGGAGGGAAGTACAGGAGGGATGTGTCAGGAGGAGTTGGAGTCCCCTCTGGGGGTCTCCCAGGGACGGGACAGCCCCTCCCTCAGTGGGCTGAGGGAGTGTGCTGCTCATCCACTGCTGCCACCAGACCCACCACACTTCCAGAGCAGAACTGAACAGATCCCCTGGGATGTTCCAGGGGCATCTAGGACTGCTCCAAACTCCTACTCAATTCCCGAGGAGATCCTGGGGATCAGCTCTCCCAGATGTCAGGGACAGGGAGGTGATGTCCCCAGACAGCCCCCTCTGAACCCTGGGGCTCAACAACAGCAAACCTGGATGTCAGGAGGTCCTAAAGACAGAGTGTGTGCCTTAGAGAAAAAGTAGTGAACACTGATTGGAGAAAATCTGTTACAACAAATATTTCTGACCTCTAAGTGACACTCTTCTTCTTCATCTTCTTCATCTTCATCTTCTTCTTCATCTTCATCATCTTCTTCATCATCTTCATCTTCTTCTTCATCTTCTTCTTCTTCTTCTTTCTTCTTTCTTCTTTCTTCTTTCTTCTTCTTTATTCTTCTTCTTTCTTCTTCTTTCTTCTTCTTCTTTCTTCTTCTTCTTTCTTCTTCTTCTTTCTTCTTCTTTCTTCTCCTTCTCCTTCTCCTTCTCCTTCTCCTTCTCCTTCTCCTTCTCCTTCTCCTTCTCCTTCTCCTTCTCCTTCTCCTTCTCCTTCTCCTTCTTCTTCTTCTTTTATTTTTTTTTTGGCACAGCCATGTGTTCAGAGATTCCTGAGCTTTCTATCCATAATGCCAAAGGCAGGTGTTAAATACTCCAAAGTGTAAAGAAAATAAATAGTAATAATTAAGATAAAAGGAGGAGGAAAAAATTTTGTTTCTTTGTTTTGCAGAAAAACTTAATAAAATAAAAATATATATTTTCCTGAGCATTAAAAATGAATGTACAAACAGTAGCTGCACTGTGGATCCAGCTGTATTGTTTTCCAGCTAAGTGAAGAATTATTATCCACTGAGTCATGCTGTAAGGTAAATTTTGGTGGAAGTGTGGCTGTTTGTGTGAGGTCTGGTGACACAATGATGCCCAAACCTCCTGTTTGTTACGTATTGGAAGCAATATTTAAACAAACAAAACAAAATGCCCATGTTCCTCTACTCCCTTTGTTCATTAGCAAAGAGGTGGGAGATTTTTAAAGAAATGTTGAACTGTGTGGAACGTGTGGTGATTATGGGAATATTTATTATTTATAACCCTGTGGTGTATTGAGAAAGTTATTTCACCAATTCTTGACTTCTAGAGATAATGTTTATCAAAATATTCACTTGAGCTTGTTACAGTTCCAATAGATTTTTTTTTTAAATCTGTGAAAATGGATCAGATTTAACCCCTAAATTATTTGTTTGACTCATACTTAACACCCAGATAACCTGAAGCTGTATTTCAGAATCAACTTCGGTGTAAAAATCAGAGGTGCAGATTCTCATTATTTCCTAGATGTCCATGCTGATGGCAATCCCTTTGGAATTTCCCCAGAATCTTTGCTGGGGCAGTAAAATGAAAGTGCTCAAAAGTACAAATCTGAGCCAACTGTATCCTGTAAGAGCTGCTTTTATTTACCACTTTTTGGTGCAGAGGTGATAATTTTGCAGACTATTACCCCAGCCCCATGCTAAGTTTTTTAAAAAATAATTTATTCATGAGCCTCTCCATAAATCCAGAATGCTGAAGGATTTGTGCTGGCACGAAGAGAGAGAGGACAGAAGTGACAAAATGTTCAAAATCTGTCATTTAATGATCATCTCTTATTCCTAAGGTCTCCTTTTATTCAGGAAAAACAACATGGAGCATCCGCTTCATTTTTTTAAAATGGTTTCTTTGGGTGCTGAATGAAGAGATGCTTCCAAGTGATTATTTTCCCTAAAGGAAAAAAAAAAATAATTGCAGGAAGAGTGCAGTCTTTGACTTCCAAGCTGTGCAGCTGTTGCAGAAAACTGAAGTTGTTTAAAAAAATATTTTTTTTCTTTCCTGTCTAATGAAAAGAGATTTTGAAGGGAAGGAAGAGCTCCCTCAGTTTTATGTTTTATCTTTTTTAAATTCAAGAGGTGGCAGAGAAGGCAGCAGGTGCCCCTTTGTGCCAAGAATGTTTTTGGCAAACTTTTCCCCCCATGCCAGGCTCAGCTCAGGCTTTGGAAGAGGGAAGAAAGTTCTGGTTTATATTCCTTGATAAACCTGCATCAAATTTGCTGAGAGATCCTGAGACGGGAGAGCTGGGGGAAGATTTTCCTCCCCTTTTTGTCCTTTTCTACCCTTTTGCTGTTGTATTTCTTGCTGTGTTTTGGATTTCTTGCTGCATTTTGGATTTCTTGCTGGTTATAGAACACGGAAGTTCCTGCTGCTGCAGTGAGGGAAGGAGATGCCAGAGCAGTGGGCAATGCTCGTTTAAAGGCAAATATCGCCCTTTGTTAATTGGTGTGGGTGATGAGAAGCTTTCTGCTCGATGTTTGTGACCAGCTGATCTCCCAAAAAGGAGACTTGGATGGGTCCTCTGCAAAGGAGCTCCTGGGACCTGCCATCTCTTGGATGCAGCTCTGGGCCTTAGATATCGCCAGGTTTTTCTGGTGTACAACTTCAATTTTAACACATCAGCTCCTCTCAGACTTGGTACAAAAGGTTTCCAAATCTTTTAGTTTGGAAGTGTGGCCAAAGCTGTATTTTACAGACAATGTGAGACTGAGATAGAAAAGAGAGGGAGATTTTTCTTGCAAAGCAGAGTCAGATAATGGACCCATCTCCTTTATGTTATTTGTGCTTCTCCCAGGATTTCAAGAGGATTGGTCCACCCACAAGCGGCATAATACTATTAAAAACAGGTTATTAATACATCCCACCAGAGAGCAGAGACAAAAGTATCCCCACCCAGGGTGCAGTTTTTAGCTCATTATCTGTGTTTTGTGAAACCTTTCTCCCTCACTTCATCCCCAGATTTCTGCTCCCCATGGTCAGGACTGCAGTGCTGAGCACCTGCCTGGGTCAGGCCAGTGCAGCACTTCTATGAGCAGCAGCTCAAACTGACAGTTAAGCAAAATATTCCTTTTTCTCTGCCAGCTGGAGCTGTTTTCAGTTCATTTGTTATTCATCAGACCATGGATTTTTCTAGGAACATCAGCAGATGCTGATCACGAGGGGCTGCAGGGTAGAAAGTGGGAGAATTCTCTTTAGACCCCAAACATTCCTGTTCTCCCTCTCCCTGGGGAGCATTGCTCCCTCTTACAGCACACAAAACCCTTTTTTTAGCCCATGACCCACAGAAAAAGCACAAATTTTCAGTGCCATTCCCACAGGAACCATGCAGGAATGTTGGGTTGTTGGTTTTATTTTCTTTTCCCCCCAAGTTGGGAGCTGAAGGGCAAAATCTCTAAGTGCTTTTTGAAGGGAGGGCTGTGTGAGGTTTTCCTGATTCCTTTCACATGGGCCAAGGAGGAGCTGTTCTGTGGTAAATCACATTCCCTGCAGATGAAATCCTGATCCTGGAGCCTCGAGCCATTGGATTTTGGGTCCTTCTCCTTTCCCCACCTCCATGCAGAATTCCCAGTCACAACAGGGGAAGCTGATGGTGGTGTTTTGTTCCAATGACAAGGAACAAAACTTATCCAATGATAAGGCTCTTATCCATGAATAAACAGAGATTTCAGGAGAGGTGAGGTTCCTTTGGGACAGTCAGAGAGCTCCACTCCCAGCACTGATGGTGGTTCTCTCTGTAGCACCTCTTAGGACAGGTTTTGCTGTAATATATGTTGGGTTTGTGTTATTTTGGGGACTGGGATGAAGCAGTGCCAGTGTCCTGAGAAATTAAGTGGAGATACTGGAAATTGTGCTGAAAAAAACATTTAAAGGAGGCTGAACAAAGGAAAGAGAAATGCTAAGAATAATCCATGAAGGTTAAAAAAAAAATTATTTCTGAGCTAAAGGCTGCCCTGGGGAAGGGAGCCATGTGTTGTGTGTTAGGCACAGCCCTGCTTTAAGCCAAACATTTCAGCAACTGAGTGAAAAGAGCAAAGCTGAGGTGATGGAATGAGGGGGGTGCATCGTGTTGTGCAAATGATCCCGAGCTTTCTGTTCCCAAGGCCTCTCTTTGTGCATTGTGGGTTTTATGCAACTTCATTCACCATTCCTTCCCTCCTGACAGCTGCTCAGAGCCTGCTGCTTCCCAGAGCTCGGGATGTGCATCCCTGGATGTTGGCTTGGAAAATCCCAGCTCCCTACAAAGGAGAATCCGGGGAGGACAAAGCAGAGTCAGTTCTGTGCCCTTCCCTGCTCCCCTTTCCCTGTTATATCACATGGATTCACTCGGTGTCACGAGTTCCACTGCTTTGAGACAGAAACCAGTGCCAGGAATGTTTCTGCTGCCCAAATATAGTCAGCATGACAGATCTTGCCTGGAGTCCAAACCAAATATCCACGCTCCAGAACCTCTCAAACTCAGCAGAACTCTGGAGCTGCAGCAGCAGCTGCCTGGTGAAGAATGGGGTGTATTTCCAGCAGTGTCAGCAAGGATTCTGGTGGCTCCAGAGGAGCAGGGACTTTGTCAGGAGCATTGCTGGTGTGCACAGCAAGGAGCTCCTGAGGCTCCCTCAGCTCCATGAGCTGTATCTGGGAGTCCTGAGTCCTCTCCTCATCTGACTCTCCTTTCCCTAAAAAACGAAGTTTGTCTTGGCCTCAATGCTGAGCTGGTTTCTCAGCAAATATTTGGCTTGAACTTTAATCATTTTGAGAGCTTCCTGCAGCCAGGGGTTTCGTGGGGTTGGATGTGCTGAATTTTGGTGTAGATGGGCACAGTGGATGCGGGGAGAGAAGGCAAAGTGCTTTCCAAGAAACTGCTTTCTGATCCACCCAGGGATCACCTGACAGGGGAGCAGGATCCTAAAATGTCACAGTGGTTGTGAATCATCTCTGCAGCCCAAGATTCCCAGTCAGTCAGCACAAGATAAAACAGATCATGTGCAGCACGGTCTCTTCTCATTCAGAATCGTTCTGTGACTCATGGAAAAGGGTTTTCTTGGCTATGCTGACCCTTGGTAGCTGTATGGAGAAGTATTCAGGAACAGTGAGGTCCTAAAAATGCACTTTACTAAAGCTTTGTGCACTCAGCTGTGCTGAGATGTATTTCACAAAAACTTTTACCTTCTTTATATTATGAAGGAAATTTTTGGCTCCCTCAGGCAGTGCTTGGAGATTGTGAGTCCCCAATCTTTAAAGTTTGGGTTCTTCTGCTCCCCTTCACAAAAATGAGTGCCACAATAATAAGGCACTGAGTGGGTGCCTGAAGGGTTTCAGGTTCCTGTTCTGACAGATTCCACATTGACCTCAGGCAAATCTCTTCACCTGCTCTGAGCTTGTCCAAGGAGCAGGACAAAGCTCTGCCCTGAGTCTGGACTGGGGGACATTCACTTGCCCCAAGGGACCAGGCTGCTCCACTTGCCCCAAGGGACCAGGCTGCTCCAGCAGGAGGAGAAGTGGGTGTGCAGTGCATAAATTAATGTCTCTCTCCAGCACTGCCGAGTCCTCCTGGCTCTAGGAGAGGCACTTAAAGCTGTTCCGTGACTCAATGTTCTTCCAGCTCTGTGTTTGATAAAAATATTTTTCTTGCAAGCCAGTGCTGCCGTACTGGAGAAGAGCTCTTGGCTGGAGGTCTGGAGCCCCATTCCGAGGCAGGTTTTTCCTTCAAGACTCCTCTCTCAATCAGCCTTTCAGTTCTCATCTGCAGGCTCTGAAAGAAATTTTGAGAATTTGGGCACTCAAGGCACAGATCAGTTGAGTTTCTCCCTTGGTGCTGTGATTGCAGCTCAAACCACAAACAGGGCTGCATCTGCATCTATTTCGAGCTCCAAATGCAGGACTTTTACAGTCATGCACAGGCACATTCCTTCTGCCAGCGGTGCTCCTGAGGAAGGAGGAATCATCCCTAGAAAGCTGCAGCAAGCAGCTGAGGGCAGCCAATTCCACAGGAGGGAGAGTCCTAGACCCTGCTTTCTGCTCTTCCTCCTGCTCTCAGCTTCCCTTTGTAATTCTGTCCCTTGTTTCCTTGCCTGTTACTCCTTATCCTGTCCTTCTCCTGGGGTCTGAACCACTGCTGCACTTCGTGGTGTTTTTCCTTGGTGAGAATTGAAAATGTTCATGAAATTCTACACCCAGACTCACTTTTTTATCCTGAGTTGTTTAAAAGCTCCAGGCCAGCTTTAGGCTGAAAATATATGAAACTAATAAAATGTTGCAGGCTTGATTATGAACTAGGGTGGAAAAAATTCCAATTAAAGCACTTTTTATTATTAAAATTACAAGGCTTTTCTGAAAACTTGCAAATGCCTCAGATGCCCTTAATCAATTTTTACATGACCTTCTCCCTCCCTGGCATTTGCTGGTGGGAATGGGAGCTTGCAGAGTTCTTTTTCCTCTGTCTGGTCCTGAGCTGGGGTTGAGTTCACCCCACTTCAGGACCAGACAGAAAAGTGCAGCTGTCTCTGGAAACCTGAGAATTTCTGAGTGAGCTTTCTCAAAAAGCCGTGAATCGATTCTTGTCTGGTTGGAGAGCTTGGAGATGCCTCAAAGAACCTGCCAGCTGAAGACAAGCTGACAAACCCCTCCAAGCCAGTCCTCCAAAACAAGAGTGGCCTGAAAATACTCAATAACCCAAGCACACCAGAAACTTGCAGATCCCCAGCCAAGTTTGATGGAAGAGGGGCTGGTGTTTACTTTTGTATGAATTTGTAAACTCCCCGAACAGTTTCACAAGCAGAGAGCCCAGACTGCTCTCCCAGCATCTCATTTTTCATCCTGAGGACAGCCCCAGCCCGTGACAAATGATGTGTAGCATCCCCAATGACACATTCCAAGGGGGTGATGTCTCCCTTCTGGATTCCTTTTGCTGCCTCCTCCCCGTGTGGTTTGTTGTGGGGTTTTTTTTTGGTTTTTTGGTTTTGTTTTTTTTTTTATTACTAAAGCTGACAACTGCAGATTTGCCTTCTGTTGCTCACACAGTTAAAGAGAAGAGTTCATGTCCACCCCAGCTTGTTTCACTTTGCTGCTGCTCCTCCGCCAGCCCAAATTTTAGCTGCAGTAACACAATCCTACTTGGCAGAGCCTGAGAGAATCTTTGCCACATTGGAAAGAGGCTTAATGTAAAGTCTACTTTTTCCTTCTTCTTCTTTTTTAAATTTTTTTTTTTTTTAGAGCTTTTTCAAACTCCCCTGGTTGTGCACAGCTCTGGCAGTAGCTGCATGGCTGCTCACAAATGGTCCAAATGTGAGCTCAAGGATTACAGATGCGTTCTGTGAAGGGAATATCTTGAGTGCTTGTCCCAAAAACTCCTCAAGAACAACATGGATCAGGCTGAACAACATTCTTCAGGCAGAAGGAAAAGCCCCTTGTCCCTGGAGAAGAAAAAGAGCAGTGGCTGGAGAACCACACTGGGGTTTTTGTGTCTGTTCCCTGTGCTGGTTTTGCTGGTGGTTGTGGAATATCCAGCTGGAGCTGCAGTTCATGAAATTCAGGTGAGGAGAAGGGGTCTGATCCTCAAATGCCTGGGAGGGGAGTGGGGTATCAAAGAGAGGTGCAGGTGTGTTCTGGTTAGAGGCTGGAATCTAAATATCTAAATAGGTAGACAAGTATCTAATCTAAATAGATAAATATACCAAATAGGTCTATAGATAAATAGATCTAAATAGCTAAATAGATACAAATAGATCTAAATAGATCTAAAAATATAAATATCTAACTAGATAAATCTATAAATCTCTAATCTAAATAGATAAATAGATCTCAGTCTATAGACAAATAGATCTAAATAGATCTATGGATAAAAAGTATCTAAAGAGATAAATATCTAACTAGATAATTCTCTAAATCACTAATCCAAATAAATGGTTATAAATAAATCTATATGTAAATCTAAATAGAACAATGGATCTATAGATAAAAAATATCTAAACGGATAAACATCTGTAAAGCCATCAAGATGTATTCAGGACTGTTGGAACCCCTCATTGCAAAGAATCCCAAAAGATAATTGTGCACCCCAGTGGAATCAGGTGGTTGAAGCTGTGGGTGCAGCTTAAGAGAAGCAAACAGGGAATTCTAAGAAGGTTGGGGAGTTTTTCCTTGGAGCTTTAGCTGCTCCTGTGGCTTTTCTGCTTTCCTAGCCAAGGGTGATGTGGCATTGCCTGGTTTGGGATTTCTGAGGCTGGGCTGAGCCTCCCTGCACTCCAGGGCTCGTGGTGTGGGATCCAAACTGGAACTGCAGAAATCCCAGCTGCGTCTTTTTGGAGTCCATCCCTCCATGGGATACACTGAATCCAGGGGGAGCTTTGGCAGAGCCCTGGGGCTCCCAGAAGCTCACCTTCAATTTCTCCTTTAGCTTAATTTTAGCTTTTAATTTTATAAAAAAGAATCTTTAGGTACATCCTCTCCTGGTTTTTGTGTATATGAACATCCTGGCACTGCCCCCTCATTTGCATAACATGCTCAGGTTGTTATTAAGTACTCCTAATTCAGAGTGATGTTGCTGTTTGACTTGAGGGGAACTGCATGGCTGGGAGGGAGAAGGGAATTCATTACAGTCATTACAGCTCAATGAAGTAAATTACTGGAGGTCTGAGTGCACAGGGTGAATAATTCAGAACAGGGCTGTTGGCCAGTGTCTCCCTTCATACATATATTTTAAATTTTCAGTTTATATATATAATTTATATTAGTGTATATATAATTTATAATTTATATTAGTGTGTATATAATTTATATTTTATATATTAATTATATTTATTATTATTTTATATATATATATATATATATATATATATATATATATATATGTTGTTGAGAGAGAGAATTGAATAATACCCTTCCAGAACATTTGGAGTATTTGAGACCTTAACCCACAGCTCACTGGGTTTCTTCCTGGGAGTGTCTGAACTTTTCAGTTCTGGGTAGCCTCAAAATCCTGGATATTTGTCATCCAGACAGATCCTTTGATCCAATCTGTGCTGTGGTTTTCTGACTGTCGGAACCCCACACCTGAGCTGCAACCTTTGGATGGTTCCCCACCCTTCTCCGATTAATTTTGCAACACTTTTTGTTAATTAAAAGTATCTTTGTTGCCCCAGTGGTGGCAAAATCAGAGACTTGAGGAGAACAGAGCCCAGGAAGGAGGTTTGAGCAAAGACCTCTGCACCTCCTTTGATCCAGCAGCGATTGATGCTCTGATCACTCTGGTTTGGATTTTGAGGAGAAGTGACACATTATTTTAATTTTTCATTTTGTTTGCTCAGCATTAATGGCTTCAAGCTTTTATTCTCAGTAGTTACAGAAAATACAGAAAATTTTTCTCCCCTGGGGCTGCAGTTTCCCTTGCAGGAGGAGAAGCCAGCAGGCTCTTTCTGGCTGGAATTGTTCTCTGCCCAAGGGACTGGGAGAGCTCAGGATTCCCCTGTGTTGGAATTTAACAGCCAGAGGAGCCAAACTGCTCCCTGAGCTCCAGAAACCAGGAATGGCAACAGCAGTGGGGTGGATTGTGGAGGCTGGAAAGCAAATCCAGAGTGTCCTGCCTTTGCCAGAACACCCAGCACAAGGACAGAGAAATCCTGAGGAGTGTCAACACCTCACTCACCCCAGGATGAAGTTAACACATCTCCTGAGTCAGTCTTCTGGAGCCTGACAGAATTCCCAGGAATCCTGATGCCAGAATGAATGAATGTGTAACCAGTCCCAATCCTGGCACAGGATCCTGGAGAAAACAAAGGTGGGAAGTATTTGCATAATTCTCCTCTACTTGAAAGAACTGTGAGAAAAGCAAAAGGGGAAAATATCTGATTATCCTGTAATTATGAGCTGATCTTCTCCAGGCTCCTCTTGCAGCTCCTCCACCTTGCCTGTTCTGCTTAAAAGGAGGCAAAATTTTCCTTTTTTATCCAGGGAAATGTGTCTGTCGGATTAAAATCAGAGCTAAAACCCACAGGGGATGAAGGGAGAGGGATGAGAGCCAGTGACCCACAGCCCATGTGCCCGAGGAGGAAAGGGCAAGGCCTTGAGCTGAGTGAACCCAAAAATGTGATCCAAATCCTGCCAAAATCTGCAGCCAGCAGGGAGGTGTTGGCTCCCAGCTCCATCCCATAGTGAGTGGTCCTCACAAAGCTGGTGCTAGTTTCAGCTGCAGGAAACACTGAAATCTGCCCTTGTAGGAAAGAAAGGTGCTGAGATTGGGTCAGGATGGAAGGAAAAGGGCTGTCAGACTTGGTCAGGAGAAAGTTTCCAGCCTCATCAAGCTGTGGAAAGGTGCTTCTGCTTCAGGCAGGACCCAGAGCTGTCACCTCAGGCCTCTTGTCTACTCTTGTGACACAAAGGATGTGGGTTTTTGGCTTTCAGGGCCTCATTTCTTCCATGAGGAAATTGCAGACAGCTCCTGCTGCCTGTGGAATGTGCTGTGAGGCTGGACAGAGGCTCTTGCTGCAGCTTCTGTACCATGGCCACTGTCTCTGGCTCTAGGGAAGTGCCTTGGTGCCTCTGGAGCCCAGAGATTTTCAGTGTTTTAGCCCCAAAAAGGGGAAACAGAACTGGAAGACTTACAAAAAAACACGCTGGGTCCCATTCGTTTCCCTCCAGCTACTAAAAGGCTTTTCTAGCTGCAGTCAGATGTGTCACAAAATTCAATGTCTTTTGCTCTTCAATGCTTTAAGGGCACTCCAGGTTTTCCAGGGCTTCTGTTTACTTTGAAGGCATTTCAGAGCTCTCTGAAAGAGCTCCCTGCACAAAGAGTTGCCTGTTTTACTAATTTCTCCAAGTTAACATTTCTTCTGTGGTGAGGCTGGGGAGTGACGGCAAAGAGAGGAGGAAATGAAAACTTTCCAGGCAGAGCTGCAGTACTTACTGTGGCCAGAAGCCTTCTGAGGCCTCATTTCTGCTCTCCAAAAGGAGAGGGGCTTTTTTGGGATGATGCAGGATCGGTCTCATCTCTTGGATACCCCTCAGGCAGAAGTAGTGGTGCTCCCCAGCCCCAGGTGTCCTGCTCCATCTAGTTTTTTATTTTACACTGTGATGCCTTGGAGTGGCTGCCTAGAACAGAGGCTGGATAAGGTTAAGAGAATAAAGTAGGGATTTATTAAAGGTCTTCAATAGGCACACCTTGGGCAGTGAAAAACTTCAGAGGGGCTACACCCAAGATGGATGATGGTCACCAGTTTTTCACACTATTATGTGTTTGGTCCATTTAAATATCAGGGGTTAGTCCTCCAATTACAGCTTCAGGTAATGAAGTAATTTACCCCGGTTCTCCCCCACAATTCACTTTTGTTTATACTTTGTGGGGCCTGAGGCAGTGAGGTGTCCTTGATTCCCAGGCCTGGCGAGGAATTGTTGTGTCTGACAAAATGTGAAGACAGCAGCTCACACTGTGTGTGGAGTGTTGAGTTCTGCATTAATGCACTACAGGATTTGAAAAATATAAAGGCTAAAATCTTAAGGCATCAACTGTCCTGGAGTCTCTCTTATCTCCTCCAAGCTCCTGTTTTGTCTTTAAGGAAGATGTCCCGGGCTCAGCTCTGCTCATCCCAGCTCCTCCTCGGCCTGCGGCGCGGAGCAGGCGATACACGATCACCCCAGGCCACCTCAAGTGGGACCACTTCAACCTCACCTACAAGTAAGGCCTGGAATCAGCCCCAAAAGTGATCCAGGGGCCTGAATTTTCCTGCTGTATCCAATGGCTTTGGATCTTGGCCCTGTGGCTTTTGCTGAGCCATGTGCCAGGGCAGGAAGAGCTGCTAAAGCCACTCCAAAGCAGGAATATTTTGACACACGCTGCACCTCTCACTGGAGTGAAACTGTTCAGGGCAGAGTCAGGCTCCCCACAACAGGGTCCTCCCTCAGAAGGTCGTGATTGAGGATTAATTCTGTTATCCTAGTGGGTTTTTTTAAGAGTTCAGTATGAACTTAAATCAGCACCAAGGGCAATCACTGTTGAAAGGTGATCTCAGGATTTCTGTGATTTCTGGGCTCTTAGCGCTGACGGATTTTAGCAGTGTCTCTCCTTTCTCTTTGGGAAAAGTCTACTGACAAATACACAATAAAAAGCCCTTGATTACAATTCCATGGTGAGGGAAGGCTCTGCTCCTTCCCTTCCTGCTCATTCCAAACAGGCTCAGCCTCATGAGAGCCTTCACTGCCCAGGTTTGCCCTCACAAAGAGACTGGCTTGGTACGAAACCTTCTGCTCCCTTTAGGATGTGCAAGAGGAGAGCATAATCAGCATAGCTGAAAACCATCCCAGAGGGATAGAGAATATGCCCAGCTTTTCCCAGTTGCTGCACTTGAGGCAGTTCCCTGAATGCAGATTTTCCTGTGGGATGAAGTAAGTTCCTGGGAGACATCTGCATTTTCATGGCCCAAGGAGGGCTTCTACCAGTCTGCACCATGAGTTTCCCCACAGTTTGCCCTGTGGCCCAAGCAAAAACATCTCTTGAGTCTCTGTCCTAAGTAATGAGAATTTGTTTCATAGGAAATAACTTCTTTCTCTATAGATTTTTTCCAAAGGAAAGAACTTCTTTCCCTGTACATTTTTTTTCTAAGCAAAGAACTTGTTTTCCCATAAAACCTTTTATATTCTTTGGAACTTTTTAAAAAGTTCTTCCTGAGAGTATTCCACACCAGTGGAATATCCACATCCACTGGAGCCCAAGGGTGAGGAACAAGAATTCCCTGCTGTTGGAATGCAGCTCTTCTTCTAGCAACAGACTGGGATAGACCAGGATAAAAACAATTTTCCAAGAGAACTTGTGCTGAAGAGGAGGAACAAAAGCTGTAGCTAGTCCAGAACTACATTCTCATTCCATTGTAAAGAATATCAGGAATTAATTCACCCCTCTGGGGGGGGTGATTAAATATTGTTAACATCCAGCTCAAGCTACTCCTGATTCCAACCTCCTGCAGTGAGTTTGTGAAACACCAGAGAAGTTGACTGAAGCAGTCCTGAGAGCCTGCAGATGTTTGAGGAAGGACTGGCATTTTCCTGAGGGTGTCCTGTGTGTCCCTGCAGGATCCTGTCCTTCCCGAGGAACCTCCTGAGCGCCAGGGACACGCGCCGGGGGCTGGCAGCTGCATTCCGCATGTGGAGCGAGGTGTCCCCATTCAGCTTCAGGGAGGTCCCACGGCACCTCCCCAGTGACCTCAAAATAGGTGAGTCCCCGCCACGGGGTCCTGCTTTGGGGCAGTGGAAGCTGTGGTGTGTGTGAATTCCAGCAATTCCAGTGTGTAATCCAGAATCTGGGAGGCAGGAGAGCATCCCTATGCTGCGTGGACTCAGCAGGGCCTCTTGGATAAGGTTTGGGGTGTCCTTTGCCTTTAGACAGGCAAAGAAAAACTACTTCTGTCTGCTCAAGGAAATCTTAATGTCCCAATTAGCACTTCCTGTGAATCTGGTGGTCAGGAAGCTTCAGGCATTTGCCAAAAATGAACCCTCAAATTCTGCTGCTGGGACGGAATCCCACAGATAGGGAAAGCCATGGGAGAATAAGAAGACACAGGTGGGGAAAGCTACAGGAGAATAAGAATTGAATCCACAGATTCTTACTCCATGGATGGGGAAACTGAATGTTGGAAGGTGGAGTGACACACCCAGGCTCACAAAGAGCCACAGAACAGGTGAGGGATTCAAGCTGCTTCACTTGACTGGGTTCAGTCTCCCTTTTGCTGATCCTATTGGAGCAGTCACTGTTCCGCCCCTTCCCTCCTCCCCTCCACGGCTCTGTAGCTGTTCCTGAATTTCCTGGGGCCTAGAAAAGTTCAGTGCTGAGGCATTTTCTGCTGAATCCCTGTCAATTCTTCCTGGGATTTCTGAGTGTGAAGCAGAGATTCCTTGTGCCAATGGCCCAGCAGATTCACCCTCATTTCATAACATGTTCCCCTCCGGTGCTGCAGGACGTGATGAGGCTCCCTGGGGTCTGTCCTACCACTATGTGGGAGCTCCAGGTGCCCAGTTCCAGGGATTCAGGATCCACTGTGATCTTCCTGCAGCTCTGACTCCAAGGCATCTGCTTATTTATGTTCAAAATGGAACAATCCAGGGGTTTTCAGCTCTGTCCAGCTTCTCTCTCAAAAAGATAATTTCCACATGGTCTTGCAAGAGGAGCTCAGCATTCCCTGCTGGACCACAAATTGATTTGTGTCCTTTGGAAACAACTCTAAATCCAGGGTCAGCACAGGGCTGAGTGTTGGCACCAGTCCTGACAATTGCTTTGCATTTATCTTTCCTTTTGTGGAGGCTGGAAAACACCTGGGATCCCATTGGAGACCTTTCCAGTGACCCAGGGTTTTCCTGGGCAGGCTGATCCTGATGGATAACCCTCAACCTGCTGCTTTTTCCACAGGTTTCTACTCCATCAACCACACAGACTGCCTGGAGTCTCTGACCCACCACTGCTTTGATGGCACCACGGGTGAACTGGCCCATGCCTTCTTCCCACCCCACGGAGAAATCCACTTTGATGACCATGAGTACTGGATCCTGGGGAACACCAGGTTCAGCTGGAAGAAAGGTAACACAGGAAACACATGGAATGCCTGGGATATAGATTTTAGTCTGGGATTTACCTGATCTGGGAAAGTGATGACAGAAACAGTTGGAGTTTTATTGTGGGGTTGGGAGTTGTTATTGCTCTGCCCTGAGCCCAAACTGTGTGATGGCACAGCCACTTCTTGCTGGAATTATTTGAATTAGTGAAATTCTTTGGTAGCTCAGCCACATCCTTCAGTTAAAATCCATGTGCTGGATGCTGCCAAGAGGCTTGAGGTTGACTCCAGGCTGTGGAGGTCAAACGAGCATCTTTCAGACTGGAATCTTCCCAACCCCATTTCTTCAGCTCAGGGCTGTGGGGGGCAAAGTGAGCAGGAAGCTGAGGAGGGTCAGTGTTGTACTGGGTCAAACACTGCAGCTCTCCTGGACCCTGGCACTGCTCTGGGTCCTGCTACTGGGAATTAGAAGCACATGGGAATAATTGGCTTGATTTGGGCCCAAGCAGCTACAGAGAATAGGAACCTAGGGCAGTGCTGCCTGTTCTAGTGCTGAAATCCTTCCTCTGGTTTTACACCTCACCAGGAGGAATCATGTGGTAAAGCAGAGCTGTACACCAACTATACAACACCATTCCAGCTGGTTTTCCTTTCCCCCAGGGGTTTGGCTGACAGACCTGGTCCATGTGGCAGCCCATGAGATTGGACACGCCCTGGGCCTCATGCACTCGCTGAACCCCAATGCCCTCATGCACATCAATGCCACCCTGACGGGCAAAAAGAGCATTTCCCAGGATGAAGTATGGGGAATCCACAGGCTCTATGGTGAGGAATCTCTGCAGGCCTTGCCTAAAGTGGCAACTGGATGCTGTGGAGCAATCGTGGTGTCACATTCCACCTCCTGTTGTGCTTCTGCTTTAGATCATTCCCCATCCCAGCTCCACCTTGTGGACACCTTCCTGACATTTCACCTAAATCTGGTTGTTCAGTCTCCCCCAACCCCTCTAACACCTCATCTCCTCCTGTTCCAGGCTGTAAGGACAGGTTATTTGTGTGCCCAGTATGGGCAAAAAAAGGCTTCTGTGAGAAGCGCAGGAAGCTGATGAAGAAGCACTGCCCATCCATCTGTGACTTCTGCTATGGTATCCAGCGAGTTTTCTGGGATTTGGGCTGGGGTCTGTACAGAGGGAGGAGGTAAAAGTGAGGCTGGGATAGGCAGGATGCTAATTTCATAATTCAGTGGACACAAGTGATCCAGCTCCAAGCACAAACAGAGATGGTGTCTTGTATATCTGAGTCCAGATCCAGGCCTGTAACGAGGAATGATTAAACATTTATGGAGTGGAACATGAAATTGTCCCATTCCCCTCTGGTTTAGCTAAGCCAGGGAATAGCAAGGCAGAGAGAGGGGCTACAGAGCAGGTCCTGAGGCAGAGATGAGACAGAAACAAGACAAAAACATCTCCAGCACAGCTGGACTGGAGCTGCTCCCCAGAACAGGATATAAATGATGTTAATCACCTTATCCAGCCTTTTTGGGTCCAGATAAGGAACTATCAGGACTAGGTCAAGTTGCTGCAGCTGTGGAACTGAATTCAGATGAATACTGCTCTCCTTGGGATATCCTGGATAACCAATGCCTCCTTCTTCAGCACAGAGGGTTTTGGGGGTTTTTTTTGGGCCACATTCATGAGAAATGTAATCAGATAATTACAAACCCAGATATTGCACAGGCTTTTCACACACTGGACTCTTCATGTCCTCTTCCACAGCTGTGAAAGGGACAACTTTGATTTTTATCCATCTCAGTTTACACACCACAAAAATTTTATCTTCACACATCAATCATGTTATTTATCTATTCAAGAACTGCTCAGAGGAGGCACTTTTAAATTAATACTTTTAAGGCTCCTTAAATGATAATTTTGTGAAAGCATTTTGGGGTGGCTAAAGCTCATTAACTGCTGCCATTTCCTTCTCTCCCTGGACAGAATTCCCATTTCCAACAGTGCCCCCCACTCTGCCCCCATCAAGGACCAAAACCAAGACAGTTTCTGAGGGCAGGAATGTCACCTTCCGCTGTGGACAGAAGATCATTCATAAAAAAGGCAAAGTCTAGTAAGTGCTCTGTCCTTATCCCAGGCCTTAGGAAACTCTGCATACTGAAATCCATGAGGAAGAATGACAAGAACAGGGTAAAGCAGAATGGAATTTATAATCTGCAGCTCAAAATCCAATTTTTATATATAGCACAAAGCTAATTCCTACTACCAAGCCGAATTCCCTGGCTGTATTCTGAAAAAAAAACCCCATAAAATTTAAATTTATTCTTTCAGGTTCTGTTACTAACAGAATACAGTCAGGTATGCTGTATACTTCTGTTACTAAAGTATGAAGAAGTTCTGGATGTATCTAAAATTTAGGTTGGCTCAAATCCATGAGCTGGTTTAGAGTCAAGGACCCAAATTTCCATCAACTTTCCAAGATTCAAACTCCAAAATTATGCATGATTATGCCCTGTTAATTGTGGTTATCCACCGGAAATAAAGAGTAAAACTCAACTGTGTTTTGGTAAATCTGTACACTTACTCATCAAAATTTATTAGTAGAAATAACTAATATCTAGTTTTATTTTCATTATTTTTCTTCTAACAGCTGGTATAAAGATAAGGAACTTCTGGAATATTCATATCCAGGTTATTTATCCCTAAATGAAGATCACATGAGCATCATTGCAAATGCAATTAATGAAGGAACTTACACTTGCATAGTGAAGAAAAAAGAAAGAATCCTGACTACTTATTCCTGGAGAATCAGACTGAAGCACTGACACAACCCTGGAAGGAGCCCTTCAGTTCCTGCTCCTTCTGCTTCCAGTTGTTTCTTCAGCATTTTAGATTTAATCTCCAGTAGTGCAACTGAATTCTCCATCAGCTGCTTCAGTACCTTGGGCAAAAGAGACTGGGACTGGTTACTGGAATGTCAAACCCTTCCAGATTAATTTTAATGTTAAAGAATTTATTGACCATTTGCTGAACAAAGAATTAAAAAACTTTTTTTTTTTTTTTGGTAAGAAAAGCATCAGATGCAGCTGTGTGGGGCACTATGAACTGCTTCAAACCAGGAGCAGACTCTACTGCAGTCCCTGGGACAGTGGAATGGCAGGAAAAGGACAAGTTTAACATTCTCCAAGTGTTTTCCTGCCATTTTTCACATCCTGGTGCACTGAAGTAGAAGAAATGACAAGGCTAAGCCTTAATACTACTTTTATTTCACTTGTCAGGAGGATGAGGATCACACAAACCCTGTTTTGCTCCTCAGTTGTCTGTTCCAACACGTTAAATTCAAGGATCCACAGAACAGCTTTTTTCCCCAAGTTCTTTCCTGTGGTTTGAGGGTTTTCCTCTTATCCCAAGATGCATTTATTGCTCAGAGCTTGGTCCTTGACAGGTCTGAGCTGCTCAGAGTTTGGTCCTTGTGGGATCTGAGCCTTGAGATCCTGTGGGAGATGAGGTGATCTCCTCCCTCAGGATGAGGTAGAAGTGCCACATCCAGCTGGAAAAGAGCTCAGGAGTGGCTAGCAAAGCTGGGGGCAGGGATGCTGTGAAGGAAACAATTCCATGCCATAGCCAAACTATGCAGAGGGGTCATGGTTTAATCCTTCAGAGCTTCCCTGCACTCTGGCTTTTCAGTGGGTTCCTGGGGAAGCTTCTGGAATCAGGAATGTTTCAGCTGTTTCCCCTTCAGGGCTGAGGGGAACAGGAAAACAACCAGGCTGCTTTCCCAACTCACCGCAACTGCAGCACGTTCACATTCCAGCCCGACCGCCTTTACCCAGGAAAACTCTCCAAAATGGACTGAAACTGATAAAATGTTTAGGATTTGAGTTAATCCCTTACTGGCCTGGTGCCAAGCTGTGGTTGCAGGAAAACGTGGTGTTTTACAGATCTCTCTGTTCCCAGAACAAAGTGACAGCTTCACAAATCAGGGGCTCCAGCGGATGAGATTCCAAAATGATTCCTCCACTCCTCTTTCCCCAGAAAGGACTGGAATGTGGCCTTGCATAACCACAAAAGCTGAGTTCTTCTCTGGATGGAAAAGGGGCATATTAAAAAAAAAGACCTTTCACAAAAAATAAAGTTTCAAGTCTCCATATTGAATCTTTTTGATTTATAAAACAATAGAGTAATTTTTTTTGCACCACTGTAAATACATTTACAGAAAAAAAAATCTGGTCAGGGAGCATCACACCCAGCCCAGTTCTCTCCAAAGTTAACAGGACACAAATCTCAGAATTGTAATTCTTCTTTTTGCCCCAAATATATTCAGACACAAACAAAAATTTATTTACTTAAAATAAAAAATAAAGTCTTTACTGTCACCAACATCCCACTTCGTTGCATGTGAAGCAATGAAATCCTTCACACTATTAAACAATTGAAAATTTATTTTAATTCTACAAATTTACAAGGAAAACAAAACAAAACAAAAAATTCAACAAAAAAACCCTCTAAAAATAAACAATAAACTGTTCCAGGACTGTTATTTCAAGTTGTCCTTTGTCACAGCTTGTGATGATCCTGGGGTTTTCAGGTAACTCCAGTCTTTTAATGGAATGCAGCAGTTAAACTCCACATTGATTTATAAAACAAAAGCCTTGGAATCTGTGGTAATCTGTGAGTTTTTTTCACAGGGAAAAACATCTGGTGCCCCTGACACAGAGAATAGAACTGGGGCACTGAAATCCACTCACATGAATGGTGCTTCTTATTCCTTTGTGGGTTTTTTTCCCCCCGCCTTTTTCATGTTGAGTTCAAAACTTGAGGCTGAAGCCAGGTCCTGCAGCAGACGCTCCTTGATTTGTGGTGGTCAGATGGAAACCTGTGTCCTTCAGATCATCATCACCCTGTGAAAACCAAGCACAGAGAATTGATCAGGGGCTGTGCAGCTGCATTTATGTCTCCAAAAATCTAAACAACAAAAATAATCAAAATATCTCAAGATGAGAAACAAATGTTTGATTTTGTGGCGTCAGTTAAGGTTCATGCTGGGTTATTCATAATCTTTAAATATTGCTATTTCAAAATCTGCCATTGCTAAAAGCAGTTTGAGTGTTGCTAGTTCCTGTACCCACTTCTGACTGCATGAGAGAGATAAAAAAATGGGTATAAATAAGTATAAACTTCACTTATTGAGCATCTAAATCCAACATACAGTGCACATCCTCCATTGCAATGTTTACACCCTGAAAAATCAAGGCTAAATAAAATTTTTGTATTACTTAAACTGTGAATTGAGTAAAATATAGTACAGGGTCATTTCAGCCACACTGCAACATGGAACAGGTAATAAGAATTTTACAGAATTAGGAACCTAGCATGCCATACTTATGGGGCCAGCACAGTTGCCATGGATAGATAGAAGGGATCTATCACAGAGAGAACACCAGCCTGGCCTCTTAGGAATTCTCCAAGACCAGAAAAAGGCATCTGTTTCTATCCCAAAGATCTGTATCATTTACCAGGCTGTGGGTTTATTTCGAACCCAAATTTAAGAGCTTAGATGAAGTTGTAAAACAATGAGTATTTTCAAAAGAGAAAACTGCTCTGCACTAGGATAAACCAGACATTTCTGATGATGCCTTGAAATGGTGATTCTGGGAGCAGAGCAGTAACTGGCACTGGCCTTTGGGAAGGGAAGCTGGACCTTCCCTGGGCTTTGGGAAGAAAACCTGGACTTTGCCTGCCAGTCCAGGTGAATCTTAGGATGCCAAGCAAAGCCCAGCCCTGGGGCAGGCTCCAGAGCCATGCCACACTCACCAGCACTGATTTTGGGAAGGAAAGCTGGACTGTCCCTGGCAGTGCAGGTCAATCTCAGGATGCCAAGCAAAGCCCAGTCCCAGGGCAGCTTCTGGAGCCATGCCACACTCACCAGCTGGCTGTAGCCCAGCCCTCCCTCAGGGGGCCGAGGGCTGGTGCCCCTCTTGACCCGCTGCTGCTCGCTCTTGGCTGGCCAGGTAGGGAACATGGAGGGGTCAATGGGCAGCGGGGTCTCTCGGAAGTACTCATGCTTCAGCCCATCCTCGGCCGTGATCCGGCGCGCTGGGTAGTATGTCAGGAAGCTGCCAAGGATGGAAAAATGGGAAATTTTAGTCCTGCAAATTGTGAATTGTTCAGAAATGTGGTTGAGGGTTTTGTGATGTTCAACACAGCTCTGGTGTTGGGTACTGGGGATGATTCTATTACTGGTATTGGGTGTAATTCTATTAATTTGGAATAATTCTATTAGTTGGGTGTAATTCTATGGGTAGGTATTGGGTAGAATTCTGTCCCTTTGCTTTAATTCTATCAATGGTATTGGGTATAATTCTATTAATTTGGTATCATTTTATTATTGGGTATTGGGAACAATTCGATTAATAATGTATAATTCTATGACTGGGTATTGAGTATAAGTCTATTACCTGGGTACAATTCCATGATAATTCCATATTGGAATTATACGCAATACCAATTCCATGGGTATTGGGTATAATTCTAATAACTGGGTATTGGGTATAATTCTATTAATTTGCTTTAATTCTATTGCTGGTATTGGATATAATTTTATTACTGGTTATTAGGTATAATTAGTATAATTCTATGACTGGGTATTGGGTATAATTCTTTCAATTTGGTTTAATTCTATTACTGGTATTAGGTATAATTCTAGGACTAGGTAATGGGTATAACTATTAATTTGGTATAACTTTTTTACTGGACTAATTTGGTGTAATTTTATGACTGGGTATTGGGTATAATTCTATTAATCGTTCTATTATTTGATATAATTGTATTAATTTTGTATATTCTATGACTGGGTATTAGGTGTAATTCTATTAATTAGGTAAAATTCTCTTAATGATTGCTGCCACATCATCTACCAGAGCTGATTTTTAAGGCAGGCTCCTCCATGAACCTGTAATTGAAGGGACAGCAGCTGGAACTACACATCCAAGCAGCACAGCTTTGCTCCCAGAGGTGTAAATCATTGGATAACTCAGACCCTTGGATAAGACAGATACAGCTCCAAAGGGATCCAGGACAATTGCATTAGAATATTTTACAATTTTTGCTATTTCCAGAGAGACTTTAGACATTCTATTAACACACCAGGTACTCTGGTAACACAGTGTAACTGCACAGCCTGGGCTTGATTTTAGAAACCTTTCACAACACAGAAAATTGTTTTCCTGCCTACATATTCCCAGGGATCCCCTGGAATTCGGCACCCACTTGTTCATCAAGTCAAAGCCCTGGTCAGAGAGCAGAGCACCGAATCTCTTGCGCAGGTTGTTGTAGGGATATTCTGTGAAGGTCATTTTCTTCACTGCTGGCAGCTCGTTGTAACCAGGCCAGATCTTTTCACTGGGAGTACCCAGATCCTGCAAATTAAAATATCTCTTTAATAAACTCAGAGTGCAATCTTTTATTTATTCATTAGGAGTTGGGAACTATCCAGAGAAAACAGACACAATAAATCATGGTCTCAGCCTACCCAAAGTGTTGTAAAGCAGATTAAGGCTGAATCTCTGTTAAAAGAGTAATATGCAGTATTCCAATGTTTCCACTTCTAAAACCAGTCAAAATCCCAAAACATTAAAAAATTACCTTAAAAACCTTGTTAATCTGGTCGATTTCTGACTTCCCTGGGAACAGCGGCTTCTGTGTCAGCAGCTCCCCAAAAATACACCCAACTGACCACATGTCGATGGCTGTGGAATATTCCTGGAAAGAAGGGAAATAAAATTACACTTCAGAAAAATCAGGAAGATATTTTCACTGATTTGTTTGGAGGTGTGTTGCAGTTTTTGGGGGATTTATTTGGGTTTTTTTTAGCAGAACACACAAAACCGTTTTGCCACAATCCATGGGAAGTCCATCACCACTGACCACATCAGCATTCCAAGGGACAACATCCATCTGTCACCCTCCCACCCTCTGTCTGGGGAGGATGGAAGGGTTTTAGACGTCATTAGGAGGAAAAATACTGAATATTCAGGATTTTCCCCCATGAATCAGTATAAAGACCCAAGCATGTTCACACTTTGGTTGTGATTTATAAAATACAGTCAAGCCTGCAGTCACTGCTCCAGCAGCCAGAGGAACAAGGAGGAACTCACCTTTGCTCCAAGCAACAGCTCTGGAGCTCTGTACCACAGGGTCACAACCACAGGGGTGTAGGGCTTCAGGGGAGACCCATATTCCCTGGCTAATCCAAAATCTCCAACCTGAAAGGAAAATAAGCAACATTTCCAGCACTGTTCATTCACCATCAGTGCCACGATGGCCATCTCACAGAACTTTGGGCACAGCTATAACTCTGTGTAATTCTGCAGAATGGAATTTGTTCTGATTTCCTCAATTTTTTCCTAATTCTTACTTTCAAAATGCCCGAATGACTGAGCAGCAGGTTGGAAGTTTTCAAGTCTCGGTGAAGGATCCAGTTGTCATGGAGGTGTTTGACCCCTCGTAGTAACTGAATCATCAAAGTCTTCACTTCCCCTGGAATCGTAAAAAAAACCCCACATGTATTGAAGAAGATAAATCTGTCTTTGTGGTTTTTTTTTTTTTGGAGAACTGGGAAGAGCCGAGGAAGGAGTGACAAGTTAAAAGCACAGTATAGCCTGCACCTTAAAAATGTGTCACAGAGCAGCAAAATTCATTTGGGCAGCTGGAATTCATCCAAATTATGCTCAGAAATTATTGTCTTGCATAGGAAGCAGCCAAAATTAAAGCCCAGTATTCTTTTCCAGCTCAGCACAGGGGAAACTCCCCCAGTTTCACCTCTGAATAGCTCCACCCCAAACGCACAAACTGGATTCATCACCAGCTACCACCACAAGGATCAGCCAACACCTTAATTTGTGTCAAGTTTTACAGAACAAACAGAAAAAGCCAGGAAATCTCAGTTCCAAGGAACACGGGACATTCCAAAGCAACCCATGGCACTGCCTAAAGCCAGCTCTCTGCTGCCAGCAGGGTCATTTATGCCATTTGTGTTGGCCACTTTTCCAGCTCTGAGAATTTCGGGGTACTGTGGCAAACAGTACCTGGCAGGAAAGGCTGTTTCATTGTTTCCATCAAGCTCTTGAGGTCATGTTCTACATAGTTCATCACAATATAGATTTTATCCATGTTACTGCCCACAACGATCTCCTGCAACACAGAACCAGATGAGCAAAACCTGCACATGGTGTTTAAAAAGCATCCAAAATCAATTTTAGAAATATACTGGCAAGAGAATGGAAGCTGCCATTGGTAAAATCCTTAGAAATGTATTTTTTCTATTAATAAACAGCTCATTGTTTTGTAAAACATCAGATTGTGCACAATGATCTCTACACAGCCTTAGGAGCAGCACACAACTGTTCACAGAAGCAAGATCTGCCAGGGCTGCTGATGCTGTCATATTTAAAAGCCAAGAGGAGTATTTCAAGAACAAAGGTACTTCAGACATAAAAGACTGCAGCCTTACTCTGACAGTGACAATATTTAGGTGCTGTGCTTTCAGAATTGTATTTATTTCTCTCAGGGAAGTTATAGGAAAACCTTCCTTCTCCTTTTCCATTTTCAGTCGCTTCAGAGCCACAATTTCATCTGCAAAGGGAAAACATTTCCCATCACACAGTTAATAAATACATATTACCAGGTCCCCCAGTGTTCTCTCACTGATTAAATATTTAATTAACTGTCCTGTTTTGCCTCAAAAACGAGCAGCTTGCTGGTAAAGAAATATTTTAAATAGATTTTGTTCATCACTGAAAAATGCAGAAATAATTTGCACATGAGTGCTGCCCTAAATACCCTGAAGAAAGTGGAGGGCACTGATACCCACCAGTCTTTTTGTCCTTTGCCCTGTACACCACACCATAGGTTCCTTCTTCAATCCTGTTCAAACACTGGAATTCCTCCACACTGCGACATCCCTGAAAAAACACAGGGACAACATTTATTCCTCCAGTGTCTGGGGGAAGGTTTTGCTTTTTTAAAATTTTCAGCACCTTCGCAGTTAAAATTTACCAGAATAATTCAGCTATAAACCGTATGAGAAAGGTATCTTTGTGGTTTATTTTTCATAGAGTTTCTAAAGGAATCCTGCACAGAGCTTGTGTTTCAGCAGATTAACTAAATTTTTCCATTCACTTTTGCACAGAATAATCTTAAATATCTGCCACAAAGGCAAAGGCAGCAACTCAGCACCTTTCACAGTTAGCTTTCACATAATTAATTAGTAAAAATCTGATTTTTATTAGCATTTCTACACTTCGCTGTGGGGTACATAAAGAATAACCAGTTTCTCTTCATGGTAACAGAACTCTCAAAAGGATCTATTTTCAGATGGCAATACCAAGACAACAGACATCAATGATATAATTACATTCTTACCTACATCTAGGAGGGTGATCCCCTACCTGGAGTGCAGGAAGATACTTGGGAAGCTCCTGTTTCAGATCAATGGGGGAGGAAGCTGGAGAATCAGGAATATATTCCCCTTCTGTCATGGCATTGGAATGAGGAGATCCCTCCCCGACCTCCTCCTCCTCCACCTCGCTCCCTGCAGAATCCCGGTCAAACCTTGACTCTGGAACTTTAAAAGTCAGAATCAGTCGTGGAAAGAAGAGCTGTCTGGAGTAATTAAATAGCTTTAGGCAAATAAAGGTGGTGACAACATTGAGCGCTGCAAGGGACAGGATCATGGAGAAGCCAAATTTCTCCTCTTGGCAAAGGTGATGCTTTTAAGAATTCACCTACAATTTCCAGTGTTAATGCAGCAGGTCAGAAAAAAAAAATCTTTACACCAAAATGAAAGAGACCTGAATGAATGAGACCTAGGATGTCTCATTCTGATTGCAAAACTCTTTTGATGAGAGAGCAGGACAAAAGAACACAAAAATGAAAGATAAGGAAACATCAGCTCATTAGACTGATTCACTCTAAACATAAAGCTTGGAGCAGATTTCAAGGAATTTCTGAATTTGACATGAGAATAGCGTTTCAATCTTCTAAATATTTGTAGAAATAGATTTATTTAGCTGCAAAAACTCAGCCAAACACTTATTTAAAACAGTCAGTATTTGCATTGTACCAACTGGGATGTGGTTTCCATTCTCCCGTTCCTCCTCTTCACTCATTTCCTCTTCACTCACCTCCTCTGCAAAACAGAACCAAGTCTGATTAGAAAAACTCCACATTTCTGCAGCTCCTTGGAAGGCAAATCCCTGCTGAAATCCTCTCCTATCTCACCAGGCATCTGCACTGTTAGTGACCAAGCACTTCTGTTTCACTTGGACAGCAAATGCTTCCAACAGGGAACACAACTTTGTCTGGGAATTGGGAAGTGGGCAGGTAAATAAATTATGAATATTTGCTTATTAACTGTAATTGATTTTAAAGAAAAACACCCAGCCATCAGAGCCTGCTCTTGTGTCTTTTCTTTACTAATTAATGACAAAACTGCACAAGCAGCTGTGCCCAGACTTCTTTACTGAATCTTTTGTTATTATGTTTATTTGTTTAGAAAGAAGTTCTGAAATTTTCAACAGAAAATAATTCAAAATTATAAAGATATCTGGATTTCACCACCCCCCAAAGACATGCAAATTGTGCTCTGCAGAGTATTTGATGTGTTACAGAACCACCTGAACTGCTGACCAGTTATGGAGACAAAAATGGCTTTCAGGTTTCTGATCTGGCTTCTGAGATGAAGAATTGGTATTACCTCTACACAAAAGGATAGAATAGGACTTGTACTTGGGTTTTTTCTTTTTAGTTATCTTGACCTGTGAGGTCTCATCCTAGCCTAGACTAAGAGAAAAGGAAAATGTTCAAATAAAACAACACAGGACGAGAAAAAAAGAAAATCACACACCCCTGGAGGCCCTTTGTGATTCTCACCTGCTGATTGCTCAGACACTTCCTCAGAATTGCTTCCTGTCTCCTCCTCCTCCTCTTCTTCCTCTCCCTCTTCCTCAGAGCCTTCACTGCTGGACTCTTCCTCCTCCTCTTCTGAGCCTGATCCAGATTCTGTCCAGAATAATCAGGCACTTAACACTAACAGTGTTTGCTCAGCAGAGAAATTAATTACATCTGTACAATTAATTACAGCTCCTAAATTGCATGTAATCACCTGAGGAAGACTCTGCCGAGCTGGTTTTTCTCTCACTGTCACTGATGTCTTGCAAGTCTGACAGAGGATCCCTCTCTTCTTGTTTCTCTTCTTTTACTGCTGAAACCATAAAAATTAAAAACACAGCGCTAAATGAGTATCATTTCCAAGCTTCTGAATTCCCAGATAACTGCTTCACTTTCTGCTGGCATTAAATCAGTGCTGAACATTCAGTATTGGAAATTCAGAGCACTTAAAAAAAATAATCATTTCACACTGCTCAGTGACAAACAGCTTTTCTGAATCGCAGTGGTGCAGGACCAAGAGCCAAAAATATGGAATATTGACTTGATTTTTAAACATGATGTCTTCCTAAGGTTTTCTAAGATGAACTGAAACGAAAAAAAGAGAAAAAAGCACCATGGTGACAAGAATCACCAGGACAGGGTCCTTACACACTAGTTATTGTCAGTGCTCACTGCTCCAGTACAGTGATCACCATTAAAAATCCCTGGTGGTTGATGAGGCAGGAGTTTCCCAGGACTTGCTGCCTGCCTCCACTTGGAATTCCAGCCAATTCCATCCTCCTCTGAGTGGCTACATTTCTTTTCACAGTTGCACACGTTAGCAAGGCAAACACAGAGCTTTTCTCCTTCAAACAAAGGCATTTTTATGTCACTTGTGCAAGTTCTCTACCCCCAGAACCTTAAGGTGGGACCATTTTCTGGCTTGGAAAATAAAATTCATCATCTAAGCAGAACTCTGCCTTAAGAATTTAATTTCTTCTACAAGATGGCAGAATCAGTGATGTGTGCATTGATCCCTGTGAGGCCACTTTTTAAGGTAGTTTAACTCCTAACCCGAAATCCAACTGGAGCTGGAGCAACCAATCCCTTTTTAACCTGCAAGGGAATTCAACTGCAGGGTTTTAAAAATTCAGTCAGCTGCTTCCTTCACCACTGAACAGGTTAACTCATTTTGAAACTTCTCCAATTGCTACTCCTACCCCTAAATCCATTCCATTTGTCACTTGTGCAACTCCTGCAAAACCAGCACTGCTTTAGAAAAGAGATACTTGTGAAGATTCCAGAGTTACACCGCTGGGGCTGAGCTGGACAATACTTAACTGAGCACCTAGGATGTTCGTTTGAGACTAAAAATTAAACGCTACCCCAGTCCATTTCCTGCTGCCCCCCAAGACAGTGTAGAGTGGCAGATGCTACCTGGTTTCCTGCTCTCTCCTTGCTCAAGCTTGTCTCTCTGCTGGCGCAAAGGGCTGCGACTCCAGGGTCTCATTTTTGCTTTGTCTCCATATTCTTCCCTCACTGTTCTATGGTGTGCAGAAACTAGGGAAAACAAAACCACAATAAATTGTTACATCTGCCTAATTAGAGTTGTCCTGTCTGCCACAGCCACCTGACTTGAATGCTTTTCTTTTTCCTTTTTACAGGGTAACGGGGAAGAGTGGGACAGGAATCTAGTTTAATCTGGGAGAATGAAGGGCTTTGACTTATCTTAAATAAAATATGGATTTGTACTGCTTAGAGAAAGCTGCTGCCACACTTAGAAGCAAGCTGCCCAGTATGTTACACATTAAACACCCTGATTCTAAAGCATTAATGCCAGAGAAAGAAGTGAAAAATATGTAAAAGAATAAAACCAGCTGAGGTTTAGAAGGAGCTGACAGAACATTCAGAACAATAAAACCAATTAAATGAACAATTACACAGATTGAGCACTATCAGCACAAAGGCAAGCACAAAAAGGAGCTATTTGGTATGAGCCGAGCAAGAAAGAGAAAGCAAAACATATGGTTTGTTCTGCTATTCTTGAATAATCTTTTTCACCTGATCACAGGAATAGGCTCTGATTTTTATCTCTGAAAGCTGGGACAGAGATCCTTGAACCAAAACTGATCTGAGATGAGATTACAAACACCCAATATGCTGTGAGAAGAGTTCAAGTGCAGAACTTAAACTGTTCAGGCACCAGATCTTCCCACTGGACTCCCACCACAGCATTTCCCATGCCTGGAGTACTTACATGACCTCTCCCTGTTTGCAATTTATTCCCCCAAATCTTTCAAACACTGAATTTTGAGGTTTCAACCTCTATCAAACTGAGTTAGACTCAGCCAAAGAGTTCAGAACAACTGGGGTTGTGCTGGCTGCACAGTGGCACCAAAATCTTGTTTTTATAGGAGATCTCCCTGACAGGGAGAGGCAAAGACTCATTGACTGATCAACCTACCAGGATATTTAAGGCACATAACATCACCACATTATCTCCCCATGTAAAACTTACATTTCCTTTCCCCTCCCATTTTTTCAAAATTCTGGCACTGCTTTAAGTAAAAAAACCACTTTCTATCCCTCCATTCCACCACTGTGTCAGCAGTGATAGTAAATATGAAGAATATTTATGCAGAGGGAGTCACCTTCTCTCCTTGCTTCCCTCTCCTTCCTCCTCTCCTCAGCTCTCCTTTCTCGCTCCTTTTGCTCCCGTTGTTCCTTCTGCTGCTCCCGGATTTTTCTTTCCCTTTCTCTCTCAAGTTGCTCCAGACGATCTCTGGAAAATAATTTTTGTTTGTTACAAATTCAGGTCACAAAGATAAGGAAAACTGGTTTGCAGCACCAAACCACTAAACTCAACTTCCTTATCAATACCCCCAGTTGTGCATCAGTCAAAAACAGGTGGAGTTTTCCAGCTCATCCCTTAAAAAACAGGTTTAAAAGACCCAGACCAGGAGTCCTCCACCCTATCAGGAATTAAGCAGAAATTAAGCCAGTTCAGTAAATTAATCCCCTGATACTGTGCAAATCTGGTTTGTACTTTTTTTTAGGTTGAAAAAACTTCTGAGACCATACAATCTTTTTATTACAGTGAACCACTGGCAGTGAATGTCCATGGGAACAAAGCACTTAAAAATAATTAATGAGAAGAACACAGTCCGTCAGACAACATATTCCCAGAAACACAGACAAGTTTTCACTGTGGATTTTTTTGGTTATTTCACAACAACAAATGCTCAGAGGAGGCAGCTGCTGATCTCCCTCCCCAGGGGAGGGAGGGATGGATGTACCTCTCCCTCCTGGAATGCTCCCTTGCCATCTCTCTCCGTTTCTGTCTCTCCCATTCACGCCGGGCTTTATCCTGCTCTTCTCTATGTCTCTTCCTACGCTCATGCTCCCGCTCCTTCTCCTTCACTCTGGCATGTTTCCCTTGAACAAACAGAATTCAATTTCTGAGTGTTACTGCTCAAAATATTCACCAAAAACAGAACTTAAAGAGGGTGAAACTGATGGGAACCTATTGCCATGACCTCTGATGTTTTCTTAAAAAGGCAAATCCTGTTCTGAAAGGAGCTGGAAAGTTTGAAGTCTGTAAGATCTTGCATTAATATTTGTATTAAAGTAAAAAATGGTTGTTATTGACAGGAAGACAGTAGGAATGTCTCTAGAATGGATATTTTTTTCTTTGGCAGGTACAAAGATCAGAGGTCTTTCACTCAGTGAAACGAGAATCTTATCAGGCTTCAAGGAGTAAAAGTGACCTCAGTGTCCCTGTCCCAGAGAGATTTCTGTCTTCTCAACCATGTTCACACCTCTGGTATTCCCATAAGGGCACTAAACACACTAAACAGCCAAAGAAATAATAAAAGTTTAAATTCCTCTGTCTTATCCACCTGCTGTTTCCTTTAGTCTGAGTTATTTTTATTTACTCTACTCCCAGAAACCAGAAGCTTCCAAGAATGGCAAGAAGCACCTTCTGCAGAATGACTCCGGTGCCTGCGTTTCTCTTTCCTCTTTTCATCTTTCCTGTGGTGGGTTTTTTCTTTCCGGGACATTTGCTGGGGTGGTTTGATAGCCAAGGAATCATCTTCTTCTCCCCTGGAAGGCAGGACAGGAATAAACTCAGGGAGCTGACAGGGGAAATCCAGATTGTTTTGAAAAGATGCCCATTTTATATTGAATTTCCACAATAACCCTAAATCAAAACTGAAACACAACTCTGTGAAATCTTCACCAGTGCTTCAAAAAGTAACCTGATGTATTCTATAAAAAGGATTTCCACTTCTGGTCACTAAAAAATTAGATTTTCCCTTCAGATATTTGAAACCCTCTTCTCAAGATGTTGAAAGGTTAATTCCATTAACTGTTTCTATTTTTATTTTCTCATTCTTACCTGTCTTCCATGGAGTCTTCCCTCCTGTAAGGTGAGTTCCTGATGGTGATTTCCATGCGGTGGTCTCTCAGCTCCCCCTCTTCAAGAGAATCCCTCTTGGAATCCCTGTCATCTGACTGAGGGAATCACAGGAGAGGGGAAAATTCCATTTACTTGTATGGCTCAAAATGAAAAAAATTAAATATTACTGAAGTCTTCTATTGCTGGCTCAAAAATTCAGCCTGGACTAGTCACCCCTGTAAAATCCACTGATTTATGACAGCAGCACTTTGACTGCAATTATAGCTGAAGTGCATTAATTTGACATAATTAAATACTCAGGAGAATTGCCGTATTGTGTGTTTTTTCCTGCAATAATTATTTCGTACACAGCTGCACAAAACCAAACAGCAACATAAAAGTGATTCCAAGTCGATGATTTTAACCCATTCTTCCATAAAATCGTTAAGTTGTTCCTTGAACTGCAAGTCCCAGTTAATTAATTTACATTTTCTGACCAATAACTATAACAAAGCATATTATATAATGCAAGACCAATGAAATCTTCACAAAGCATTATACTTTTGTTAAACCCTGGAATTAGGGACCACACAGAAAATAATTCAGCTGTCAGGTCATGAGAAAATCAGAAAAATCTCCGGAAAATCATTAAAATGCACTTTTCTACTAATAAAGTAAATAATTAATTAAAATGAATCCCAAAGGCCAGCTTACATTTTTCATACGTTTGATCTCTGCCTTCTCCTCTTGTTCCTTCCTTCGCTTCTTCTCTTGGAGAATCTCATCTAAAGTCTTCACTTTCCAAGAATCCTTTTCATCACCCATTTGAGTTAAAAAAACACCCTCTGTAAAAGATGTTGACAAACGCAACAAGTAAATCTGGTTTACACACATTTTTTTCAGTGCAAACACTGTTTTATTTTTGAGTAAAGTTAAGCTGGAGTTAATTTATGGTGAACCAAAAATGTCTGTTTTAAACCCAAAGGAAAGACTCTGCTAGGAACTCAGGGAGCTGCTGCAAAGCACACAAAACAGTTTGTGGCCAAGGTTTGGTGCCACACATTTAATGATGACCTGAGACCTCGGGGGAGTTAACAAAGCTTGGGAAAAAAGGACACAAGGAATGCAGAATTTATAGGAGAACAGGCAGAACTCCTGAGATAAGGATAAAAACAACGAAGTCAATTCAGCAACCGTGCTAGAATCAGCTGTCACTAAGGAAAAGGTAATTCCAGCACGACCACTGACTGAAGAAACGAGAGACTGAGCACAGTACTAATTAGCACGAGATAGCTAATAGACAGAAGGAGGAATATTGAGTCACAAGAGAACTACGTCACTTATAGCCAATGAGCACAAATTCCTTGCTTTACTGAAATGTATAAACAGCAAAAATATGAGAACTGGGGGTTTGACTTGCGGAATACCCAGAGCACCCAACTCTGAGCTAACTCATCGCTGTCTCCCTCTCGTGTGTCACTCCCGGCTTGCCGCACACCGCGGAACGAAGCCCATTTTGGCAGCCAACACCGCCCACGCCCCGCGCAGCCCCGGCGGGGCCAAACAGCTCCGCGGCCCTCACGGAGCGCTGCCGGCCACAGACCCGCCAGCGCGGCCGCTCCGCCGCACGCCCTCAGCACTGGGCTTCCCCCACAACCCCGAGAGCCCCACGGAGCCCCCCAGTGTCCCCTCAGTATCCCCTCAGAGCCTCCGCGCCCCCCCCGCCCCGCTCACCGCCGCTGCCACCGGAGACTGCGAGCAGCAGCGCGCGACTCACACGTCACTTCCGCCCGCCGCCGCGCGCCGCTTACGTCAGCACCTACTCACGGCGCGGTAATTAACGCAAGTCGTTAATGAGTTGTTAATTGAGCTGTCCCTCAACCGAACCCCCCGCCAGCCAGAGGGGCATTAATGAACCTCCAGGCTGTGCGTGTTCAGCAATAAACCGAAATAAAGCGAACAGCTGATAGGGTGGGAATGGAGGCGTTGGTACCACAGGGCCGCCTTTTATTACACATAAAATCGTGGAGTTTGAATAAAGCGCGATTCCAACCAAAAGCCGCAGTTCCTAAATGGAAATAAGTGAGTGTGCAGGGAGGAGGTGACAGAGGCCACATAGTGACTTGTAATAAATGGAATTGATTCGTGCTAACTAAATTGTAACTATTTGGGAAGTTATTATTAGAAGAAACCAAAGAATCAGTGTTACAAGGCAGATGTACCCCTTTACAGATGTTACATGTTAAAATAGTTTGGAAGATAAGTGATGTCCCAAGACAAAAACGGCCTTGAGATGGACAAAATTAGAATGACTTTAGGCACTGGGCCTAAAAATCAGTAAATGTAAGACTAATTAGTAGACTTACATAACACTACATTTAGTATGCACATGCAAACCTTTAAGATTATCCAAAGGACAACAAGGAAGAGGAGAAGCCTTTGCCAAAAGAACCACCCCCCCCCCCAAAAGAAGACTGAAGACCCCCTAACAAGAAGTGAGGCATGCAATGTGAAGAAAAGTGACATAAAGTCAGAAAAATCGTAAATAGGAGGAAACTTACGGGAAATATTAATGAATATGTATAAGCATACAGTATGTAAGTTTAGTTTGAAGTGCTTTGTTTGGTATGTGAGGCAGGGTGAGAAACCCTCTCCATACCCTGGTCAGTTTTGTACATGAGGCTGAGTGAGGAACCCCCTCCATATCCCGGTCGGTTTTGCTTATGCTTTAATCATACTTAATTACTGGCAGATTATATATATAAATTGTAATTTTTTGCTAAATAATATGCTTTTACTAAACTGTATTATTTTATACCAAATTACTATTCAATTTACTAAATTGTATTAATTTTTAAATAAACTGCCATTAACCCAAGGGACCTAGTTGTCAAAATTCTAATTTCATTTATAACAGACTGGGCACGGCCCAGAACAGCAAAGATCCCTAATAACAATCCCTAAAATACACTGATCCCTAATTATCCTCCACTGGAAATATGACAATATAATGTCATATAATAGGCCATATAATGGGAAATAATGATAATTTAGAAGCACAGGGAGTGCTGTAACACCTTACACCTCAGTGCATCAGGAATTCACAGTTAAGGAATATGTGCTCTATTGAAAAATGTAAAATAAATAATCTGCACAGCTCCAGCTCACAGAGCTCGTCCTCATCACCAGTACTTGGGTGTGGCAGCAAGAAATGCAATGAAAGAAACTCTAAAGTGTTCCCATGTTCCCCCAAATTTTCTGGGCAGCACTGCTTCTATCATACCATAGAAAGAGCTGGGGTGTGACACCCTTGAAAATTCTTAACAAAGAGCAAAAATCTTGTTTACACAAGAGAAAAGAAGATTTACTGCTCTGACTGGAAAATAAAAAGGTTTTACAAGTGGAGAGCCAAGAGGTTAGTTTGTTTAATCTAAGGAAAGCAAAGGCCATAGAGAGGGCAAAGCAAAATACACAAAATCAACACTGGAACAAAGCCCAACAGAAGAGGAGGGTTGTGCTGCCACCCATGAGCTTCTCCAGGGGTTCAAATCCCATTCCCAAATCCTCCCAGAGCTCTGTTTAGGTCACAGAAAAGCAAAAACCTGCTGGGCTTTAAAATGAAGCAGCTGATGGTGGGATTTATGTGAGAGCAGAGCTGGGATTTCTGTCACCTAAAGCAGAAATATGACACAAACCACACTTTTTTTTTTTTTTTTTGTAGTTGTACTTTAAGAAAAATCTCAGTGTATTTGGCAGAAAACAAACAAAAAATCCCACAGAGCAGCACGCCACAGTCCATAGCTTTTATAAAAGTGACTGGAATACAAAAGAAAATGAAATACCACAGATGTGTCACATACACAAGAATGCTAAAATTGGTATTTCCTTTCCACAGATCTTTGGGGAATCTGCCCCAGGCAGCCACTTAGGTGTGGAAATGTAATCACAAGTGTAAATGTAATTTTACAGGAATTCCACTGGTAACTTCCTGTTAGCCATTATTTATAGCATAAAGACCCACTATATATCCATGCTCCAACCTCCCAGAAGGGTGGCAATTATTAAAATCCACTCATTTTAACTTAAGTTTTGTTTCCAAAAAGCCCATGTGAATGTTTTTGTAGCTACATGTGCGCTTTTTTTGCCAAAAAAAAATGTCTGTTCTTCAGAATTTTGAAAAGGAAAGTTAACTTTTAACCTTTGATCTACCACAAAAACAAATGTCCTTTTAAAAAAAAGAAACTTACAAGCAGCAGAAATAAAGATTTGCCTCAGTTTATGGTTAATATTCCTCCCTTCCATCTGTCACAGATGCCTCTGAGATTTCTTTACATAATGAGAAATTAGATATTTTACATGCAGGTCAGACTCATAACCCTGAGTTTCTAAAAGGCAGCCTTTTGCTGCACTCTTAGAAATAATATAAAATACCCCATAAATTTCTTTCCTCATGAAAATGAAATTAAAACAACAAAATGGTTTCTTATAGAAATACAGATATTCTGCTTCTTTTCTCACCACAATTTTCAGGTGTTTTTTTACCTCTAAGCAACTACAAGTATTGAATTCAACACTCCATTTACAAAGGGTATGTGTGTGAACACTTGCATGTCAGTTTTGTCAGTAAACCATTGGAATGTGATATTCCCACGTTACAATTTAGGAGGAAAACCTCTACAAATCCTGGATTTGTAGTCAGCAGTTGGTGCTCACCAGAGCTCATTACCCATAGTTTGCTTCAACCAAACCTAAAAAGTTGGTTTTTTGGGAGAGAAAGGTGGGAATTCTAATCCCTCTTAGAATGATGGAATATCCTGAGTTGGAGGGGACTCACAAGGATCATCCAGTCCAACTCCTGCCCTGCACAGACACCCCAAAATCCCATCTTGTGCTGTCCAAATGCTCCCAGAGCTCTGGCAGGTTTCGGGGGCCCAAAAATTCCTTAGGGCTTGAGATCCTTGAGGCCACCCCAGAGCAGAGCAGAGTGGGAAGATCCCTGCCTTGGACCTCTTCCATCTCTACACCACACAGGAATGACAGAGGATGCAGGAAATACAGAGCAACAACTGGGAATTTCCACGAGGCACCAATTCCATCCCTCTGCCAGCAGAATTCAGTGTGGGGCCACATTTTCACATTATTTGGATGGGGAGGGAGACAGGAATTGTTTTCCCACAAGACACCAAAATTCTTTCACTAACACAAGCTTGGACATGATTTCCAGTCGAGAAAAGACAACAAAATCCACATTTACATTCCAGGTCCTCTCTTTGGGGCATAAGATTCCCAAGGCTTTCTTGGATTCTTCCCAGCTCCTTCCTGCTTCAAGTCCTGGGCAAGACTTGCCAGGAACTCAAAGGAATCAAAGGAAAAACCACATCCAGAAGGATTTCCTTGGACCCTCTCTTGGTTGGCAGGATAATGAGCCACATTAATCATAGGGTTCCAAATCCTTGGAGATCAGAGGCTCGGTGTCCTCAGTGGGCCCTGGCAGGGACTGTGGGGCTATGACCAGGCTGTGCAGGGTCTCCTGCTGGTGCTGCTTGGCCTTGTTGTAGAGCAGGACCCCCATGGTGACCAGGACAGTGCCCACGGCTGACAGGCTGGTGATCTTGTTCCCAAAGACGATGATGCTGAGCCAGATGGACAGGGCGTGTTTGACAGTGCTGGCAACGCTGCAGACAACGGCACAGACATCAGGGACAGTGGGGACAAAAAGGACAGCGAGGACAGTGGGGACAGCTAGGACATGAGGGACATGAGCAGCTCTGCCACATCCCACAGCCAGTCTTTAATGTCTGCCTTGCTCCTAAACACCACCTCAGATGCCACTTCAAACCCCCACCATCCTGGAATTTCACTTCTTCATCTCTTTCCAAAATACCTTTAATTTTCCTTTTTTTCTAGCCACCACTTCCAGCCCCAGCCATCCTATGATTTACCTCATTCATGTCTTTGCACAATACCTTTAGTTTTCCTTTTTTCAAATGACACCTCAAATTCCACTTCCAGCCCCAACCATCCCGTGATTTTCCTCATTCACCTCTTTGCACACTACTTTTACTGCCTGGGTCTCAAGCAGAAATACTGAGCAGGTAAAAAAAGAATAGAAAATAATGTTCCTGCCAAAAAATGCAAAATAGTGTTCTTGACCAAAAAATTATAAAATGGTGTTTCTGAACAAAAAAAAAAATTATAAAATACTGTTCCTAAAAGGAATATAAAATTGTGTTTCTGACAAAAGGGTATAAAATAGTGTTCCTGACCAAAAAAATAGAAAAAAAGTGTTTGTGACAAAAATGAAAAAATAGTGTTCCTGATACAAAATATTCTACAATAGTGGTCCTGACCAAAAAATAGAAAATAATGCTCCTGATAATTTTACCTGAAAGTCACAGGAGAAATTTTCCCCATCAAGGCATAGGCTGTGACACTCTGCAGGTGGAAGAGGACTCCATCTATCAGGAGGAGAATGACAATATCCTGGTTGTAGCTGAAGCTCCTCCCGCTTTTCCCAATCACAGGGACGTCCTAAATAAAAAAAAAAAAAAAAGGAATAAAAGGAATATAAGAAAAATCCAAGTGATTTTTCACCAACTGTTAGAAGCAGATAGAATTTTACATTTAAATTTTAGCCCAACAAAACCTAAAACATACAAGACATTTAGATCTTGTAATTTTTTCTCAAAAACAATTTGCTTTCAGAGAGTTAATATTCCTGTATATCACATGAATTTCAACAAAAGTCAACAAATGTTCCATATTTTGTTTGCAAGTCTTTATCTGAAACCACAAATGCACTGAGATAAAATCATTATTTTAACTGAAAAATCCTGAGATAAACTCAGGCTTTTTGGATTAACTCACGTCTATATTAAATTATTTCTTTTACCATTTTCTCTTTTTTGCTCCCCCAATCTCTTGCAAACATTGGATGAATTATATTTCAGGCTGATTTTAAAAAATTGGAAGGATAAAAGGTAAAATTTAAGATTAACCTTTGTTGCACGTTCTGCTTACAATTAAAAAAACCCCCAAACCTAAATTCACTAAAAAACAAGCTTAAATTCATTAAAATAATAAATTCAAATTACCATGAAAAATATCCAAGCTGGAATAAGCATAATCACAGCAGCAGCACTTGTGTAGAATTGAAGCTCTGGGGCTCTACAAAGAAGAAAAAAAATTTATTTAAAACTTCCTTTTTAAAAGAAAAGAGAGATTTGCTGTCAGGGACTGAAGTAAAAGGCACAAAACACCAAAAGTAGTTTTTTATCTCATGGTAAAATACAAATATATTATTAAAGGTACTTTTCAACACAAGACTTTACTCTTGGTTTAAGTTTCAGAGTTAAAAAGTTGCTTTCTGCACCCAGTGTTAAGGATGGTTCCTGACTGCAGAGTAAGGACTGATTGCTGTGAAAATAGTATTTTTAGGGGGTTTATTTATATTTATTATTTATATATATAAGTTTATATATATAATTTATATATTATTATTTACTTATTTATTTTTATTTATATATATTTATTTATATGTATAAAATATATTAAATAAGTATTTTATAAACTATTATGAAAGACATACATAACTACAGAAAAATATTTATAGAAATAGTTATATTTTAAACTTTTTATTTCTGGGCGTTGTAGCTGATTATGAAACTTGCAGTAGGGAGCTCAGGGGAATTTTCTTGCCCTGATAAAATGATAGAGGTGATCAGATTTACACCTTCTGGTGCAACATAATGATAAATATTTAGTTTCTTTATGCAGCTTTAATATAATCAAGCCTGAAATGTTTTGAATACTTACGAAAATCTGTATTTATCTCCACTGAGTAGTTTTTTGGAAAAGACATTTTGCAAACTAGAGAAGAAAAATTAAAAAAAAATTAAAACCACCATTTAGCTGTGTTTTAGCTAGGACAATTCAATCAGTCAGTCAATCCTCAGGTGGATAAGTATTTTCTACAAGTACAGAAAGGAGTTTGGTCTAATGAAGTTTTATTATTTAATCTCAATAATGCTGTTAGATATGAAAGTGAGTAATTTGTTAAAAATACATTTTCAATACCAACATTTCAATGCACTATACAGAATTAAATATGTTAAACAATTTTCTTCCGTCTCCTAATAAAATTAATTGCTTTTTTCCACCACCAGAGCTCTCCTGGTGCCTCACCAGTCCATGATGTTGGTGGACAGAGCTGCAGAGAAGCCCAGGATGTTGAAGCTGATTTCAGTGGCAGTGCACAGAGCCAGCCCTCCCATCACAGGGATCAGAGAGAGATTCACCGGCAATCCTGCAGAAGAAAAGGGCCAATCTCAGTTTCATTGCTGCATTTTTAATGTATCCCACTCTGAATTTTGAAAGAATTTGAAATTCTGAACAGCAAGAAAACAGGACCACACTGAACTTCAGTTATTTAAAGCCACTATGATTCCTTGACAAAAAAATAACAATCCCCTCACACCAAACTCTTTTAATTCTACAAACTCAGTGTGTTCAGACTGATTCTTCAGCTGCATTTATTATATTTCAGTGGTCATTCTTTGACCTTGAATAGAGAGTAATTAAATCTCATTTCAAGAGTCACCAGTGTATTCCCCCAAAATCATCCGGGACATGATGACAGTGAAAATAGGAGCAGAGCTTTTCACAGTTTCTGCAAATGAAACTGCCACATTCTTCAGGCTGACCAGGCCCAGGACCACTGTTGCAAATCTGCAGCAAAAGAAAATCACAAGAAATTAATAAAAAAAAAAAAGGAATTAGTGCACCAGAAGAAATTAAAATAATGCTTCGTGAGCTACTCTTAAACATGCAGCATAAAAATAATTGCACTGTGATTTCTCCTGCAACTCCAAGGCCAGATCTATTTCTTTCAGCTCTGGCTTAAACATTATTTAAAGCAAATAAAGGCACCCTTGGGCAATTGTGGAATGTCTTTGGCTGCAGAGTGGATTTCCAGAAAACAAATTTACTTTTTAGCACACTCCAAGGTTCAAGTGATCATTTTTTAAGCCAAAGTTTTCAACAGGCCCAGTTAGAAAAGTGAAAATCTTCTGAGAAACAGTAATTCACTGAGGAAAATTTATCTGCAATTATCTTTAGTATAAATTAGATATGCTACACAATTACCACAGTTTAAACTCTGAAATTAATTGAATTTATCTCTTATTTGATTTTCTTTATCAGTTTTGCAGGGTAGAGGAAACAAAACCAGGCATTTTTGTTCCCTCCTCGACCACAAACTGATACTATCCTAGTGCGCAGCAAATATTTACTTTTCAAAAGATAAATTTTAATAGCCTGGAACACTTTTGAAGCAAAAGGCTGGTAAATATTAATGCACTAAACAAACATCAGCCTCAAAAAGAGCAGGAAGAGAGTAAATGGAAAGAGAAGTGAACTCTGAAAAAATGAAAATGTAATGGGAAGGCAAAAATCTTGACATCTGGGAAAAGGAACAACAGCAAATAAAAATAAGATTATCCTGGGATATTTCTTGCGGGGGAAAAGGTGAATACTCAAAACACCTTATCAAAGCAGAGAGACATAAAAACACAGATTTGGTTTGGAAAACCACAAATATTAGCAAAGATACTGCAGGATATCTTTCCCATTTACCTCATTAATCCCACAAAGAGCATGATCATGATGAAATTGGGGGGATAGGAGATGCGGGTTTTGTGCTGGTACAGACAGCATGGAACAAACATCTTGATGCAGCCAATGAAGGTGGTGGAAAGCATTTGAACAGCACCTAAAGGAGGATCAGAGAACAGAAATGAAGTCAGATCAGAAGCTGGAACACAACAAATCAATTTTCATGAGAAAATTTCTGAAATTAGCATCTATGCAGTATTTTTGGCAGTTAAGAAATAACTGTGTATATTTTATATATTCTCACAAAAGCCCTTTGCTTCTACATCTAAACAAGGTAGCACAATAAAGCAAATGTTTAAAAACCTGGTTCACAGATAAACTGCCCTTTGTTTGCCCCTTAAGAAGAAAAAAAAGAACTAAAATGGCCACTGGATAACAAAGATCACCAAAGGCAACTCTTGGCACTGCACAGCTCTGGAGAGCATCAACAACTGACTCAAAATATGACTTTTTGTTAAACCCTCCAACACAGAAAACAAAAAAAATTACTTTTTTTTTCTCCCTCTTCAAGCTCCTCTACAAGCAAAATTTAATCTTTCAGCAAGTGGAGGAAAGGACAGTGTCAGAAACCACTTTAAAGGCCAAAATCCCAAGTTCCCAGCCTCAAGATCCCTCTCCACATCTCCCAAACTAAGCATTTTTCACTTCAATTGAACCATTCTCTCCCTCAGCTTTATATGGGATGATCTGGGATTATCAATCATAGAATCATATCTTGACTTAGAAGGGACCCACAGGGATCATCCAGCCCAACTCTTATCCCTGCACAGACACCCCAACAACCCCACTCTGGGCCTGGCAGCATTATCCAAATGCTTCGGGAGTTCTGGCAGCCTCTGGTGCTCCTGTTCCAGTAAAATAAATAAATCTCTCCCTGGAATTCAGGAAAAGCAGGGTACCGAGCATGCTGGGCTCTCCCTCCAGCAAGGACAGAATGTATTTGTTAAGGAACAGAGTGCAAAAGCTGAAGAAAAACCACAAAGTGAGGTAGATGAGAGCATGAGAATTCCAGATGCCCAGGTCGGATTCGATGACTGTGGTCTCTGTGATTGTGATTTTCAGGACATTCTCCTCTGGCAAACTGTCACTGCGAGCAATCACAAATTTCTCACTCCTGTTAGCAAAGAGTGAGCCCAGCTGGAACAGGGATTTTCCCTTTGGCTTCTCCTCCAGCTGGGGAGGACTTAGGGTTGCCGGAGTCAGGGCACTTGTCGCAGCCGACATGGTGAGGTGAGGAAATGAATATCTGTACTTCACACAAAGCAACACTGACACAGCACTTGTTGAAACAAAAATGTCATGTGGTTAATGCTTCATCTCCCAGGGACCTGGAAAATTGGTCCTCCAAAGAACATATTGCAGGAATATAAACTCCACATGCTTCTTCATGTGGGCTGCTCCATGTTTGCTGCCTAAAAGGGAAAAAAAGGGAAAGAAGAAACATGTGTGACGTTTTACATCTCTAATGCAGCAAAGATAGCACATTTCACCTGAACTTTATGAAAGATAAAGACACTTCTGTAATCCTTCAGACTGGATTTTGAACTCCTGATGTCTTCGTGCCAAGATTAAGCAACAAGAACTTATCTTAGGGAGGTTTTTTATTCTAAAATAACACCCACCCTCCAGACTTTGTGTTTTTACGCCCTTTTTCCTCCGGAGCACCTCAACACAGCCTTTCAAATTATAACTAACTCCTCTTCCAGACTTTGCAGTGTTTTTGACCTCAGTCTGTCTTTAAACACTCCCCAGAAAAATCTTTCCAACCCAGCAAATCCAAGCAGGAACCTCTGCCCTTAGTACTAATTAACCTGTTATCAACCTGAGTCAGAGAGATTGATAATCAAAAGCTGTAACTCCCAGTAATCACAGAGCAACCCTGGTAAATGTATCCAGGTAAAAAAGGTAGGGAAACACGTCCAAGAGCTTTCCAGAGTGGTCATCTGTTTAATTACATGGGCATAACGCAATCTTCCTCCTTTTGCTATACCATGACAGTCAGTATTAGCACCTGCAATTCTTAAAGCCTTTCTAACAGACTTGGCAACAAAAGGCATTAAATGATTTGCAAACAGAGCTCTTTTCTTTTACAAATTACACAAAATGTGGCAAGTTACAGTAGCAGAGACAACAACAAAACCACCCTGTGGTCTTTACTCCTCTCATAATCAATGGCAAGAGAAATCCAAGAGCTGTGACAAGAGCTACTGCACCTGCCCCGACTTTGTGAGCAGTTCACTCTATTTTCTTTTTTTTTAGATTTTATTTTTAATGCTTTTTAAATGTCCAGTGTGGCATCTCAAATAAATCAGAAAGAGGCACTGAGGAGTTAAAGATCTCATGTCAGTATCCTACACAGCAGCTACTTCACAGTGAAATTTTCCATTCCTCACATTCTCTAGTTACCACAGCCATGCACTGAAGATTTCCATCCGCGTGCCCTTATCTCTTCACATTTTTTCAGGAATTCATGCCAACAGCACACTGAAATATGGGACCCTCTGACACAATCACATTAAACCATGAACTTGTGGTAATCCAGTTTAATACAAGACTTTGAAAAAAAGATACACATTCTCCTAGAGAATTTGTTAGGAAAAATGGATTCTTTACTCCTCCTTTTCCAGGTCATTAAAAAAATACCCCTCTACATTCAAAATAGTTAATTATCACAGCTTTAAAATATCTTTTCTGTTTATACAACTTAATTAAAACCAAAGCAAATTAAGCACAACCAAAGCCCCACCCTCTGAGATATCAGATTTGATATCACTGATTCCACACACAGCAGGAAGCAGAACAGCAAATAAGAATAAAACTACTCCCCTAAATTACTGACCTGCTGGCTTAAATCAACTGGAAAGTCTAAATGGGCTGAAAGAGTTCTCCATCTGGAACTAATTCAGTCTTCCTCCCTCAAGGCCAACCGGCAGCTGATGTTTACCAACAGATGAAAACGTGGCAGTGGTTGGCAGTTGTTTCTCTTGGATTACATGCAAAGACTCAATCTTCCAGCTCAAAAGAACCAGCAGCTGAGTGCCTCTTAGATTCCTTGTACCTTCTCCAACCCTTAACTACACTCCCAGTAACAATATATTAGGGTGAAAAAAATATCCACAAAGACCTTTAGAAAGTCGACTTTCCACAAATAGAAACGAAAGTTCAAATATATTGTAAGGGTTTGATAAGCTAAGGTTGATCTGACAGTGAAAAAACAAAGGGTTGTGTCCATGACCCTTCATCCATTATGCAAAAGGTCACTCAAACATTGTCCCCAACGCAGCAAATGCACAAAATTCAGTACCCTGAGCAAGCGTCACTCATTAACACTGCTTGGCTAATGGCAACGAGAGCATCTAAGATGTTACAAACACCATAAATACAACAGCAGAAGACGCAGAAAGGCTGAAACAACTTAGCACTTCGTGGCACTCCAGCTGTGCTTCTGCTTCACCCACTGCCAGAGCCTTCCCTCCGCATTCCCAACCAGCTCCCCACAGCCCATTCCCATTCCCGCCCGTGTCCCGGTGCCCGCAGCTCCCGGAGCATCCCCGCACCTGAGCGGGGTTCGGAGCCCTCCCCGGGAGCACCCCGCCCCTTCCGACCCAGCTTGCGGGCCCAGGGGCTTTTCAGCACCGGCTTTCCCCTGCCCGGGCCCGGCCCGGGATTGTCCTCTGCGGCACCGCTCGCCGCTCCCAACCCTCCCTTCTTCCCTCCCTCCATCCCTGCAGCCCTCAGCGCATCCCGGCCGCCACCTGCATTCGTTGCTGCCGCACGGCTCCGGTACCACCAGGCTGCGGTAGCACCGGGCTCCGGTACCACCGGGCAGCGGCTGCCCATCCCCTGCCGTGGCCGGAGCTGAAGTGGCGGGTCCGGCCGCGCACTACCCCGCCGGGCCCCGGGAGCTGGCCGGGCACACCGGAGCCGAGCGCCGGGCTCGCCCCTTTGTCACCGCAGCGGCGGGGAGGCCATTTTACCAAAAACCACGAGGAAACCACGCAAAGTAGAAGGGGGTTACAGGGCACGCACATCCGGGTAGAACCGCGCAGAGCGCTTCGCTGCGGGCCTCCCCTCCATCCAGCTGGGTGGGATGCCCAGCGCCGAGGGGACTCCCAGGGCGGAGGGGCGGGAGCGCGACGGCCCCGCCGCCCGGGAGGATCGCAAGCGGCGCTCCCCAGCCGTGCCGGGGAAGTGACGCTAAGCGGGCCGGCCCCCGGAAGCGCCGCCGGGACCCCTCCGCAGCTATGTAGGACCCGCCGCCAGGACGGGACGCGACGTGCGGCCGCCGCCATGGATGGCAGGTACGGCCGGGCCAGGCCACACCACACCACGGGCGGCACGGGGGCGCCTCCCTGCGCTTTCCCCGCGCCTCGCCTGGAGGCGCCTGCGCTGGGAGTGGGGGTTCGCGGGCGGTTCTCCTCCGCTGTGGGGGTGGTACGGACCCCCTGACGGCCCCGCTCTCTCTCCCACAGCGGCGCCGCGGCTCCGGCGGGGCCCAGCCTACCCAATCTCACCCCGCGGCACCGGCAGCTCATCCCCACGCCCTGCGGCCCCGTGAGTACATCTCTGCTGCTGCGGTAGCTTGCCGGTGTCTTCCGCTTTTCTCTGCCCGGGGGGTGGATGTAAAAACACGGCTCGAATCCGCGTCCGAAGTCAGGTGGATCAGGGAGTCAGGTGTCCGCGCGCCGAGGCTTATCACAGCTCTGCTGACAGCGTCGTGGAGTGTCCTGAGCTGGAGGGGACCCTCAGGGTCATTGATCCAGGCCCTGCACAGACACCCGAAAACCCTACCCTGGGCATCCCTGACAGCTCCTGGAGCTCTTGGGGCTGAGCCCATTCCCTGGGGAGCCTGGGCAGTGCCCAGCACCCTCTAGGAAAAGAACCTTTCCCAATATCCAACCTAAACCTGCCCTGGCACAGCTCCAGCTGTTCCCAGGGTCCTGTCCCAGAGCAGAGATCGGAGCTGTCCCTCAGGAGGAGCTGCAGACCCTGAGGTCCCCCTCAGTCTCCTCCAGCTGAACAAAGCAAGTGTTAAATTCCTGTGAGGATGTTGCTCCACCTGAAGTATTTTAATATAAGAAAATAGGACTTAGCCTTACTGAGAACGCTGGCCCTGTCTTTACAGTTTCCTCGAATTAAAAGAGTGGGAAAATGTTATTTCCATGCTCTGATATATGTATATGTGGGCATTGGCAATCTCCATGTTATGGAATATAATACCATGGTCTTGTGAGGCACAAGGGCTGTGGGTATAAACTGTGACAATCTAGGCTGAGATTAATTATGAAATAAAGTTAGACTTCTCCCTTCCTCAGCAGTTTGGGAGATTCATTCCAGTTGTGGAGTTTCTCTTCCCAAAGGAAACCCTGCACTGCCTCATTTACCCCACTTGCCCCAATGTAATTTTTAGGAACAGCAACAAATTTATTCTGCAGGATGTGTTAAAGAATTTTCTCCCTTTACAGATAAAACCATGTTCAGAGCTCTCATTCCCTGTGAAGATCTACTTCTTTGTCACTATTTTGTCCCTACTGAGTGTCATAGGGCTGACCATAGAGACACTGGTGCGCCAGACTGAGGAGGATTTCACCATTTCCTTTATTCAGTTGGTTGGAGTTGGTAAGAAATCCAGTTTGAATAGAGTAAATAATGAAAACAATGATGATAATAGTAATAATTATGTGATTAAGGAGCAACTGAAGTCTATTATATAAGACATACTGGATTTTCAGCTATGCCAGAAAAACTCACCACTTCCTATTTTAGTGTCTGAGCCATAATATGCTGGGAATTCAGGTGTCCACACTCCGGGCTTCCCTCCTTGGTTATTTCCAATCAGAGCTTCAGCAGAAACGTCTTGGGTCCATTTGTATTAAACAGAAGTTAACATGAAAACACGAGGATTTCAGGAAATTTCATGTGCATATGCCATCTCTACAAAAAGCCTGATGACCAAAAAAGAGCTTATTTTCAAATTTGTACAGATCTCTGTGGATTTAGCAGCTGAATTTGCAAAAAAAGGAAATACTATCTTAAGCCTTTCAGGTCTTCCTGAGGTCATGTCCAGAAAATCACATGATTTGCTTTGTAATTGGCCAATAATTTTTTTCATTTTCTCAGTCCCTGTTAAGGGCAGTGAAACAGGAAGTTCGTTTACTGAAGGTTTGTTTAGGGAGACTGAAGTTATTATTTAATTTGAAAATTTGTACAATGCTTGTCCCCATGTCCCAACAAATTTGGATGAGTTGATGTGTAGAATTAAGGAAGCAGTGCTTTGCAAAGAGAGATTTGTTGTTATTTTGGCTGTGGTAAGAATTTGCAGCAGCATCCTGTGAAAGAACAAAGCCTTTGCTTTATTTTTTACCAAAAAAGCATAAAATTCACAGTGACAGCTGACTGGGGGCTTGATGTAGTTTATAAAAATAAAACTCAAACCAGTTCTCACCCAGTTATTTTTTGGATTACAGTTTGCAGGGTGGGGTGTTTCAAAATTTCCACACTTAAATAAACTGAATCCAGTCCACGTTCAGTTCCACACACAAACCCTGTGCAGTGGCCAGACCACACAGGCAGCACTGTGGAGGGTGTGTGTGAGTAATAAACTACTTTTTAGTCACCTGAATTACTCTGGGAAGATGATTTGATTTCAGTTCTTTAACAAAAATGGTGCTGTTTTATTAAATCAAATAAACAACTGGACATAATGTTCAGTGTGGTATTCATAGAACGACCCAGCCCAGCTGCTAGTTTGGATAATACACTTCCATTTTCACAGTGTTACTTCACAAGTAATTAGTGTAACTAATTATTTAATTTATTATATGCTAAACACAGTGGGGAATGTTTTAATTGCACGATTCAAGCTCCTTGGTATGAAGAAATACCGAGGAGCCTCAGGGACACTTTGATCCTTCCACTTTGGCTCCAAAATAGGGAATTTTGCCCCTGTTTGAGCTGGCACTGACATTCCCTCTCCTCCCCAGTGTTCTGTGTGTATTATGTGAGCAGGGGCATCCTGCAGGAGAACCGCCAGGAGCTCGTTGTGTTTGTGCTCTCCATCCTGCTTGTGATGCTCCGCTCCATCATCAACTTCACTGTGCTCCCTGCTGAGCAGAAGCCAAAACTCCTGGTCAGTCTCCTGCTTTTAACCAGCTTTTCCTTCCCCCCACAGCTTGGGTTTGAAAATCTGTCATCAGGAAGGCAAGATGTCTGTGGTAACAGACATTTATATAAAAATAAATTATTATATATATTAATACATATTACTATATAATAGTATTGTGTTATATATAAAATATGCTATTATATGTACTATATGTACTGTTATATATATAATTTTTTTAAATTTATTTTTCATATATTCATTATTTAGTTCTTATTTATTTTTTACATTTATTATATATAATATATATTTTATATATAGTATATAATTATATGTATAGTATATATTATATAATATGTAATTGTATATAATAACTATATGCATGGTATAATCATATATATTATATATTATATATATAAATTGTTATATATTAATGTATTATTGTTACTGATAACAGAGAGTCAGGCTGAATTGTCCCTATTGAACAACAAAATGTGCACACCCACAACTGCAAATCTTCTTTGAGCTGTTCTCTGAGTTTCCTTATGGCAGCACCCAAAAATAACAGAAATACCAAAGAATTACACAAAATTACTGTAAAATGTACCCTTCACCTACCCTGCTTCAGATTTCTCTCTGTGAAATGTCTGGCCTGAAGTCACATAAACCTAACCTAGGCTAGAACTGGAATCCCCAGTCTGTGGGCACAGCCATTAGCCAGTGCTCATAAATGTGTTTTTATGAGATTTATGGGAACCTGCAAGGAAACAAAAAGATACAATAATTCCACTCCAGGTTATCTTGTTTGCATTTTATAGCAGTAAAAAATTAAAGGATTGTATTCTAGGCCTTACTGAGGTCTGTAGTTAAATTCCCACTTGTTGTGCTTCCAGGAAATGCTTTCTTTTTATCACATACTTCTCAACAAGGTGCTTCCCTGCTGTGAAGTCATCCAAAAATTATTCTTCAGCAGGAGAGGTGGCAGCCAAGCAAGGGAGAGGGAGAAAAAGCAGCTTTGCCAATTCAGTTTATTTATCAATTAGACATTCAGTTAAACAACTTTATCTGTAGCAAACTGGGTTGGTAGGGTCAATAAAGAACAGACATCAAAAAATGCAGGTTACTTTTAAGATGCACAGCCAAGTCATCAGTTTAAATATTAAACAAGAACTTCAAAGTAAAGCCTGGTATAAATGTGAAAAGTACTATTAGGGGTTTTTTTACTACTCTAACGGTAACTTGGATTACAGTAACTCTGCTTCCTGAGCCACAATAATTTCTAGTTATAAATATTTTCATATCAGTGTAATCCTGAAGGATGTTTTGCCACTTAAGCCATCCTTAAAGCAGGAGAAACGGAGTGTTAATTCCAGCAAAGTGGGCACAAACAGACACAAACCTGTGTTTCTTGTAATTCTGCAAGTCCAGCATTGAGAATAATCCCCTGTCCCCAGTGGGAAAGGTTGATTTGTTCCAATAGGAAGCTCAGAACCAGTCTCTGTGAAGATTTTCTTACTCCTGTCTGTATTTCCAGCTGGATTCCAGTGCCAGCCTGTTGTGGCCAATCCCATCCTGTTTCTCTTCCCTCAGGCCCGTTTTGTGCTGATCCTGCTGGTGGGCTCCTTGGATGTGATCTGTGCCCTCATCCTCATCCAGAGCCAGTCTATGATGGCATTCCGAGTGGGGGGTGCCCTGGAGAGCCTCCAGTCCCAGTACTTCATGCTCAACCTCTGCTTTTCCATGCTCACTTTTGATCTGCAGGCACAGGTACAGAGCTCTGGCCCCCCAGATTCCCTTTTTCCCTTTTATTGATAAGATCTTGGACTGGCTGAGTTGAATTATTCCATTCCAAGAGCATTCCTCTCTCTTACCTTTGTTATATTAACTTAATAATGGTTGTAGCTCCATGTGTTTGCCTTAGCTTAGTTAAAGTCCATAAAAATGAATCAAAATATATTTTATCATTGTCCTGCACAAAAGGAGAACAGAAGCTTCTTTTTGGGAAGTTTATCCCTAAAAACAATTGCATCCAGGAGCTGCAACCCACCCATGGCTTCCTGAGCAAGGTTATTCCTGCCCATCTCAGCCTCCAGTCTCCTGATTTCCAGATGCCTCCTGCATTGAGGAAATGATTCTGGGGTGGGAGAGGGGAACTTGACCAGCAGGGCAGTAAGACAGAAAATTAAGTTACAGATAGGGGATACAGATAGGGGAAGTGAACCCAAGATCTGTTACTTCTGTAAGCACCTCTCATCCTTATTTACTGCAGCATTACTTTGCTTTATCTGCTCTCCCTGTTCTTTCTGGTTGCTGTTATTCAGGGAAGTACTTCTGTCCTTGTTTGAGGAATAATTTCAGCTTTTAGACCTGTGCCTAACTTGCTGTTGCAGGGAGTTTGTGGCAGATATTTTTTGGTGGGGCTGCAGGGTCTCCAAGAATGATTTCATCAAATGTTTGCCTCCCCCAGCTGTGCCTGTGCATCCTCTTGATCAGCCTGCATGAGATCACCCTGCTGCACAACATCATCTCAGCCACGGGCATCGTCTGGGCCTGCCTGAAGGTCACCATGGGCATCACTGCAGTGAGTGTGCAGCTGCAGAGAACATCAGGGTCACACAGCCCCTGACACTGCCCATCCTCACCCTGAGGGATTCCCACAGGCTCAGGGAAGGGAGCCAGGATGGAGAAAAGCAGAGCACAATATTGAAGCAAGGTTTTGTCTAAATCTGGGTCTAAATTGAGCACACAGAGTGAAACAAAGTCACATTATCATTGTACCATTCTGAGGGACATTGTTTTAGTCTCAGTCCTTGATCACTTTAATGAAATCTGGAGGATCACACTGACTTCAGCAGTTCTGCCTCTCTGCCAAGGCTGAGTGACACCGGGAGCAGTCCCCCAAATCATTACAGTGTTACAGACAAAGTGAGTGAGGCCTTAAATCCTTAGGAAACCACACCAAAAAGATGAGGGATCCTTTATTGGGGCATCTCTTTCACAGCTCAGAAACAGTTTCCAGGTTAACCTAAAGATTTGTGAACTTGAAACGTCATTTTTCATGTCAGACTGAACGTACTCTGAAATCTTGAGCCTCTGTTCCAAGAATGATTGCAGAATCAGGGCCAAAGTACATCAGATAAGTGAGTTTTTTATTACCAGGAAGGAGTTTAGGGGTTTTTGGGGGTGGATGTTGTTTTAGGCTCCTGGAGTGTTTGCTTTAGTCATCCACACAAATTCCTGACAGCTGAAATTCAGCTCCCTATGTGTTTTGCTGAAATTGTGCTTTTAAAACACATCACTTTTGGGTTTGGGGGGAATCTGGTACTGATCGGATGCATAAAATCCAATCCTAACATTGGCACAGTTACTGCTGTCACCCCCAGTGACTCAGCTGCTTTTCCTTCCTTTGCTCAGACTTGCCCTTCCAGCACAGGGCTGCTGCAGTCCCTTTTCTTCTTTCCCAAGTCCCATTGTGAATTGTGAAATTAAATTCTCCTGACACTTCAATCCTCTTGCTTCTCCCACACTTCGCTCCTCAGTGACTGTACTTCTCTGTAGTAAAAAGAAAGGTAGAGAAAAAGTCACAGGGAGCTTTCAGTCTCTTACCTATGAAAACATTCAGCTTCTAGAGAAAATCTGAGTGTGCCCAGAGAGAAAGGTCATCATCACTCCTGGCCTAGCTCTCAGGAAAACAAGCTGAATTTCCTGCTAAAAAACACTAGTGGAGAAGGGAAGTGGAGAGCAAAGCTAAAATTGAGAACTCAGCTAAACCAATACTGGAAATGTTATGAAAAACATGCAGCTTTCATAGAGTATATAGCACTGACTTAAAAAGCTGTATCTCATCTTATTTTTCAGATTTTAAAAGAGCTGAAACCTTTGGTGTGGGTATTTCTGATTCAGAATGTGCCTGAGGTGGTTTATCTCATCTACCTGCTCTACACGGTAAGGGGAGCAAGGCTGGGGGTCTCACCCTCCTCCTCAGGCCCCAAAGGTGCTGCCTCACCCCTTCCCTGCAGCTCCTGCTGGATTTAAAGAGAGCAGAGCACATCTTGCCTCTCCAGGGTCAACTTTTCAGGACAGGAACCAAGTCAAGTTGCTCTTGAACTGAACAGAGGGAGACGCTCTGGAAGTCCCTGCAAAGAATGATGAGGGAAAGATGAAACAAAATCTTCAAGATAAACAACTCCTCAAAAATGCCTCCCCTGCTTCACAACCCTCAAGTGGTGACAGAGCATTTGACCAGGGCTCAGTTGTTGTATTTTAAAGAATTTCCTAGGCAGCATCCACAGCTGTGGATCCTGTTGTAGCCAAAACAAGGCAGTGCAAACCCAAAAAACTCCAGTTCGGGGCAGTTTTTTGGCTCTGTAACACTGCTAAAACGTTTATCAGTGGGAACCTCCCACAAGATGTGTGAACAGAGGTGAGGAGAGAGAGGAGGGCAAGGGGAAGCCAGGCTGTTCATCCTGGGCAGGGCTGGAATGCTGAGAGTGGCTAGTGCTTCTTATCCTTCACACCCAGGGGCTGCAGCCACCCACAACCTCAGGGATCCATTTATCCAATGGAGCTTCCCATTATTCCAGGCCTGCTTGAGCTGCTCAGAGCACAGCAGGACTCCACACAGACATCATAAAAATCAGAAAACTGAGATGGTTTCAAAGTGACCAGTTGGGTTTTTCTTTTCCCCCAATTTACCACCTGGTAAGAAATTCAGTGCCCGGTTGCATGTTGTAGCTTATGCTTCGAGGCTTTGTTGCAGGAGGTGGTGATGGTTTCATGTCTCCCTTTCCTGTAGGTGATAAGGGAGTGGGGCAAAGGCAATTCTTACACCTTGGAAGCTGCTTTCATCACTGGCTCCTGCATTTCTGTTGCCATAAAATCTGTTCTGTTCTGGGCTCTGGTTCATGTCTACCGCAGCTTTGGGCAGGGACTGAGGGAGAGAAGTAAGTACCCCAAAAATTCACTGGGGAAGGTGGAGCCTGTTCGGTCACAGGGAAATAGCCAGGAAAAACCTTAGAGATAATCACAGGAGAAGGCAGATCCCCAGTCAAGCAGTTCTGCAGCCTCAGAATTACCAGGTTGACAAAGATTAGAAGTTGGGTGGAACAGGTGTGGCTTTTCCCTGAAGAAAGCTACTGCCAACCTGAGAAATAAATGCTGCTGTCCAAAAATCACACCTGTGTGAGCAGATCTCGGTCTACTTGCAATATTTCATGCTGTATAATACAGAGACAGTAAAGGGATGTGGGAGCACTGACGTGACACAATCTAAAGCTCCGTTCCCTGAGGGTCACTGAGCCCCTGCAGTGCTGCTGACTGAGCTCCCTCTCTTCCCACAGTGTTTTCTTCCTATGGAAGGATTGACTCCTGAGCCCTCCCCATGCTCCCCCTGCAGCTCTCGGAGTGAAGCCACCCTAGGAACTCCTGACCAAGGACCTGCAGCCAGGGTGGCAATAAAGGATCACTTTCCCAGAATGGAGAAGGTTCAGGAAGATGTCACACATTCCTTGGAGTAGTGCAGATGGTACAGAGCTTAAAAAACAAAATATGCTGATCTTGCTGACAGGACCAGGCAGCTTTCACTCACTCCTTTTCCTGCTCTGCTGCTTTGGAAGCACAGGGGGTTCACACCTGCACGTGAGTGGGAAATGGTGCTCCTTTCAATGCTTTTTGCCTGGATAGACACAAACCTCATGAAGGAAATTTGCACACCCTTCCTCTGTACCCAAGTCTAAAAGGGGATTGTGATGCCATCAGTTCCCAGCTTGGATCTACTACTGAGCACGTCCAGCCCTGATGGTTTGGTGACAGTGGTGTCCCCTGTTTAGGGCTCCTTTTCCTCCTCTGGCTTTAGAACATTTCAGTTTTTGTTTTTTTTTTTTTTTAACCCCAGCTACACATAAAAACTACTCCCTGTAACCTCACCCCTCCCTCAGTGTAACCAAGGTGCCATTTCATACCAGGGGGACTGTTCCAATTATGCCTTTAATATTGTAATTTTAAAAGTTTGGTATTTTATTGACTGAAACCTTTAACTACTGGCTATTTTTTAATAAAGTACAAGCACAGTTTGTGTATGGGTAATTATTTCACAAGGAACAGCACCAATTCAGTGGGAAATCCCTTACAAAACTGAATAAGGAAGAGGTTGGGACTGGAATTCATGGGTACTGTAGACATTGCCATTACACTTTGCTTCAGACACAGCTTTATTTGCAGGCAGCTGGACATTGCAAAAAACAAAATGAAAAATTTATTACAGCTTATTAGGGGGATTGACAAGGAGTCTATCAAAAGTGCTGTAATTTTTTTTTTCCCATCCTAGATCAGAACTTCTTTCCCATCCATCTAAATCAGAACTTCTGTAACAAATAGGTATTTTTCTCATCTTGATCTCCTACATCAAATCTACTTTATCTGTAGCCCAAGGGAGGCAGGAAAAGGTTAATGGTGTGTGGCCAGACTGCAGGGGCGGACAGAGCAACAGCTGCCTCTGAAACTTCATCCCACAAGTCCCAGTGGCACCAGTGTTGATGGAAGAATTAAACATTTGAAGATCACAATGTAATGTTTTCAGTCCTTCTCTCAGCCGAGCCCAGGCAGCAGGGCATGCCCAGAGCAGGGGGGAAGGGTCTTGCTCTTGCACAAAGCCTCTGTTGGGGCAGAATGAGGTGAAGGAAGTCTTTTTATGGCCAGGCCACAGTGTCAGTCACAGAAAGGGCTCTGACCATGGACAGCAAAGAGTTTGTCACCAGCCAAGCATGGAAAGATGGAAAACTCTGTCCAAGGTGCCTTGTCAAACAAAAACTCCACTGAAAAACAGCTAACTTACCTGTAAAAGTCATCTCCTTGTCAAACAAAAACTCAATTTAGGCAGCTGCTTTACTGCAAAAGACATCTCCTCACATCTCTCTCAACTGCTTTACTGCAAAAGACATCTCCTCACATCTCTCTCAACTGTTGGAATGAGTTACAGATTAATTATGAAATCAAAAGTCTCTTAAACATCACCATTAATCTCAAGTTCTGGGGAAGAAGCATCTAGAACTTCATCAGAATGTGCCACAAGCATTTAAACCCCATTTTTAATTCTAAACTTCCTGGATACCAAATTATCAGATTATTTGATCAGTACTGCCCTTACCTATTTCTTTCCTCCTATTTCTATTACTGGGCCTTTAAAAACAGTATTTAATGCAGCCCAGCTGGTTGTACACAAGATTTGATACAATTTGCACAGCAAATTCAGCAATTATTTTGAGACTTTTGAGGAAAACCTGGTATTAAGATGTTCAAAAAAGCATTTGGTGTATTCCCAGAAAACAGGTGCTACTGTTCCTTGAGAAGCGTCAAACCCCACACAATTCCAAGCAACTAATTGGGAATTCACAATTTTTATATTCTCCCCAGTCAAAGGGCAAATAGACCAATCCAACTTTACAAAAAGATTTTATTGAAAGGATTGAAAAATATTTTGTTTCTCAACAATATTTAAAACCAAGTTTTCAATGCATTAACAATATGTAACAGGATTTTTCATCTTTTAAAAATTCAGTACACTGCTTTATTCCTTACTACAATTGGTAATAACTTCAATTTCTACCAGAGGGTAACTTTTTTTTTTTAAAAAAAACCACAAATTAATTTCCCAGCTTTCATTTTGGCCCTTTGTAGATGAAAGGATGCGTAGTGCCAGTGACTTACAAACCCTTTTATCAAAAACTCTTAATCAGCAAACCCCCATTTTTTAGCACAGTTTAACCAAGTTATTCTGAATAAGCTACATCAGCAAAATTAAGTTTTATTGCCAATAAAGTGAGGTGCATACCAGCTTTTTTCTGGTTCAGCTCCCCCACTCCTGGAGCAGTTCAAATGCGTAACTCCAGGGCTGCTCCAGCCTCACTCTCCTGCAGTTTGCAGATTAAAAGCCTTGGAAAGGGACTGTACACTCAGATAAACTTTGTGATGTATTAACACAACCCGGGCTGTGGAAGCAGCTTGGCCAGGGAGAATCAAGGCAGCTTTTGGAGGAAAAGCCTGGACTGAAGTTAGAGTGCCTGCCCCTGCCTGAGCCAGGGCTGCAGCTCTGCCTGGGCTCAGCAGCCACCCAGAAAAAGCCTTTTTTTAGCAGGAATTCCCTACAAGCAAAGCTGCAGCAGCCTCAGAGCCAGCAATGAAATTGCAGCAGGTGATAAACTGAAAGAAGAAATTTCAAGTCTAATGTAGATCTAAAGTAGTTCAGTACACTTTGATTACAGATTTAATGACCTGTGCATTCTGAAAATTAAAAGTTCAGCAATTTAGTCAATAATAGCTTTACTATTATAAAAAGCATAAATAAAAAGTGCTGAATATAGTTTCATCTTTAAAAAAATACTAGATAAGGCTCATAAATCATTTCACCTCTGCAAAATGATTTTTCCACTCCCCAGTGTGCCTAGAATTCATTCTCCACTCATCCACATGTTTCTCTAGACACCATACCCTGTTCCTTCCCTCAATTATTGCATGTTTAAATAAAATAGCTTCAAAGCAAAAAGCCTGACCCTTCTCTAGTTCAAAAAGTAACCAGTTATCAAATAACTGAATACTCCAGTTAGGAAACCCGTAAGCAGCTTCAAAGCAATGATAAAACAATTACTGCAGATTCAAGTGAAAGATAAATCGCAAAAGTTCTCTGGATATTCTCCAAGATACCCCAAAATCCATCTGGTTTTGACCGAATCAAACCAATACTCTATTTTACAAAATGTACAAACCAAGTGTTAATTTATATGAACACACTTCCATTGTGATTTGAATCATTACCCAAGAGTTTGCTTCTCTTTTCTGGAAAAGTGCTGTCACCTGCATTTCATGAACTCAGCCCAGGGCAGCATTCAAAAGGGATGAGACATTATTGAAACCACCAGAGGACAACGGGTCAGGCAGAGTTTGGAAATGAACCCATTTCCACTTTGGACCACAGAAACAATGTAAGACAATCATGAAAAAAAGTTCAGCAGAGACTCTCACTCAGTTCCCAAGGAAATCCCACCTCAATCAGTAAATTCATTCCTTGGCAAGATTCTGGCAACAGGCATTGAACAGCTCCTGTCCCTTCCTTCAGTGAGCGATGCAGCAAGACTTGAAAATGCTGAAGTTTGGATAATATGATCAAGAGACTGCACCACAGAGAACATAAATGTAAACATTATCCTTGGGCTTACTATTTTGCAGTTAAAGTACAGTACAAACCCTTTTTTGCCCCAACCAGTTCGGGTTGTTTTTTTTTGTTCTTTCATAAAAACACATACAATAAAGTATGTACAGAGAGAAGTTAGAAATGTTTGAAAGCATCTTAAAAAAAAGTAAATGTGAGACTTAGAATATCTTGAGTGTGCTGAAGGCACCGTTGCTACTCCGCGGGGAATGTGTCCTCTCCTTTCTCCAGCCTACCAATGCAGAATCCCATCTTGGATTACTCAGCACCAAAAGTTGGAAGGTATCCATGGAAGTTGAGGGCATTCAGGATCTAGAATAGGATATTTTCTTCAGTACAACAGTGGAACCAGAATTCAGTAGCAACTGAAGTCCAGACTCTTCTTGAACACTTGGACAATTATTTTTTTTAAACATGATAGTCTCTAATGCTACCATTTATCCCAGGGAATCAAAGAAACACAGTAAGAAAAACCAATACATGGATGATTCCCACCAAGAGGAAGTGCAGAGCTGTGAATCAGCTCAGCTACAAACCCAGAGAAACCTGTAATAATTAATGCTCATCCCTGCTGTTTGTGGGTATTTCCACAGTGCTGACAGCCAAGTGTCAACTACTGCTCAAATGGATACAAGAGAGAGAAACGTATATATAAAAAATATATACTTTTTAAAACTAATTCCATGTGTTAATAAAAAAACATCCTTTGTGGGTGTTTCTCACTTGCAAGTAAGAAAGTATTTTCTGGGCAAGGTGTATTTAAAATAACAAAGAGGAGTTTTTTTTTTTTAAAGAAAACTCAGAGCCTTTCTATTCCTAGCAGTGTTAAATGGAGTTACAAACCTATAAGATGAAAGAGATTTTAATGCCACTTTTCCCTGGTGTAGCTACATTCAGCCTACCATGGAACTGGTAAGTCAGAGGTTACAATCAAATCTGCAGATGTGGTTTTTGATAGCAATCAGGAATAATCCACTCTCAGACTGCTCCTTTGGAAGGAAATTCACACTGGATTAGAACCATCAGGGCCTTCCTCAAGGTGGACAGGAAGGAGCACAACCCTTCCCAGCCACTGAGGGATATAAACCACAACCACAAGGCAGCTCTGGGGCAGTGCCCACACCAAAAGCTCCAAAATCCAAGCAGACGGGAGGGATTCTGCCACATTCCACTGCCATGAGCCCTGCTGGGAGTGGACACTCAGAATTCTTCTTCCTCCACGGCGAAGTTGTTCTGCTTCTTGCGGACATTCCAGTGCAGGCACTCAGCCAGGCTCTCGAACCAGTCGCTCACAGGGTCCCGGAAGCAGATGGAGGGGAGGGGGTAGCAAGAGGTAGTGATGCTGATACTGCAACAGCACAGGGCAGTCAGGCAGGGACAGCAACAATCTGAACATACCCCAGCCTGTCCCCACCCAGCACAGAACTTATTCACTGCCAAACAACAGCCTGCCATGATCAACGATCAGAACTGATGCTGGTCTCAGCTGGGCTTCAAATAATGAGCAGGGCTCTGGGGACTCCTTCTGTGACATGTCTGTGAACCCCTCCATGGCATCCTGCAGTTTCTGGCATCACCCACACAGGGACAAGGAAACCCACGTCACCACCTTGGCCTTTTGGTTTTGAGTTCTAAGCAACAAGCCCAAGGATTCCAGAGTGCAACCAAGGGCCAAAACTCGTGTTTGAATGGGCTCCTGAACTCCTTTATAGATGATCCAAGCTCAGAAGAAATAAAACCCATTCAGGATGGAGGCTTACACCAGTTGTACATTTTCCTTCATGGCAACTTGTGTGGGCCAAGAGGAAAAAGAGCATCCTGAATAAAAAATCTGCCAACCTCCTTCCCAGAGCTGCCTTTAATCGCCTCCACCACCATATACTGAACTCAAAACTGAGGGACTTCACACCCTTCTGCTCACTCAAGGCCAGAGCAAGTGACGACAACCACTCCAAGTTAACCCAGTTTAATCCATGTGGAGTATTCCAGCACCTATGCTCACAGCCAGCTCCTGTTGGTTTGTATCTTTCAGAATTCTTAGGATTTATCTTGAAGTTAAAATTCACAGTTTTCTAAAGATATGCCCATCTTCCTTGCCAAGCATGCAATGTTTACAGAGTCTGATCATTTCATTTGCTTTTATGGGAAGATCTAAAGAACTCAAGTTGGAAATTAAATCCTTTTAGTGCAGTTTGTGCTCTAGGAGGTGTTATGGTTTATAAAAGCTTCTTTCTTCACTGCCAAAAACCCTTTTGGCAGATGTTAGAGAATGAGGGAGCTGCATGAATCGGGATTTTTTTATACTTAGAGATAACACAATCAGAAAAAAGGTTTGACCTGTCTCCATGGCATATTTCCTGCCTCTTCCTTCCATCAAATGAAACCCACGCCGTGTTCCTGGCATCTGGGGAGAGCATAATCTGAAAAACAGGAATCAGCTGAACTTCAGGTCCAAAATTCTAGAACAAGGAACAAACACCTCCTCCATCCTCCCTTTGAGTACAGAGCTGAGTCTTTGGAACTCCACAGTTGCACTGAATTTCTCGGCTGTCCATGGCAGCAGTGCAGTAACACCACTCAAGCTCCAAACCTCTCTTTTTTGTTTATAAACATGTATTTTTATATAGGCAGTATAGTATCCCCTTTATATAACCCACACAAACCCTCCAGTTCCAGCCAGTTCATGCTTTAATTCAGTTACAGGAGCTGACTTAGCTTCTCTTTCAAGGAAAACTAAAAAGCTGATCCAGAAAAACAGATTTTAATACGTAATGAACCCAAAGCTGTCAAATTTAGGAAGTTTGGCTCCTAATTAAATTACATTCCTAATTAAATAATTAGCCACTGGCCAGTAACAGCCACCAACATGAAGGTGTGGGCTGAGAGCAGTGCCATGAATAAACCTTGAATTTATGTTGTAAAACAAGAACAGAAAGTCCACAACATGCTCATTTCTTGACGCTAATCCTCTAACACCCCTAGGAGCCCTTCCCAATCAGCTCCCTTCCTATTTAAGCAGGCCAGTAACAGAGACAAAAGGAGAAAGGGGCTCTTCCTTGCACAAGAGTGTTTGTCCAAATTACCCATCAACCAAGTCTAATTTATATTCAGTTATTAAATGTCTTTTTTCTGCAAGACAGCTTTAACAAATCTAAATACTGAATTGCAGATAATGTTACCAGTTTATACTTAAGATCTGCAATATTTCTTACTGCATGAAAGGAGAATTTTTGATTCCCTTCAGAACTGATCATTTACAGGCACTTCAGCCAAGATTATGGAACATTTTTCAGAATGCAAATGTAGGAACTGCCATTTTGTAGAATGTTCCAGAGCTACAATCCAGTAGGAAAAGTGTAAAGTATTCCACTAGCGGGTAAATTCTTCTAAAGAAAGCCACAATCTTGAACCAGACTTGGTTTGATCCTGCTACAAGTGAGAGCAAGCAGGAGCCACTCAACACTTCCCACCCTCCTCACACTCCTGTGGCCACTCCAGAAGTTTTTAATTCTCAAGGAGAAATAAAAACACAGAAGCCAACCTTGAGTTCCACTCCAGCAGGAACCACAATGGGTCTGAAGGACAGGGAGTGGGGGCAGATGGGGGTGATCATGATGGCAGGGACGTTGGGGTGGATCATGGAGGCTCCGGCTGCAGCGGCGTAGGCGGTGCTGCCGGTCGGAGTGGACACGATCACCCCTGGGGACAGCAAACAGGGCAGGCTCATCAGCTCTAAAAACCAGGGATTGCTCTGGGGCACACCAACACATCCCACCCTCACTCTGGGGACAGCAAACAGGGCAGAGCCATCAGCACTGAACCAGGGATTGCTCTGGGGAACACCAACACATCCCACCCTCACCCCTGGGGACAGCAAACAGGGCAAGGCAGGGCAATCAGCACTGAACCAGGGACTGCTTTGGGGGACACCAATAAATCCCATGCTAGGCAAGTGAACCTCTCCACTTGGATTTCACAGCTCAACTGAAGCCCAACACACACAAAGTGAGAAACACCCGCCCCAATCCTGCCTCGTAGTTTCAGAAGTTGCACAAACTCAGGTTACACTATTTTTTGTAACAGTGACTTTCATTTTTTTCTTTAAGGGTAAGAGCTTTAAAGATTAACTCCTGTCATTCATGAGTTGAGATTGTTTGCCTTCAGCAAATCCCAGGTCAATCTTGTCAGCTATTTCTTACCCTTAGTCTGAAATATAATACCCCAAAAAAGATCTACTTGCCCTCACATGCCCATAAACAAAATCTTTCAGCACCTAAAACTTGACTGTGGGAATGAACACACCCATTCTTTGCACACTTGTGTTTGCTGTCAGCAGTGAACTGGAGCTCTGTTTCCATGAGAGAAAATCCTCCACGAAAACCCAGTGGCCTGGACCTTAGCTGGGACAGCTCCAGCAGTACTCACCATCTCCTTGCACTGTGGTTATCAGGTGCCCATCCAGAAACACATCCACGTTGGACAGGTAGGAGGAAGGGCCACGATCCACCACAACTTCATTGAGGACCTGCCGTAACACCAAGCATTACTCCAGCCTGCTGCTGCTGCCTTGGCAATGAAATTAATGTCAAAACCAGAACATGTTTTCCAGGTCTCCTAAAAGTTCGTGCTGATTTAGTACCTCCAAATTTAAGACTCTTTACACTTCTGTCCTAGCGAGTGCCAGCTGAAGTTTTGAGATGTTAAGAATTAGTCCTAGGAGCTGGTCACTAACAACGTGCAGGGCTTTTCTTTTCAAGTATAAAAATGTTTGGTGTGTGTGACTTTAGAACTACTACTTTGTTTTCAAAATAGAAGGAAGGTTGGACACAAGCTTGGAGATATTTTCCAGCCTAAACAAATCTGTGAAATTATTTCTATAGGAAAGTATGAGATTAGCACTTCTGACTGCACAAAGGAAATGTGTGCAGCAGTTGCTCAGCATTTAGAGCACATTGTGAATTGAAGCAGCAAGGGCCAGCCCCACACTGCTGGGGGAAGAGTTTTAATGAAACAAGTACAAATTACAAATAATAGATTGGCTCTTTTGGCTTGTCTTGCCCTCTGACCTCATACTGCATAATCTGCTTGCCCACTTCTTTCTCCAGGTTTACAGACACAACTCCATTTTCCTCTATCCCATTCTGCACTGTGGTTTTCTCCCTGTGCTCCTTCACTACCTTCACCTTGAGCCTGCTCCGGAGAACGAGAGCTGCATTGCCTGGAGGGGAAACACAGGGAAAACACACAAAAATGAAATGTTGGCACAGGCAATAACCCCAGCAATGACTAATACACTTTATGAAATGCCATCCATCTATTCCTGAGTTTTTGACATTCCCAGTTTCATTCACAACATAATTGGCTACATTTGGCTGAAGCTCAAAACTCATTTTTAGCACCAATGAGCAAAAATAAAAGTCAAATTTCAAGCCAGTTCCTTCCCACTTTTCTCATTATGTAAAAAGAAAATTTAAATTTTATATAGATATGATTAAAATGGGAAAACACTGTTGGGCTCATATGAACTTCAGTAAGAAAAAAGCCAAGCTTAAAGAAAACTAAAGCATTAAAACATGTATTAAAAGATAACATTCTAGTGAGAGTTTTATACATCTTTTCAGGAATCTACTTTGGATGCAACTCAAATAACCTCATAGTGAAGAAACAAAGAATTAATTTCCTCCAATATTTTATTTGCCTGACTTTCAGTATTTAAACACTGCACTTTATTTCTATGTTTAGTTGCCATTTAACATAAATTCTACATTATCTTACACTTATTTACTCCATAAAGTTATATCTTAACCTTTTTCCTTTACAGAGCAGTACAGAGAGCAGCACTGTATGGGTCAATGCAATGCAAAACTTCTGTTAATTTAAGATACATCTGTGGTAATTTAAGATACATTTCTGTTAATTTAAGATTTCTCTTCATCTCAGATACATTTCTCAAGTTTCAAATCTTAAGGGCCAACCTAAAAGAGCTGCTTAAGAAAAATTAACAAACAAACACCACACCTTGTCCCCTTAAATTTACCTTCTATAACCTGAGTGACTTGGGACTGAAAATTCTCAAAATTAAATGGAGTAAGAAATCCAAGGGATCCCAGATGAAAAGCCATAACTGGAGGTACACTACCCTATCAATAAAGAAAAGAGTTTTAAAGCTACTCAGTCAAAGCAATCCATACTTCAACTATTTGCCTCTAAATATTGTGACTATTGATGAAACTTCAACTGTGCTTAATAAAAAAACAACACATTTGACATTCTTTTCACAAGGTAAAAAAGAGGGAATGAAGAACAAAAGACAAATGCTGAACTCGGTAACAAAGAGGGGAAAAAAGCACTTTTAAATACTTCCAAAGGATAAGGTTTTAGGGTCTATTTCCCATCAGAACCAACCTGGAAAAGTGAAGAAGCATAAAGTAAGGTCCCATCTCCTCCCAGGCATATGATAAAGTCTATCTGATTGGAGATATCATCATAGTCTAAAAGCAACATTGAAACAAAAAGTTTTGAATTAAATTGTATCCACAATCAATTTCCTAACAAAAAATAGGACGGAAAATTACAGTTTGCAGCATGTAAACACTCCCTCACAAATATATAAAAAAGCACAACTAAGCTGTTACAACACTGCAAAAGACAAAAGTTTTACAAATTTGACCCAACAACTAAGAAAACACCACACTCTAACTGTCCCTTCAAGATATCATTTCCATACCTTCTCTGAAGGTGCAAAATTTCTTCTTCACTGGTCCAAAATTCTCATCATTAGCTATAGCAGGGTCTTCCAATACTTTTTTTTCTACATACACTATCATATTGTTCTCCTGAAGAGAGAGAAAAGAAGCTTGTGAGGGACCTCCTAACAACACGCTTGACTCTTTCCATAATTTCCATTAATTTAAGACATATAAATATTATTTACAGTAGTGTTCTGCACCTGCTGGGTGTTTTTAATGTGTGGTCTGATCCTAACCAGAATTTTGCAGCATGCACAGACCATTTAATAAATTAAAGCTTGGCATGCAGATTACATGATACAGCAACATTGCTCTGTTTGCTCAAAGCTTAAAGGCTTAAGCTTTTTATATCCCATTCCCATAATTTAGAACTGCAAACAGAATGGAAGTTTTTACTTTAATAGTTTTAAGCTTCATACTGATCTTAACTTCTGCATCTTTTTTAGTACACCCTGTGGCAGTGGGTTTAAAGACTTTGCACAAATTGTGCACAGAATCAGCAACTGGAGAGAGCTGAGGTGTAATTTATATTTTCTCACCTCAGTGAGGTACACACAGAGCTCTTTGAAGGGCTGCAGCAGACTGGCATCACGGATCTTTTTAATCACAAGGACACTCTTGGGAGGTTTGTTCCATGTCAACCGCTGGCTTGCTGGATCCTGAATGTGCCTGGGGGACCAAAAAAACCCCAAACATCACCACATTTCAATCTGACACCTTTCTGACCTGGAAAAAATACATCCTCCAGTATGGAGGCCACACAGCCCTACATACCAGGCAGGGAAAGGCAGTAATTCACATTGCATTGGTGTTTCTGAGGGCAAGTCAATAATTCACATTGTAGTGAGGTTTCTGTGCTTTACTATGTGCAGGTGATAACCCAGAATCAATACTTCTGGTCCCTGCTGCCCTGTGAATGACCTGTGCCAACAGGGACCTGAAAAGAAACATCACAAAAGCTCTCAGATAAAGTTCCTCAACTGACTGACACCACAGTGCTGCTTTCCTCTTGTTTTAGAGCTGACTCAAAGGAGAAACATTCAATTAGAAGATCTGAAAAAGTCATAGCAAGATTTTTTTTTTCCCTATTGAATACTCTACATCAAACAGCTTAATGTAAATTTAAAATTAATTTCATTTCAGTGCTCACATTTGAGATACAAACACAGCAGAAACTAAAGGATAATGCAGGGCTTTAGTATCAATATTGCTGACAAGAACTAAGGATTGCAGCACTGAATAAACCCAGAACTAGCACCAACTTCATTCAAACAAAAACCAGTCTGCCTGTTTCAGCTCTACTCACCAATTCCATGCAGTTATACTCAATGAAAGGTTATTCATAACTTGTTTTAAGATCTTCATGTTTCTTTCCAGGGCTCAGGCAAATAGCTCCAAACAAAATAAAAGGCTGAGGCTTTTGTCAGTTATTAATAACTGCAAGCTCAAAATAATACATTTTTCCCTGAAAAATGTTTTTTTTTTTTTCTATTGAAGATTTCAATTAGTTCCGATAAAAAGTTGTGAGGCTTTACAAAAAATCCTGTGTAAAACTTGTATTCCAGATCTTTGAGGGACGGTTTCATAAAGAAAATCCCATTTCAAAAAAAAAAAAACAGGCATTCAATTTTCTCTTCTCACAAGAGCACAAGCCCCTGATGCTTTTTTCACTGTATTCACTCAATTCATCTGCTCATCAAAAAGCAGGTTTGCAAGTTCTAGAGCTGCTGGTCGTATTGGAAGAGACGCCCAACTTTCCCTAATTTATGCCTGCACGAAAAAACCTATGATTTTCTGTTAAAAATAATCCCTCCAGTGAGGAGAGTTTAACAAAATTACCCGCAGCAGAGGGGAAAAAAACACCAACAAGGTTTTGCTTGTTTTTAAAACCCACAAAACCTTGTGTGTAGTAAAGTAATTTACAATTTGCTTTTCAAACAGTCCTTGCCTTCAGCAGCCTGGGGGCAGCTCTGCTCCCAGCCCCGCCTGCCCAAGTTTTTCCCTGGCACAATCCTGTCCCTGTCCTTATATACCCGGCCCAGGCCAGCCCCTGTGAGAAGCAATGCCCCAGGTCAGGTGTGTAAATACAGTCTGGGCTGGCTTTCCACTGCACTGCAGCTCCCCACGGCTCTTTACAGCACCAGGGGAGAATGAGGAAGCTCTGAGTTGCCAAAGGGAGGGATTTGTGTTACACTTGCCCAGGAAAATTACCAGGAAAGTTTATTTAGGCAAATAAATATTGACTGCAATGTCTTATAGTTAACTGGAAGAGTAATTAAATAAAACTTTTTTAAAGGGGGAAAAAAAAAAATCACAGATTGGTTTGGGTTGGAAGGGCCTTAAAGCCCATCCAGTCCCACCTTCCACAATCTCAGGTGGCTCCAAGCCACATCCAACCAGGTGTTGGACACTTCCAAGTGGGGCAACACAGCTTTTCTGTGCCAGGGCCCCCCAAAACCAGGGACCACTACCTTGGTTAAACCCTGAAATTCCTCACCTGGCCAAGTCAAGACCCCTTTTATAAAGTAGACAACACCTGGTGTAGAAAGCAACACTTCATGCCACCCAACCTACAAAATTAAAATGTTTGTTTGCCCACTACACAGAAACCAGCCCTTATTTCCACATTTATCAACAGTCTAAAAGCAAACTGGCTGTAACTAAAAGCACCAGAGACCAAACAAAAATTGAAAGTACAAATTCAAACATCATCACCAAGGGAGGGAGAAGGCTTCCTTCAGATTTCACAGCACACAGAACAGTTCCTCTTCCTCCCCTTGCAGTGCTTAGAATAATTTTTATTGAGTTGGAAATATGAGAGTTGCCATTTTAGACACCAAACTATGGACTGCAGACCATGCCAGCTTGGCAAAGCTGACCCCAGGATGGCAATCAAGCAACATGAAAACCTTTGAATACCAGGTAAAATAAAAACAATGCTGATTAGAAGGTGAAAAAAATGGAATCAGAGGAAAAGCAAAGTAGTTTTGTTTGCCACAGAAGGAGCACAGTGCCACTGATGGGATGAGTACTCACATAATCGTTTTAGGATTCTGCAACATGCAGGCCTTTGGTCCAAACGTGGTCACTGGGCATGGTCCGTGCAAGGAGCGTGTTCTCCTGAAGGTAGAGCAAATAATCAGCAAGTAAGAGAGATGTGGTGACAAACTGGGTCTGTCTGGCTACTCAAACACCAAACCTTTCTTTGAACCAGCTGCACAAAAGCAATACAGGGCAAAGTGCATTTCTAAAACCTACATGAGTGCTTCCCCGGCAGGGTAATTTTACAGATTAGGTCTCACATTTCCAACGGCTGCATCAGTTTCTAAGTGACACCAGTTTCACTGCTGCAGGCACAAGAACAACACTTTTATTCTGTGTTTCTCGAAGCTACATCTTACCCAAAAGCACATTTTTTAGGATGACTGAATCTGGTACAAATACAGCTAAAACAGCTCAGGGAGTGCTCTTCCCCTACTGAGGGCAGCAATGTTATTATTAATATAATGTATTAACACAGACATTGGGTTTCAGTGTGACTTGACAAGCATTTACAAGGAGCTCTCCAACACCTTCATATATTTTTGGTGTGGTCAAGTCACAGTGATGTTTGTCATGGTCATTTAGGCACCCTTAATAAATTTAATCAAATAAATTCTTCAACTCTAAGGCACATGGAGATTTGTATCTCCAGTATCAGGCTGCAATTTTAAACAGGCTGAAAAAAAAATTGCTATTTCCTCCCATTTATTTCTCTAATAAAATCTTTGTCCTCAAATAAACAGGGGTCTAAGGTATCATTTATTCTCAAAATTGAATCCCACCAGGACACAGGGTTATTCCTTGCTGTAGGATGAGATTATCTGGAGCGAGTCAGAACTCTTCTGCCTCACTTCCCTCCCAAACTCCTCCAGCAAAGCTGCAACTGGGAGCAAAATTTGCTCAATTCATGGAACTGTTGAAGCATCATGTAACCACTATTAGAATTCTTCCATTATAAAGAAGGGAGAAACGTTTCTTTCCTGGGCTTAATTCAGTAACATCTTGCTTGTAACAATCATCACTGCAGCGCCTACTATTGTGCGTTACAAAGTAGCTCAGACCAGCCTGATGACTCAGACATAGAGCTAAAAAACACCCCAGATATCTAATAAAAATCAAAACCAGATCACACGTTAAACATATAATTAAGGAACAACAGCCACATCTTATTTGTTCCTTGCCTAATTAAATATGCCAGTCTAAGATTTGAATTCCAGTAACAAAACCAGAGCAATTTCTTTTCCGTCTCTAAGTTCAGCCGTGACTGACCAAGTCAGGTAAGAACCTTACTAAGTGTTTTATGAAGTTTACCTTATTTACACTAAAACAGAAAAATGAGCAAGGGCTAACATAACAAGAGATTAATGTATGTGTCAATGTGGGCAAAGGGTTGATAAGTCTCTATCTACTTGTGAACAATTACCCTTGGCATTAGGAAGGTTAAATAACACCCTGGCAGAATCACCTCCCACTTGCACCACTCCAGCTTCTCCCAGATAATTTTTTCCTTCTCCCTACACAGGTCATTATTTGATGCCACTCCCAGTAACTGGCCAAATTTCAAATTCTGTTTCCACGTGAGGCACCTGACCTTCATGACATTCCAAAAGTTTCTTGTGCAAGCCCTAATTAATAACTGGTGCAAATTTTACCTGAGATTTCATTTGGTTTTATTAGTGTTCAATAAAATGCCTGAATAAAAAGAATTTCAAGTTATTCACAGTCAGGCTGCCTTTGCTAAGAACAAGCAGCAATGCCCTGGAAATTATACATGTTTTAGGGAAATCTACTTATCAGTTCCCAGCTGGGCAGCTACTTGGAGCTGAACACCACAGAGGAAGGCAGAGAGCTGCACTTCCTGACAACCTGCAAAATGCCTTGAGACAATTTAGCACTGAAGACAGCCAGTGAATGACTGCAGAGCATCCCAATGACAGAAAATCTCAGAAGCAATTACCCTGATTCAAACCCACAATGGACAGAGCACTTCTGTTTGAAAAAGAAGCTGTTTAGCTAGGAAATAATACACAAAAATTTAGTCCACTTCGTCTTCTGTGCAGATTTACTGACAGGTTTGAGAAGGGAAAACCACCAGTTTTACAGCACAATTTAAATATCAAGTCTTACATATTGACCATACACACATCACCAGAGCTACAACAGAACACAGCCCTCAGAAAACACTTCCCAGAAGCATCAAATACACTGAACTACAAACACAGAGCTGTTATTTTCCTAACCTTTCAAGGCTTTTAGTTTGCCTCCCTTCACCACAAAGCTGCCCCCTGTGCTCTTCAGCCTCACCTGCATGCTCTTGCCTCCCAAGAACATTCCTACCAGCAAAGCAGGAGCTCTGAACAGGAATTCTATCTGCTGAGCAGCACCCTTGTGGCTCTGCCCATGCTTTAGGGACAGTCACAGCACAAGGAAGGTGAAGTCCTGCTGTGCTCCCCACAAGATCAAGACACAGCGCTGCCTCTGCCTGACGTTCAATATTTACAGTGGGTTCAAAGATCACCAAATCAGAAGTTCTACCCACCCTGTTCACATGACAGGAGCCTTGCAATGAGATCAGAAACTTGGCTCCAAAAAAAGAATGGGTGTTTCTCACTGCTCTGAAAATGTCTGCAAACACAAATTTACTTTTTGCTGTCTCACATGTAATCTAACACACAGGTTTTTAACACACACCACTAAAGCTCTAGCTTGAGATTTTGTAAAAGTCTGAAGAATTGTCTCTACTGTTGACTAATTATTTTTTGGAGACTGTGAGCTCTGCAGGCAACTGTTTTGACAAGCCATGAAACCTTGATTCTGAATCTGGTCTTAGTCAACATCCCAACTTCAACTCCCCACCTTCATTTTGAACCTTCTGAGGCACATTTTAAGAATCCCTCATGGTCATATTAAAAAAATAATAAATTCTAGTTAACTTTTTAATTTTAACAACAATGGGAAGAAGCAGGTGCCTTACCTGAATTCTTTGGTGCTTCCAAGGGCTGGTGAAGCTGACAAACTCCGTGATTTGGCTCGCCCCCGGCTCATGCTGCCCCACTCCTCATCATCGTGACACGCCAAGCAGTGGTAGGCAGAGTCTGAGCTCCCATCAGCCTTGCTGGCACACAGCTTCTCCCGACTCATCTCCATACTGGAACTGAAGGAAACTCAGCCAGAGAGAAATTCAATCACTGTAGTGGAGACAGAGAGGCAAAATCTCAGTATTCACAAAGGTAACGGAGCTTTCCTTTAAATTCAAATTATGGTTTCAGCTGGCTCAAAGGAAAACAGAAGCTTTGCTAACACAATCCCTCTTCTCTCAGGAGATACCATGTTGAACGTAAAAAAATTACTGGAGTTCTGCTTAATGTCAAGAAAGCCCTGGAATTGTCCAGAAGATGAGCATTGCTGCTGAGATGAGCCAGTGCTTTGAGCCATCTCTCTGCTCTCTGCAGCTCCTGCTCTGTGGTCAGCACTGCTGACCAAGGTGGTGCTTTCCCAGGGCCCCCACAGTGGTTTTTATAATTGTTTTTTCAGTAACTGAAGTGTTTTAAAGTCCCTGCAAGAAAATCTGGAGGAGCATGTTACACTAAACAGGGAGCTCACACACACTAATAAACACCTATCCAAAGAATCTGGGAAGTTCTTCAAGGTAAACAGAAGTCCCTGGAATTAAAAATGACCAGCATGTTCCCAGACAGAGAAGAAGCTCATTACAAAGTTGTTTCAAGATCAGCACAGATTTGTGTCTTTAGTTACATAAGAGATAAAATTAATTTCTTTTAGATATTGAAAAGAAAGAAAAGCTTTAAATATGTGACAAGGAATCAAGGCTCAGGAAAAACTATAAAGTCTCCTATGAGATGATACATATGTTGAACAGACAAAATAGAATACTCTAAGAGAAAAAAAATAATGTCAGATAATTCAACAGAAATAACCTCAAGCCTCAGCTTTTGAAAAAAAAAAGGAGAGGTTAATACCAAGCTGAGGAGAGACAAAAACAAGTTGGAGGACAATACCTAAGTCCTTAACTCATTTTTGACAAACTAGGGAGATGGTCCAAAACAAACAGGACAAAATAAGGACAAATGTGCAGTATTTCAGTTCCACGAACAACCAGCACAAATGGCAGATAAACAGCTGGTTAGAGCACAGCTTTGCAGAAGTAAAAAAACCCAAAACCAACCCCAAACTTGAAATTACTACAGAAGTTCTGGAGATCTTGTGAGCAAGTTCTCATCATTACCTGAAGCAAGTAGAGAAGAAGCCTTATCAGAATAAAAATAGAAACCAACTTTTAGTCTATGAACAAACACAAAACCATAAACAAATAGTATCCATGTGAGTGTAGTCCAGAAGAACAGCACATTCCTCAAGTCAGTTGATTCCAACATGGGGGGACACGCTGGTTCAGTAAAAATTTTCAGATGTTTTTTCCAACAGTTTCATCACTTTGAATGAGGTTCTCACCTCATCCTGCAGGGAGGAGCCATTGGTCAACCATTAAAATGGACTGTGGCTCTGGGAAATCATCACACAATGAGGATATCTCAGGGGAAAAGTCCCCAGAGAATGGCAAAACTTCACCAGAACTCCAACTTGCAGACAACAAAACCATCAACAGAATGCAGCTGTAATTTTAGACTCATTGCTAAATGGGACAGCACCACCACCTAATCAAATTAGAAAGTGCTTTTGCTCCTCCTGTAGCTTAGGCTTACCCAAGGAGAGCATCACTACAAAGAGGTGCAGTTACTGCCAGCCATTAATGATTTACAGCATCCTGCCCTTGAGAGGTATCAATGTTTAGCTAGGGGTTACTCATTGCTGTGTCACCTGTGACCACGGCTTAGGAAACAGCCATTGCAACAGACTTGCAATTTTGACCAGCTAAGATTAGCAAAATGTACCTTTATTTTTAGACAATTCAAGCTGATATATAAATTTTGTGCCCATCAGTTGAGCAAGGGAGGCAGAGAACAGTAATTTACGTAATAAGCAAGATGTGTTTCCATGTGACTTTGACTAAAGAATGTTCATCTGACAGATGCTGATAGTAAAGAAAATCAGATTAGCACAAAAGTGGAAGTAAGAAGTGTACAGACCTACTAAATACAGCCTAAGAACTTGATATTCCTTCCATGTAATGCTTTCCAATTCAGGATGTTTTAACTACAGCTTACACCATGTACTGTTTAATTAACATTCCCTCACAAGACGAATAAGCAGACTTGACATAAGACAAAACTGCCACAGAACAGCTTCCAGGATTGGATCCAAAAAACCTTTAAGCACATGGTAACAAACTAATGAAAAGGCTGCTCTGTTTTAAATCATGTCCAAAATAAAAACAACATAAGAGAAACAAGTTAAATGTCCAGCACTGCAGAATGAAGGACAACTGAGAAAGTTGTCTAACATCTAACAATAAATATCTGTGATGGTGACACAGCAGCCAGGTGAATCACCTCTCACACATATCCAACTCTAGTTTTATTGTAGTTTCCCATTTTTAATTTCACTGAACGTTCCCCTGAACCAGAACTTCCCAAGGGTTTAATCAAACCACCTTTATACAAACCCCATTACATCCCCCAAAGGAGCTGCAAGGCTGCAAATCACCAAGGGATTTAATTTTATTTTATAATGACCATGCTTGTAAGCTGATCTTTTGTAATAAATTTTTCCTGTTAAATGCCCTGCCCTAAATCATGCTGGTTAAAGGATTACTGCAGGGTCCATCCTGACAAAGTCCTCACAATGTTTTAACCCCCCTCTGAGGCTGCAGCATTTGTACTGATGTCTTAGAAATTATCTATCATTTTTACCTTTACAAGTACAAATACAAAATACATATTTCATAGTACATATAAAAAAGTGTACTTATACCTATATTGTATAGCACAAATAAATTTGTAGTTTTACAAAATTATAAATAATCTTGTACTTTATTATTAACCTTCTCTTGGGGCATAAGAGTACAATGTTCTATCCAAAACTGTACTTCTTGTCCCATTGCTACAGAGCGCTGTGTGCTTGATCACTCTGCTCTGTGGAGCCTGCTTGTATTTTGCTGAATAAAGCACTCCAGCAGAGGTTACATGCCTATGACTCCATCCCGAGGGCACTAAACCCCCTCTCACACACACAGAAAAGAAGGAACAACTCCATCAGACAGACAAAGATTGGTTTAGTTTAGAACTTCATTTTCCAGTGTACCTGTAGAAAACCAAAACCCCTATTAAAACCCTGCACTCTGACAACAGTTACAATTGTAGTTTTGATTATACACCCGAATACTATTTCCACAAAAAAAACAGGCAGTTTGACTATCACGTGTGCACAGCCTAGGCACAACAAGTCCATTTGTTAACCCTCGCTCTCCGGAACCCCAGCACGGACAGGACATGACCCACCAAAACGCAGGGCCGGACCCTCAGGGGGCAAACAGCGGGGCTGGCCCGTTATCCACCCCCGCGGGAAGTACCGTCCGGCCTCGGGGCTGCCCGTGGTGATCCCCCCGGGCGCTGCTAGAGCCCCTGCGGGGGGATCGGGGTGCGGGAAAGCGGACACTTGGGACGGCGGCCCGAGGGGCCCCGGCGTGGAGAGGGACCGGGCAGGGGACACAGGGACACACACCTACACCGGGGACACCCGCACCGCGCCCCCCTCAGGGCCGTCCGGCCCGGCCGCCCTGCCCTCTGCGGCTCCCCCAGCGCCCCGACTCACGGCGTCCCTCAGGGCCGAGCCCCGCGGCGCTGCTGGTGGCGCCGGGCGCTGTGAGAAGCGCGGGACCGCCGGGCCCTGCGCACCTCCATCGTCCACCTCTCTGCCACCCCCGCGCAGGCGCGGTTCAGCCGCGGGCCCGGTGCGCAGGCGCGGCCGGCGCGGCTGCGCGGCGATTAGCGTTCATTAGCGGTAATTAGCCACGGCTGCGGCGTGGGGGAGCTGGGTGGGTTGTGTGTGTGTAGCGGCTGTGTGGCAGGCATCGCATCGGGTTATATCCGCAATAGAGGTGCCAGGGGGACATGGGCATCGCACACTTCCAGCCAACCCACACCCCCCGAGCCATCCCACCTTCAAATTCCAGCCATCCCACACCTCCAACCACCCCGCACCCCTCACCTCCAGCCATCCTGCCATCCCACCCCTGCAGCCATCCCACACTTCCTACCTCCAACCATCTCAACCTTCCGAACATCCAATCTCTCACCATCCCAGCTCTCCAACTATCTTACCTCTCACCATATCCCACCTCCCACCATCCCATCCCTCCAGCCATTTCACCTCTCACCATCCCGTCTCCCACTCTCCAACCATCCAAACACCCCATCTCCCACCATCCCACGTCCTAGCCATCTCACCTCCAACCGTGCCCTCTCAGGTAAGGCACAGACTGCATTATCCCCTCCCCTCCACCTGCTTTTTGCCCTCCAGCTCACACCACGCCTTTTACCAAGGGTGTGGCTGTTGGCACACGCTTCCCTCGCACTCTGCTCACATCTCCCTACAATATATGTCATGAACTTTTACCTTAATCTGGCCTTTCATCATCGCGTAAATGCCCTTTCTGTCACAAAACCGACAGCCCACACCACTTTGTGAAGATCACTCCATCCCAAGTACAGACATAAAAAAAACATTTTCCAGTCTGTATTTGAACAGGAAAAAACCAGACAGTTTCAGAACCTCAAAATCATCAGGAGCTTTGTCACAACTTCATCAGAGGTAGGATCCAACCCCTAGCAACTAGCAAGAAAATTTTTCAGTTACCAAACCTATCAGGTTTCATAATTTCAAAATTGCATTTTTTACTTTAAAGAGGCCACACTCATGCATGAAGCTCACTGGATAAATTGCACCAGGATAAACCCACACAGTAAGAGCAAGTTACACCACATGAGGATGTGGCAATTGGGGATTTTTTTTCTTTCTTCTTCCTTTACGTAGTAATTTATTTTTGGGGAACCAGGGAACGGTAAATAACTGACGGTTAGTAAAGGCTGAAACAAACCTAAAAAAGAGGAAGCAGTTGCTAGATGTGGGAATATACCCTTGGCAATGTTATACCACTCTTGAAAGCACAGGATTTTGAGCTAAAATTCCTCTTTAGTCCTTCATTCCAGAGGCCACTGTGCAAGCAGTTAAGACTTGCTTAATACTGCAATACACTGCTCTGTGGGGTTAATGATATCTCAGAGCCTCAAATGTCTTTAATGAGCTGAAAGCGATTCTCAAAGTGTAAAAGGACACCAGAACATGACACTAGGCAGGAATTCAGCTTTAGGGAGTCAAAGCATTGCCCTGAAACCTGAAGTGAAAAACCATCCCAGGAGAGATGCTCAGACACGGAAGCTCTGTCAGCCACCACTCACTGACCAAGGCTGGCTCTTGGGATGGACTTTTCCATATTCACCAGGGTGAAAGAGAGAAATCCCCACTACAGCCACAACAGTTTACATTGGCTGCTCAAAAATAAACCCTTTGAGTGGAAGGTTGTTCTTCCCACAGAGCAGCAACTTCCCTGCGGTTGCTCAACATTTTGTAAGAGGCCTGAACTCTGCAGCACGAGGAGCTCTTATCCCTGGTAATTGGTGGAGATAAGACTGCTAAGCAGCTGAGCCTGTCCTATTTATAAAAGGGCTGCAGTTAAAACAGCACCTCTGAGCTGGGCAAGCTCAACAGCGGCCTTGGGAGCTCTGCTTGGGTGTTGGGATGAGTGTCCCGGGCTGACAGCTCTTCCCTCCACAGACTGCAGTGACAGGAGAAACAGAAGAGTTTTAGGTGCCTTTTAAACATTTCCTCCCTGACACTATTAGCAGAACACTGTAGCTCAGCACTCCAAGCCAGGTTGTGCTTCCTTTCTCCCAGTGAAGAAAACAAAGAGAAATGTTGGCAGGAACTTGAGAAATGAGCATAAAAACATTCTGCTTTTTTTAAAATTTTTTTCTACTGGGGCTCTCAGTTCCTAGAAATAACAAAGAAAGTTAATTTCACAAAAATGCTGTTGTTTGACAACTTGTACAGATGTGCCTGATACAGAAGCTCTGTTCAGCCTCCACCTATACCCCAAACCTACCTCCAAGCAAGAGGCATTTCCACTGAGCAGGGAGCAATTAGCAAATTGTCTCTATTAACAACTAGCACAGTTGAAGGACATAGTTCTTACCTCTCAACCTTAATTTCAAACAGCCTCTGATGACTCAGAATTCCTGAGGGTTCATGGGAAATAAAAAGGTACCACAAAGCCTAAATTCTGATGGAGATGGTGGCATGTGAATGTGACAAATAAATTATTTCTCAACAGTCACACAGTGACACAAAGACAGAGAAATGCTTTTCATTATTCAGGCTGTTTATCAACACCTCCAATCATTATGTAAATGTCATTGTCCCAATTTTGAGGCTGAACTACATTAATTGACTTGCATAAGGCTTAATAAATCTGAGATGAGCGACTGGGAATGTTGGCCTACAACAAACTCCATTCTCAGTTCATCTTTGACAGTGTCAGGGCAGGACTGAGAGCTGCTGGCAGCCAGGAAAGGAAAGTTACGTGAGAGAAGTGGAGAGATTTTTGAGAAGTCTAACATGAAGGGAAATATCAAAATATGCAGCCAGGACTTACCTCCTGTCTCAAAGCAGGATGTGGAGGAGAGAGAAATTTGAGATTCAGCTTGGGGTGTTTGGGAGGGGCTCTGTCTCCCTGAGTGACTAATGGAGTGTGCTTTTCTGCCTTTAAAACAGATAAAATGAATTACTTTCCTCTTTCTCAATCTTGTCAAGGCTGTAACCACCCTGACACAGGAAATGCATCATTGCATGAGCCCCAGAAGCATTCAGAAGTGGATGGGTTTCCACTTGTAAATAAAAATAATTTTATAAACTGGTTTACTCATCACACCATTTCAGTGTTCCCAGGAAAACTGGTCATTCTTTTGAGGAAGGACCTTGGTTCACAGCAGACCTCAATTCTTTTTAGGAAAGCAGCTTGATGAACTGGAAAATTTAAAATCTTCTCGTTTCTTTGGTTTCCCAGATGCTTCTATAAGCACAGTCCTGCAGCACTGGATTTTAAACCAAGTTACCAGTGAGATGTGCAGCCCAGAGGAATTAATTATGTTTTCTGTAGGATCCCTTTGAAGTCAAAAGCCCTTAAACTGACTTGATCTTCTCGAGTGTGGCCCGGCTAGCTCAGTGATGAGGTTTCTCCTCACTCGAGTTTCGAGCCAGCATATGTTTGTGGGGTTAACTGATTTTCTTCAAGAATTCAAGTCTATAGAGCGAGTAAAGAAATCGGGGGGGGACTCTCTCTCTGGTTTGCATTCCACAGTTTATTTCTGTGAAGGGGAATCCAAAGGACGAGAGACAAAGGATTTGGGGTCTGGGGGGTCTCTTTCAATAGGGTTTCTCGGAGGGAGGGAACATCAGAGAGAGAACCAATTATTTTTCTCAGTTAGTACATCTTACAAACTTTCTACAAATCAAGGTTACACACACCAAGATAAGAAATAACAGACACCAACTTCTTCAAATGCCCACAAAGGTGTAGGAGTATTCTCCAGAGAGGGGCAGAGGGGGAGAGAGGGGGGGCTTGGTTTCCTGGCAGCACAGGGGGGAAAGAAAGGGAAGGCAAGGTAAGCATGCCCTCTCAGCTTCCATAGTTTAGAGGCATTCTGGGACAGGAAAAAGTTACAAACTTCCGTGTTGGAAAGAAGGGTTCTCTTCTCCCAGCCCCGTGCTTTCCTGGGCTAAAGAAACTTCAAGCAGCTGGAAATGCCAGCCGGGTCCTTTCTTTACTCTATCCGGCCTCTCGCCGTGGAGCTGAGGAGAGAAACTTCAGTAACCATGGTAACCTGACGCCAGGTAAACAATTAGGAGAAAGAGAAGCTGGGGGGGAATCACAACTAAAAAAGGGGAAAAGATATATTTCAAGCTATCAACTACAACATTAAACCTTTACTAGGCTAAACTTTCATGCTGGCAAAGTCAACATTGTTTGCAATTCTGAGTGGAGAGGCTGAGGGGAACCGTGGGGAAAACCTCTTGGTTTTGTATATAATTCCTTTGCTTTGGAGAGCTCTGGGAACTGCAGTTGCTTCCTGCCCAAAAGCCACCAATGCTTCCAGCATTATGGCAGGAATACAGAAGAAATGTCTGAATTCCTCACAGAGCTCCAGTCTCAGTATTTCAAGGCAAAGGGCTTATTTCTGTCACCTGGACTGTATTTATATATACTATTTCTGTATCATCAGAACACACCCCAACGCCATCACAGACTGCTCAAAGATACTGAAATTGCCACTCCAGCTACCAATTGGCCCTTGATAGTGGGGGGACTGGTTGTTCTGGGGCCTTTCCTTGCCAGGAGTCACCCAAGTTGAGTGAGCAAGATAAACACCCTGTTGTAAGAAAGGACGAAATTGGGTCACCAGCTTTCATAACTGCCCAGGCTTTGAGAACAGTCTGAGGAGTGACAGCAAGAGTGAGATTGTGGAGGTTCTGGAGCCAAGAGCTACCACGGTGTGGAAGGAGGCCTCCAGGATGTAAGATTTTCCCCACTGTAAAGTTAATAGGAAGGACTTTTCCCATAGTGCTTTGCACCTCCATTTTGTTGTACCCCAGTTTATATACCCAGTTAGCCTGTTGGCTGTCCCTTCCCTTTTCACCTTGCATGTTCCCTAGAAAGTTCTCCCTTCCTTCTTTCCCGGTTGGCCCCAGTTTGGTGCGGTCCTCCACCCCTGTAATGCTATTGGTTTTCCCTCTCCCTGACCCCACCTCTGCACCACTTTCCCCTGTTCCCATTGGACCCTGACCCTCGGATCCCCCCCACTCAAGCCCCCATATATTCCTGGACCCTCCATTAATCCTTGTCTCTGTTCCTGGACTTTTTTGGTGTGTGGTTGGAATAAACCCGACTGGAACTCCATACAGAGACCCTTCCTGCTTCTCCGTCACCGACTGCTATCTGTGGCATGTGTACATGCATGTGTGTGTGCGTGCGTGTGATTGTGGCCTGCTCAGATGCTGTCTCCTCTGAAGGTGCTAGACGCTCTTTGGGAAGGTAGCGTTGCCTTACCACCTCCACACAAAGCTACATGAGATGGTTCCTCTGCACTGGATTCCTCTTTGTTATTATGTGTGACCAGGCACTGGCATCTGTGGAATGGGCTGAGATAGCAGCAGGCACAAGCTCAGCTGGTGACAGGAAAAGTAAAACAGCCAAACCCTGTTTTTGTTACTGTCAAAGGAAAGAATTATCACTGCAGGCTCTATACAGGAGAAATACCATGTTCTTGTTCCAAAGGGAATCAAAATAGTGGGGGGCTCATTATTTTTTTCTAGGCTGCCACAGCAAAACCTTATCCCAAACCAGCTGGCCTAGTAGGTACCAGAATCCTTGGAGCACTGCAAATACATCCATCCTGCAGGGATGTTGATCCTTGCTAGCTCACCAGGAGTTAATGCCAATTTCTGCTCTCAGAGCCACCAGGGAGTCAATTTGAAGCTTGGTCATTATAAAAAATTTCCTTGCAGCCCTAAGACCCTGCAGTTCTAAGTTCAACATCTTTGTTGTCCCCAATCAGCAGAGTCACTGACATCACTTCACTGTGTGCTTCTCCTCCATTGCAGTCATAGGCTTATCAAAAACTCCATTCTTGTAGTAAACATTGGTCAAACCCCCCACAAAACAGGGATTAAAAAAAGCTGCTCATCCTCCTGTGATTGAGGCTCTTTTTTCCTTCAGCCTTCAGGTTTCTGCTGCCCTGGGAGTTACTTGATAACACAAGAGAGAATTCTGACCAGAGACTTGATAATACCAAGGACACTTTTTTTTTTTTTTTTTTTTTTTTAATTTTAGTTTTCTTGTTGAGAAACCTGAAATCTTGATGGGAGATTTTCAAAAGTATGCCTGAATCCAATTTTCTGATGAGGATCAGATGGAGCTTTTCACCAAGAGGAGAGTCAAGCTAAGGTCAGTGCCAACACAACACAGACTTGAAGAGACAGAATTAATGCTTAAAAAAAGTCTCTGCAAGGGGAAAAATAAAAAGGGAAAATTAAATCTAATTCTGAAAACAGAAACATCAAAGCAGTTGATATAATCAGAACAACACAAATGCAGAGATCAGTCTGGAATCCAGAAGCTTCAGCACAAGCTTCTGAATATGAGCCTTACATCACACTCTTGTGACTCTCAAAAACAGAAATGAAAAGGGACTGGTCTCTGCCAACTTCTGGTTCATTTGCATCAGATTTCTCTATAGCCTAGCATTATTAACTTTTCTTTTCATGTATTCAACTCCCTTCTATTTTGCAAATGCTCAGATCACAGATGCATTTGAAAACCTTCTCATTCAACCCCTTTGTTCTAATTCTTAGAAAGGTGATGCAGATACCCTTTGCCTCTGCACAAAAGGAAATATACCTCCCCAACACCCCATATTAAAAGAATATCCTGCGCTGTAGTTAAATCATCCTTTTTCTTCATAGAAAGGAGCAGGGTAATTTTTCAGATGAAAGAATGACACACTCAAGAGCTCTGCACCTGCATTTACAATAGCCTGGGTAAAATTACTGGTCCTGCTGCCTCAGATAGAAGGCTGAGAGTAACTGTGGCCCCCAGTGAAGCCACTCCTTTCCCCAAGACATTAGAAAAAGTACCAGAAAGAAAAGCACCACTCCATTCTGGTAAGACTGGTTTGTTCTCATGGTTACTAACGAGCTACACTCAGACACCCATTTACCTTCCCTCTTCATTCACAGTTGATGTTCCTAATTCTGTGGCCAGGCAGATATTTTAAAAAACTGCAAAAAATCACCCAGTATCATCCAAAATAACATCTTTGCACATTGCCCTCTATCAGCAGACCTGCCTCCACCTTTCTTAACTACCTCTTCCTTAAAAACTGTGCTTTTTCTGAACCCAGCAGATACCTTTTAATTTCCTGCATTTTCCAGTTTCTCCCTGTGCTGCCAGAGAATAAACTTTCCATAATTCCCTGTGCTGGCAGTGCTCCCCATTTACCATCACTGATTCCCAGGCAATGAGGCTGATCCTGAATCCTGCTTGCCCTTCCTGTTTTGTCCCTGAGCATCCACCTGGTTGTGAAAGAAATTGCTCAGCAACCAGGTCAGACGCGTCATGTTTACAAATCAGTGACTGACCAACTCCTAGCCACAGGAAAACTGGACTGAGGGATCCCTGAGGATGTCACACATTCCTCAGGCTCGGTTTTATCCCTGTCACGTCCAGCTGCAGTCATCCCTCAGGGATGGGCAGAGATGCTCAAGCCATGGTACACACAGAATCATTCCTCTGTCCCCAGGGCAGGCACACCCTGAGTCTGGGACAGAAGTGGCATCTGCTGCTCATCACACTCCTAAATCCTGCTCCAAACCCACACAGAGCTGGGCACTTCTTGCGCCATCCTGTGCAGGGCCAGGAGTAGGACTCGATGACCTGAGCCTGTTCTGTGTTTCTTTGAAATCCTGGAAACCAGGGAAGCGCTGCTGTAAGCACAGCAGCAGTGCCCTCTACTGCTTCTGCGATCAGGCAAAGCTCTTCACCGAGCGTTTTAATTAAGTCATATGGTTTTAATCAGGCTCAGAAGGTTTTAAACACCCAAGATGAACCTCTTCTCTGAGCTCAGTAATGCTGCTTCCACCACCTTTGTGAGAACACAGCCAGGTCAGCTCAGTTCTGTCTTTCCTAGATAATTCCCTGCAGGTCATTTTAGATCTGTTTGGAACACACAAAAAAATTGGTTTGCAACTCCTTTCATTGCCTTTAAAGACTGATTAGTATAGAAGAAATAATTCCTCCTCATTGGACTTCATGTCTATAAAAGAATGCAGAAAATTCATTTCACCCTGTAAAACCTAAGAGGGCCGGAAGGATGTAGCAGGAGATGCTTTGCAGGTTTTACAGAAATATTGTCTGTAACTATTCCCTGACAAGAGCAGCTATCCATCCCCAGAGCAGTGAAATACTGCCTGCTCTGGGGGGCATCTTTGCTGCTAGAAATAATTTATTGGGGAAATGATGGTGTTTACTCACTGTGTTCCATCAAAGTGGCCTCTCAGCACGTGCTTTAAGCTACTCCACACCCCACAAATCCACAGGAACCAGTGCCGTATATTCCATATATTACTACACTATATATATTTATATAATCATAATTTCTCCTATTTTTTTCCAGCCTATATTTTGGTGTCTCATTTTCCCTTGGGTCAAGCCTGGACGTCGAGAAAGATTCTTACATTTGCGTTGTGGATCACTGGGACCAGTTCCCCAGCCAAACTAGGCGACAGCACCAGGTGGCAGCAGAAGCCGCATCCCGGTTCTCTCTCATGGACACGTTTTCCAGAAAAAAAGGAGAATTTTGTCCCATTATTCAGCACCACAGCGGATTTGGTGTGGTTTTCATGCTCCTCATGGGAAGATACCTTGCCAAAGAAGTCAAATACAGCAGTTATTGATCGGTAATTGTCACACTATATTAGGAACAGTGAGAAGTACGACACAAACTCTCTTAGCTGTGTTGTCCAAGAGAGCTAAGTTTATTATCCCTGATCATCATTTATAGTCAGGTCCAAGAAAGTCTGAAAGGCAAAACTCTCATTGGTTATTAAACTTACACATCACTATCATTGGTCAATTGGAACACCACCCCCTGACTGTTTATTACAAGTAAACAACAAGGATCCTAAACAACACCTGCAAAGATTGTTGTCTTTTTCCAAGGGTTGTTTGGATTCTTTCTTATGCTTTCTCAGGCCAGAGTAAGAAGCTTGTGTGACATAGTTTCACACAGGCTCTGTGTTCCCTGCTTGTTTTTTGCACTTAGCATCTACAGGAAATCGATGAGCAGCATCTGTTCTGTGTGAATAAAAACATCCCAGCATGGGGCAAAATCCACTGCTAAAAAGCTTCTGATGAACTTTAGGGTCTTGTTTCCTACGCCTCATATTTTTTTCCTTCTACAAAACCAGGAAATTCAAGCACATTCTGTCAAACATCCCACTGAACCCAAAATTTCAACGTACACAACCAGAAATCAAATTATTTTCATATAATTAAGCTGATTGTTAATTACATAGTTATGACTAGAGGCTGGAAGTCATCCCCCAAATGTCATAAAAGCCTAGGAAAAGCAGCATTTGATGTTCACAGCACCGGACCACTCATGCAAGGAAAGCTCTTAAATAATTGCTGTGAGTTAGTGCTTAATGCACAAGCTCTGCTCAGGATCCCCAGGCTGGATTTGAGCCCTCTGGCAAGGGTGGGATACAAATTAAATTCACCACCAGTGTTTCACCACTGGACCCTAAACAGCTCTGGATTAATGATGGAAGCTGCTGGCTTTGTGACATGGAAAAGGAGGGAGAAGGGGAAAAGATCCAAGGCTCTTTCCCATGTGATGTAGTTGCCCAGTAATGTAATTTTTCAAAGAGCCCAGACAATGATTTTATGGTCTGGCCTTCCTCCACAGGGCTGGCTGTCCACATACCACAGGATTAAATCCTCTCAACCACCCCCGAAAAAACAGCACTGAGGAGGAGGAACTGGCTTGGAAATCCCTGTGCTAAAACTGCAGAGGATGTCCCATGAAAACTTGGCCAGACACAACCCCTGAGATGATCTCTATGAGAATAAACTGTAAAATTAAGAATATTTGTGCTGTTTCTGGCTCATACCCAAATGTATTACAGTTACAGGAATGTGATGAGATCCTCTGGAAGGTTTTGCCTTTTTTGGCTGGACAGACATGGAGGCATTGCTTTATCAAAGGGGTTCAAATGGGCATGCACAGGTTTAACATTTACTGGATTTCTTAAAAAAAAAATAAGAAAATGGTTGAGGTGAAGAGGCTTCTTTGCAATCCACCTCACCCTGAAAAAGCAAATATTGCCAATGCTGCTGCTTCCCATTCAAAATATAAACAGTGAGGCACTAGAAATAGTATATTAAAAAGTTCAACTATTCAGAACCAGCATGAGGACAGCAGGGTTTTGGAATTCTTGGCAGAGGTACCACTAACCTTAACTGCCTGTTTCCCATCCAGAATGCACCAGATTTTAATTGATGGGGCTGGTTCAACTGCCAAGACCTGACAGGATAATTTGGACTCTAAAACTGAATACAGCTGACACACCATAAAGCAGGCCCAAGAGTTTGGATTTGATTTTTTTTTAGTGGAGAAAGAAAAATTAGCCCTGTTAATTCAAGCTCTACAACTCGAGAAGGAACTTTCAGATCAGAGTTGAGGTCAGAAGCTGCCTGGCTCCCATCTGGTATTTCTGGTTAAGTTACTCTTGGTGGATAGAACAGTGACAGGCTTCAAAGAACAGGAATGATCTTTTTGCTTATGAAAGTTTAACCTTCAGTTCTGATAAGCTGTTCCTTGAGGTCTATCTGTAATTGCTCCATTTCCTGCCACCATGGCTGATGCTATCACTTGATTGAAATAAGTTTTTGGAGGAGGGAGGGAGATAGAACAGCTCAAAAGGACCATTTTTTAATTCCAACATCACTTTTTAGAGCTGCCACTGACAGATACCAGCCTGGCCAATGAATCTCATTCACTTTTCACCATGCTGAATGTTCTTGGCTCTCTGGATTTCCTTAAGAGTTTGCTCAGAGTTCATTCCCTGGGCAACTCTGTTCCCTGGGCCAAGATTTGACAAGATTTCAGAACACAGTGGGTTAAACACATGTCTGATGCAAGAGGCAGATGAAATATAAAATTGTTCAATTAAGTGATACAGTCATCCTTGGCAAAGCTCCCAGATTTCTCATTAGTGCAAACTGGTGTCCATCACTCCCAGAGCTGTCACTCCCTGAATACTTACTGTTCATTCAAAGCTCAGATCCCCACCAGGCAAAGAACAGCAGCTATTTTAGCAGTTAAACAGCTCCTGGGCTCTGAAAAATACTGCAGGGGCCAGAAGGAAGCTGGAACTGGTGCTCTTAAGAGCTCAGTGTCTCACAGCTCCTCACATGCTTTTTTGTTGCTTTCAGGGTGGAATTGTTAAATTTTCAAACGCAAGAAAAACACCAATCAGTGTGAGGCTGAATTTTCGGTGATTCCCGGAGGGGGATGCCTTCAACTCCAGCTAATACCATCCATTGTAATTTTTATTTATCTATTGGCAGAAGAGGGAATGAACTTTGGCTTCCCAAGGTGAAGTGGAAGACCCTAACGGGGAATTCTGAGCATTTTTTTTGTGTGAAAGAGAATACAGAACAAAATAACCCAGATTTGTAATTTTAAATGTTGGATGTTGTCTCCCATTCACTCTCAATCCTGTCTGCTTCTTCCCATTGGATTAATCAGCAGCTCCAGGGAGCTAAGGATCAGGCATGATTATTCCCATCGGACCTTCTTTCAGTTTTGCTTATAATATCCCAGAAAGTAAACCAATAAAGCAAAGATAAAGAGCTCTGGTGAAAAATCAATGGAAGTTGAGATAAATATATGCAGTTACGTGTTTTCCAGGATGACTCACCCTGCCAAGCACCAGCCAGGATAGGAAAAGAGCTGCCGCTGCTGCTGCTGCCTACTGCTCCTCATTCAACAGCAACCCTGATTTGCAAGAGAAAAAAAACCCCTAAATTTTAGAATTCTATGCACCTTAAAATATGTAAGCTTTTATAAACAAGGGTTTGGAATGTATGTGATGGCTCTCTCAGGTGCAACAGGAGAGTGACAGCAAAATCCAAATTTTCACTGCAGAGAAACTTCCCTGCCACAGCACAGGAAACCAGGCTGAGATCAGCACGAGCACCCTGCCAATCAAAATATCTTCATTAGCGACGCCAGGTCCCCATTCCTACCTAAAGCAGAGGGGGGAGGCTGAAAAAAGAGCATGGATCCTCAACAGGGCTGTGACAGAGTGTGGCAAAAAATGCAAGAGGGAGTTCAGGAATACTGGGGGAGAGGGGCTGGAGAGAAATGCAGGGAATCCTTTCTAAATAAGACTTGGACTTAAAGTTGTCCAAGAGCCCTTGCTCCAGTTAACTGACTCATTTTTAATCTCTCCATCTTTACCAGCTGAGGTTTTTACATAAAACACTGGGAAAGAAAATCCCTCCAAAAGTAAACACCGGGGAGAGCTAGTTTTGTTTGTAAGGCCTTACGGAAAAATCTGCACACATTCAATGGACCCTAGAGACGGAGGAAGGAGGGGTTCCATGAGTAGGAACACGAACTGCAGCCAAATCCAGCACAGGCCGCTCTGTCACACAGATTTTTCCCTACACTGACCACCCATTCCATGGGCTTTGTACCACCAGATGGAGCTGCACTGTTTGTGCTTCCAGACAACATTCCTGGGAACTCATAATTTTCCCATCTTCAGTGCCTTTTTAACAGACTTCCCCCCCCTCCCCCCACCCTTTTAAACAGACTTTCCCCTCCCTCATGTTTGCTATTTAAAAATCTGTTACATCAAATAAACTTTTCATTTTGCACTTCCAGCTCCACAGACAATTCCCTCTCAGGGTCAATCACATCTTGCTGCACTCAGCCAGAGCAAATGGCTTATGAATAATTAAAGCAGGAAGATTCTCTTTGTTCTATTTTATGACAGAATTGTCTTGGGTTAAGCCAGGAATTACTTGAATGAGTATTGAGTGGGGCCTGTATTCCTAAAGGGTGATTTTGGAGCAGTCAGCTCTCTACACAATGAGAAGTTCACTCCATTTTTATTCACATTTCTATGGCTCCCAGCTAAGTGAAATACTAGATAATTTCACCAATGCAGTTACTATCCCCTATTTAAAAATGCTCATCGGAGACTCTTTAGTATTGATATAAGAAAAAAAGCTGAGCAGTCTCAGAATGATTCAACTTGGCTTCCCTTTAATGAACTTACTTTGAACAGGCCCAGATTACCAAAAGGAAGCAGTAACTCCTGATCTGGGACCTCAAAATTGATCAATATTTGAAGCTTCCCTGCTTCCACTGAATTGAATTAACCCACAGGGTGAGGGCTACAGGAAGAAATTCTTCCCTTGTCTGCACCACCAGGTCACAGACTGAGCAGGCAAGGTCCTGCTCCTCCTGTGGCCAGGCCAGGAATGTGCCAGTCACGTTCCACTTCCTGCCAGGAAATGGGAACTGCAGATTGTCCCAGCAGCATTTCCTGCAGAGAGGGTTTAACCCGGGCAGTTTAGGCTGGATCAGCAGCTAGGCAGGTCAGGCTCAAAGCCCTTGTTCTCCCAGCTCGAGGGAGGGATGAGGAATTCCCATTTAACAGCAGCTCAGTCTCAGAATGGCACTGAGGACAGGACAGCACCAAGGAGTGGTCAGCAAAAGAGCAGGCGACAGAGCAGTATTTTTTTAACCCATCAGGTAAAATTGACCAAAGCAATGATGTTGAAATCAGCAAGGAAGGAGCACATCTGAGGGATGCAGGACAGCAGATGTCTGCTGCCACCTCTGGGAACAGCCATGTGCCAGGGCCATTCCCGGCAGGAAGGACACGGAACGCACCAGGCATCCTTGTTCTGCGAGAGAGAAGCTGACAAGCTGGGGTTTCATTTTTCCCAAACTTCCTCATACAACCCTGCAACAGAACAAATTCAACTTTCCATGTACTTCAGGAGAATTCTAACATGTTGGAATGCAAAGTAAAAAGACCAACTCATTATTGAATAGCCCGATGGTTAAAGCAGAGGCAGACTCTCAGAAATTACATGAAGGGAAGGAGAACGGCACCATGCAAAAATAGCCAACTGCTGTTAGAACTTGTTCATCAGCCACTTCTTTTATTCTTTTTCCTCCAATCTGAATTCATGGTTACACCTACACTAAGAAGTGTTAATCATAAAACCACACAGGATCCTGTCTTGCTGCAGACTAAGGCGCACAGAGCTCAGCACGAGTGACAGGTTTTATTATTCTTTATTTACTCTGCTACTTTCCAGAAATCAGATTATTCTATTTTTAACTCCTATAGGGCATGATTCAATCAGTCATTTTAAGTGTGTTTCACAGCTGATTTAAAAACACTCCAGGGGACTTCATGGTCAATAGGTAGAATGCCCAACTCAATTTTTTTTTTTCTGCTGGTAGTAAAACCTCAGATTTTTTATTTAGTTCATGAAGAAATTAAAGGCCTTGAGGGGCACAGAAAATGCTAAAGGGTCTTAAGGTCCTGGGATTGAGAAAGCTGTTCTCTCTTCCTTCACCCCTTCCCTGAAACTCTGCAAGAGGATTCCAATCCCATTCTCACAGATTTGTATTCTCAGGTCATGGAATCTGAACCAGAAATACAAAATTAGCACCAGAAATTCACCAGCAGCTGGGAAAGGTTGCTCTTTGGAACCACATCCCACACCTGTCTCCAACTTGGAATCTTTTCAAAGCCCACAGGAGGAGCTTGTAGGTAAGATTACATAAATAATTTTGATTTGGGTATATCCTAAATTAAAGGCATTCAAAACTCAAAGTTTTGGCTCAGACTCAAGAGTTCAGAGCTGCTCCCTTTGCACACCCATTTTTCTCCAGTAGCAGCTCTCTGAATAACCAAACACACAATACAGATGTTTAATTCAAATAAGACTGCATATTTAACACAAAAATAATAGTAGTAATAGGCAACTACAACTGTTCGCATTTCAAATAAATCCCAAAGGGCTGCACACTGGCCTCCTGACAGAAGAAGTCACTGTTTTGGCAGGTGTTCTATTGCTAGCACAGGCAGGACATGGAAATTTAACACATGGATTGAGATTAAGGAAGGTAAAACAGATCACTGATTTTGTTACAGACCAGACAAAGTCACCAAGGAAACATGCTTTGATAAAAAAATATTCCATGAGTGGACACCCCACAGCTACAGCATTTGGAACTGGGAAACCACTAAATCTGAATTCCCAAATTTAAGCATTTGTAGCCATGAGCTACTTACCAGACTCGTGCAGCCCAAAACCCCAGTGCGCAGTTATAATGGCTGCTGGTTAAGTGATGCCACCATCGTGTTCTCCATATTCCCAGCTTTTAAAAAACCTCTCCATTTAGGCTGAGAATTTCCATGTTTGTTATGAGACCAAACCATGGCTTTGGAATTTCTCTTGGTTGATGTGAAATTAGGGAAAATTCATCTTTGTTTAGGTCAGCACAAGAGATGGGACTTTACCCACTAAAAACACAAACCCCTCAAGTGAACCAATACCAAATTGTTGAAGCAACTGTTTTTTAATACTTCATTTAAGGAATCTGCTTCTCTGTGTATAAAATATTTTTGTAACTTTTTTGGATAAAATTCTGCCTCATGGAGACTTTGTTCTTACTGAGTATGAAAATGACTTCTTACCCTGTTAATCTAACAGCACCAACAGAGCTGCTGTGGCCAGATCCTCATGTGGCAGGAACACAAAAGATGTTCCACTCAATTATTTTCCTATTAAAGGACATGTAAGTTTTAAAAGAAGTTACTCAGCATTTTGCTTTGATTTCCTACTTCAGGTGCTCCACTCCTATAGCACAGAGCCTTTTTGTGATGTGCACCTCATGAACCATTATTGGCTCTTTGAATTTGGAGTTAAGTGCATACTCTGCCCAATAATTGACCAGTAACCATTTAAGAACACCAAACCATTTCTCTGGTGACAGCCTTCCATCCTCCTGGTGTGCTTATTTCTCAACTCCAATGTTCTGCATGTTGAACAATAAGCTGCAAAACGGATCAGTCCAAACTCATGTCAAACTGCTTTATTACATCTTAAATAACATTACATTTTAATATAGTATCTATCTTGCATCCAGCTTTCTTGAAGTACACTGACTTTAAAATTAAATACAAAAGGTGAAGAGGGATACAGGGCGTGGAGAAAGCTCTACAGAGTAGTTTCATGAAAGAGAGTAAGAGGGAACTCATCTTTTATGCCAAATCCAGGCCTAACGCACAATTACAGCACATTTTTGTACAGAATGTTGCAGAAAAAACAAAATGGAGAAAAGCTACTACTGCTGCTAGGAAGGAGCATTTCTGGATACAGTGAGAAGATAGGAAAGTTTAACAGAACAATCTGCTGTCCAAACACTGCTGCTTTTAACATTTTATTTGAAAAGAAAGCCAGGAAAATCTGCTCATTACAAAAATGACTCTGATCAGATGCAAAGGACTCATCCTGCAAGAGGAACTGGCTGTGAGGAACTGATTTATAAAGAAGATGGTCTAGGTTCCCTCCTCCCACACCCCAGAATCTTTGACAGCGATTGTTTGAACAGGCTGTTTCTTTCTTTTTTTTAAAAAAAAAAAGTGACTTATCACGCTACTCCAAAACGTGCATAGCTTTGTACTGGAGTTCTTCATAGATTTATGCACAGAGTAGCAACAATAAATGAATACAGCGACAATGGTTACAGTTTTTAAACAGGTTATTTCTTCAAAGAAAAAACATCTAAGGACTTAGTCCAATATGCACTTTTTAGCATTTCTACAGCATGCGATTCTAAGAGTAAACCCACCCAATATGGCAAACAATCAAAAAAGGTTTTTTTCTGTTTAACTTAGAAACTTCAAGATCATTATTTTCAAAACATTGATTTGTACATCATTTCATACACAAAGAATTGACTCAATACCCAAGTGTAGGATAGGTCTCTTTTGAAAACAGAGATTCCTGGTTGTTGAGACTTATAGGATAGTGTTAGGATATATAAACTGCCCTTCCAAGTGGACAAACCAAAACAGATTAAAAAAAAATCAGTGTGGTGAAAAAGAGGGGGCAGGAGGGACCAAGGATTGCATTTGTAATCCATAAAAGGTGAAAGGATTCTTTAAACAAGCATTCATTACCTTTTACAGCATGTGCTTGGTTACCTTACTGCTTAACATTATCCTATATATGCCAAGTTTTGTGCAACAATTATCTGTGATACTAGAAAATAAAAATAAAAAAAAATTAGGGACTAAATTTACAGCGTTAACAACCCCCAGGTGCTCTGGGCTAGGACTCCCTTGTTTTGCTCAATTAAATACATAAGGAAATGTATTTAAAAAGGAAACTTGAAAAAAATCCTGCTACAAACATGACTTTAAAATTTGCAAGTGTGTGAGATAAAGTCCTTAACTTCAACTTGGAAACTACAGTGAAAGCTAACTGTTTCACAATTATGCTCAAGTTTATTTTCTGGTCATGCTTTTTATCATAGTGTTTCATTTGTTTTTAAATTCTCAAGACAAAAAAAAATGGTCCCAAAAGGAATGCACAATTTCATTTTGCTTACAACACAGAAATTCTTCTTGGAAAGGTAATTGTGCTCTTCATTTCAGCAACAGGAGACAGAAAAGATCTTGCCCTTTGAAGTCGGGGAGGATGGGGGTCCAAGTTAGTATGGTTGGATTGGATATGCTATCGTTTTTAATTTTCAACCATTGGAAACTTCTTCCAGTCATGGAGTCCGCTGCTCTTCTGGCACACAGAAACATCTGGTGAGAGTTGCACTTTGAGAAACTGCAAACAAGTGGCAAGCTCTGCTGTCCCCACCACTGACACATCCAGGCACTGTCCCCCCCTTTCCCAAGGACATTTATTTACTCAAAAACCCACACAGGAAAGTAGAGTAGTTAAAAATAGACCACTAGAAAAACATCAGTGCATACATTAAAATAATGTACATACATTAAAATAATAGTCACCTAAACCCCCCAGCTGCTCAGGTTTGCTCCTTACTGATTTCCTGATTTGAATGATCAGCACCAAGTGACAGCACTGCTGACAAAAAGTATTCTGGACCCCAAAGCAGCCTTAATGAGTTGGGTACTCACCTACTTCAGTTCCAGATCTTGAGGAAGCTGTCCCATGACCCTGTTGCCACTGCCATGCCATCATCAGTCACACCTAAGCAACTGACACGGTTATCATGACCAGCAAGGACACCTGGAAATGAGAAATGTAACAAATTACATTGTTTTGGTCACTTCCCATCTGTTCAAGTTACACCACAGCACGTTTGGATTAGCCATGCTCTAGAGTCAAAACTCCTGAAAAAAACATGGCTGGAGCTTTTTAATGCCTTTGGTTTTACAAGCACAGACTCAGGACAGAGCTGGGTGGATTCTAAAGGGGGCAATTCAGTAAATGCATAACTCCAAAATTTTCCTTGTATATTCCCCATTATTATGGACTTTACTGGTCTCCCATGAGTTGTGAAGTGACAGACCTGAAGATTCTGACAATGTCACTATAACTGTGCACTGCACAGCTTTTGCTCCTCTCCACAATGATAAAGATCAGTTAAATTTTATAATTTTTTTTTACATTTTTAAAAAATTTTCTTTTAAAACCATAAGTTAAACTGATTTATGTTATGAACTCTAAAACATTTTTCATCTAAAGCACTTCTCTTACTACAGTCACAAGACAGACTCCTCCATACAATCTATTTGTCAATATGGAGATCTGATACAATTCAATTATAGCACTCTTAAAAGAAAGAATTGATACACTAAACAGAAAAATTAAGGGAGACAACATTTTCCTCTATCCCCTTTAATTTAACAGTTTCAAGGAGGAAAAAAGAAAACCTAATTATGCTCAAGCTTTCCAGTCCATAGCACTGAGCCAAGATATTCTTGATGGACTTGAAATTAATCTTTCTACATGAATTAGAGTGCTCACAGGACTCTCCTCATTCTCCCACCAGCAACAGGAAGTGCTGCAATTTGGTAAAACAAAATCACCAAGCAGTCTTAAATACTTGTACTGAACACAAAACGACAAAGGTGTTTAATACAGAAGTGCCAATATCAGAAGATATAGAAGCGTTTAATATCCGAAAGCTGCCAAATCAGCCCAGCAATCTGAAGCCTTGGAACATTTCCATATGCAGAATATTTTTTTCATCTCCTGTTCTGATGAGAGTAATGAAACAATTGTGGCTTAATTTATACCTTTTTTTCCAACCAAAGTTTTCATTTGAAAAAACTGAAATGAAATCTTCATCTTTGGACCATGAATTTCATGTTTGTTTCCTCAAAAGATAAACTCCACAGTCTCTGTTGTTTTGCTGGCTGTCTCTACAACTACTGCTACAAATACCAGGAAAAAAAATTCTTGTGTATAAATAGCAACATTAATGTTGAATTGCTTTGAATAGTTAATGCATAAACAAAGCCATAAAGTCTAAAAAAGAATATCCCTCCAGACCAAGCCCTTGTTTTTAATGGCAATCTTCCTGTTCTCAAGCATCCTCCCTTGAGCAGGATTCCAATGGATTTGTACCATCACTGGGAAGCCTAAATAAGTTTTCAGAGAGTTTTGAAGCTGAGACAGCGAGTGCTGACAGATCTGTGCATGAGTCTCATTTCACATATTCAGTACCACAAAACCAGAGGTTGGAAAATGCCACCAAGGCTATGGAGTCCAACCTGTGGCTGGTCCTCACCTTGTCACCCCTGGCCAGACCACTGAGTGCCACATCCAGGCGTTCCTTGGACAGAGGTGGACGGGGCTGGGGACTCCAATAAAATGTCCACCCTGAGTTTCCAATACTCAAACCTACTTACCTGCTCTATCAGCTTTCAGCGTGTCCCACACATTGCAGTTGAAGTCATCATACCCAGCTAGGAGCAGGCGGCCACTCTTGGAAAATGCTACAGACGTGATGCCACAGATGATGTTGTCATGGGAATAAACCATCAGCTCCTGGTCAGCCCGCAGGTCAAAGAGCCTGCACGTGGCATCGTCTGAGCCCGTTGCAAAGGCATTGCCGTTGGGGAAGAACTTCATGAGGGAGGAAAAAAATACAAATGGTTTCAGATTTGATTCCTCTGCATCACACCAGAGCACAGAAAAAGAGGCTGCACCTCTCCACACTGGGATATAGGCAAAGCCAGTGAAGAAATTCATGAATGAATACCCAGTTTCCATTCACCAGAAGCTTCAGGTAATTCTCCAGCTCTACAAACTTATTAAAAAAAAGACCTGAAAATACTTCATCATGCTAAAGAGCTGAGAGCAGAGAAATATAAAATGCTAAACAAAGCAGCTACGTACACAGATGGCGTTGATGTCCGATTCGTGGCCAGTGAAGGTCTGCCGGCACATTCCTTCTCTAACATCCCACAGTTTGGCAGAGGCATCGCAGGCACCAGAAACAAAACACCGGGCATCAGGGGCAAGGGACAAACTCATCACGTCTCCAGTGTGCCCAGTAAATGTGGTTGTCTGCTGACCAGTTTCTATGTCCCAGAGAGCACTGGAAAGAATAATTAAAGAGGCAAAAATCAACACATTTATGCTTCTTCATAAGGTCTTTTTATCACTGCTGAAGTAAAATTTCAAGTATTAACAATATTGATACTGACAACAGAAATAAACAGTTTTGGTTGAACTATTTGGCTGTTGCAGAATAATTGTGTATAGAAGACCTTAAAGCTATCTTTAATTTTAAAACATTGGGGGGTTTTATACTGAAAAACAGTGGAAAAAACTAAGGACTGGCACTAAGGGCTGTTCATCCCAAATCTCTCTGGCATAGCTGTTATCCAGTACTACCACAGCTTCCTTTAAAGCAGCAGTGGGTAAGGCTACAGCAAAAGCTGAGACAGCATTTCTCATTTTTATAAACTCACAGAGGATGAGTAACTTTGTGAATTATGTCTGATCTTAAAGTTGAGAGTCAGCCAAATCACTACTACAGTGATAATTAAAATTATAAAAGTAGGAAAGAACACTATCACTGCCTCAAGAAGAGGTCTGAACACTTCAGGAAGTTGGGATTTTTAATTTCTGTAATTTCTCAGCAAGCCAGAGCCACCAGCAGCAGGTTCAAACCAGGCAAATAAGAGATGCCTGTACTTTGATAAAGTTCTTTGAGGCTTGGCTGAACTGAGGTGATGTCAAGGACAGCTGCAAAATTACTACAAAACAAATGAAGCAGCCGTATTGTCTTAAAAAGAGCATAATTTCTAAAACCCCTCTCACTTTGTTGTAATTTTTTGAGTTCTCTAAACACCAACACATTCAGAAATATTTTTGGTTTTAATCCCATATATATTCCATAGCTACTCAGAATCAGTGGACTAATAAACAGGCATTCAAAGAGACTGGCACTGTGTAGGACAGGTATTTATTAGACAATCTTTGCTCAAAGTGCTGCTGCCTGGGAGAGCTCCAGTGCTTTTAAGAAATAAATGTAATAGAAAAATCTATTAAAAAAAAAGATGTACACCTTTTTTAGTTCAGAAGGCATTTAGTTATGAAGATACACACCTACATTCCCCTCAAAAAACCCAGCTATTGTCACTGGAGAATATTTTCTAGAAGCTGAATATTTTCTGAGTAACAATATTAACTATATTCTGTACTAGAAATATTCCAAACATGACTTTTTAAGTAATAAATATTGAATACAAAAAGAGTTTTGAGGAAAATTATTAGCCTAATACAGTTATTTCTAAAAGTCAAATAGTTACATTAAGAAAAAAATTCCCAGAACACCTTAACACAGAATTAAGTCAGGCTCTTCAGAACATGGGCACAAGGAAACAGCCGAAGCTCACAAAGTGCAATTTACCAGCAGAAAGTGACATAAGAGCAGTACCACTACAGTCTTGTGGGTGATGATGAAGTTTATGAAGGACAAAGTTTCCTTCAGGCACAGGAAATGGCTTAGAAAAGCCTCTCCTGACAGTGCTGTCCCCATGTCCCAGCTTACCAAGTGGTGTCACCAGAGCTGGTGACGATCTGATTATCATCCAGGAAACGACAGCAAGACAAGTAGCCTGAAAACAGAGTAGAAAGTGCACAAATAAGGCCAGAGATTACTCTTCAAAGGCAAATTGGTTTGCTAATAAGCTACTTCCTCCTCTTCTGAAGCTGCAGCAAGAAACACTAAAAGCTAAAAATGCAACAGATGATTTCTGTATGGGAATCTGCAATGTTTTGGACAAAATGTGGTTTGTCTCTTTAGAGACCACCCTGACCCAACCAGTGGAAGGGGGACAAAAGTGTGGAATCCACCGGCCAAGCTGGGCAGGAGTTCAAGTGAGCCTGCACTGCACACACTCAACTTTGTGAGAAAGTGTATCTCAGTATCACTGCATCCAGCAGAAATAAATGCTGATGACCTCAACTGTATCAGACAGCCAATGAGGAAAAATAAACTGCACTACTGGTCAGTACAAAGACCTGAGCATGAACACTGGATGTTTCCCAACAGTGGCATCAAAGAATTTCATCTGAATGCTCTGAGGAATCTTTTTTCCTGAAATCCCATCTGCCGAACCATCAGTAGAACCACTCTGATTACAGAATCAGCCTGCCTGCCAACCACCTCCATTTCACAAAGCACAGAATTCAAACTACAGCAGAAAATATGAAAACCTGCAAACATCAACTTCCAGCTAGGAGTTTTTTGTTCAATTTTACAGCAGAAAAACTGTTTAAAAACATTTAAAACCAAGCAGTCTGCAGCTAAGATCCTGTCTGAGGAAAGAAGTAGCTTATTATTAGGAACTTATATTTAAAGGATTTTTTTAATCTTCACTGTGCTGAGGTTAACTCTGAGCAGCACTCACCTGTGTGCCCAGCGAGCTCACGGCTGACACGGACATTCCCTTCACGAGTTTTCAAGTTATAAATGGAGCAGATGTTGTCAAGCCCACCACAAGCCACATAATTCCCAGAGGGAGCATATGCACAAGTCATGACCCAAGAGGAGCGCAGGGGAATCGCGTGCACCTGAAAAAGAGACAGGTATGGATTTCAGCTGCAAAAAGTGCATTCAGTGATGCATCAAAAGGAAGTTTTTCACCTGTCTCTCAAGACAGGCATCACATTTTTGGCAGAGGAGCAAGAATAGAGCAGCAGTTTGAATATAGAACTATTTTGAGGGTAACTTGCTCATCAGAACAATGTAATGTTGTAATGATGTAATAAAACATCAGTTTTGCTTTTCCTGAATCCAGTTTAATCAGCAATTTTGGTCCAAAGTGAATTATTTCATTTCAGTGCTCTGATTACTATTGGTTTATTATGGGTTTGGGAAAACATTGACTTCCAAGCACAGTCAGCAAAACTGCCAATTCCAGGCTTAGATGCTGTGAATGAACAAGTAAGGAAATCGCTGTTTCCACTGCCATTTAAATTCTTCTTTGGAAACCCAATGCAAGCAATCAAGCTTCACATTTAAATAACTGCCTCATGCTTCCTTGTCATCCTGTGCTCAAAGAACTTTTTTTAGATAATTATAGAAGCTAAACCTGTTCTGTCATGTTAACTTGTTGTGTTCATCCCTTAGATTTGCTCAAAACGTCTTTAGGAAAGATGCCCTTAGACATATGGTGATATTTCATACAATATTAACAATGTGCCTGAATTTCTTAAGTAAAAAATTCATTAGAAGCAGAGGAACAGCCAGGAATCAGTGATCCTGCAGCAAAGAGCAGTTAAAAAAAACCCTGCCCTAGAACCACAACCAGTTCATTTTTGGAAGTCTTATACCAAGGAACTATTTGGAATATTCACTTTGAGCCATTTTATTTTATCATTAGGCTAAGATCAAATTGATGACAATACTGTGTTACTTCCAGTGTGTGCTGTAACTGCCAAGAGAATACTGCATAGATTAATTACCATTGATGTAAGAATTGAAGATACCAGAAGGAAACCATGGGATGCAGTGATGATTTCACCATCCTACAGTAGTCACAGTAATTTATATGACATTTACCTGCTGGTTGGGGTCAAAGGATGAGGATGAAGGTAAAAAGGAGAGGGTTTATCTTTACTTTGCAAACCATATTATATTAACTTTTTAGTAAAGTGATGCCATTTGCCCCAGTGCACTGGTAGCATTGATTTTAATGCTATGAAAAGCTAAGTTAGGAAAATTTATTCTGAATAAAGCCATTTCCATGCAAGAGACTCAAGCAGCTCTGTCTTAACCACAAGGGGTTACATGGGAATTGTTGCCAGCCCCATAACAGTGGCCATGATCAGTAAATACCAATCACTGTCAAATGAATGTCAAAGTAATCCTGAACTGCCTCATGTGAATGCAGCCACAAAGCAATGACTCATTAGAACATGTCAAGTCTTTCAGGACTTCACTGCAGACAACAAATTAATCTGGCTACGCCAAAATCCCTGCCCCTTCTGGTGCATGATGCTCATCACTGCCTGCTCTCTGGTAACTACTGCAGTATCAAAACAAATCAAAACATTCTTTAGAAGGAAGTCTTTCCTTGTTCTCCATTTATAGTGCACATTTTCACACACTGAAGACTCTGCTGTGTTCTTTACACACAACTTGATTGTTTTGGAGAACTCAAAATATGGATTTAGGACTATAGAACCAAAACGATGACAGACAACTCTTCCTTCTGATGCATTCACAAGTGAATCACACAGCAATAGATCAGCTGGCCTTACCTTGTTTGTAGTATAGCTGTCCCAAATTATAAGTTTACCATCCTGGGAGGCACTAACTAGAAGCCTAGGGAAGAAACAGGAGGGAAACACAATCATTGTGGGCAGCCAAGGAACACCTTAGCGATGAACATTGTAAAGAAGAGAATGAAAGCAGCTGATACTGGTGGCATTTAGCTTCTCTTTAAATTAATCAACAGTTAACATGAAAGGAAAAAAAAGGAAAAAAAGACCACTGGCAACAGCATCTACTCTATTTCCACAGTTCCTCAGAATTCATGTGGTACCGGTACTGTATTTTTCAGGCAAGTAGACAAGGACTGGGATTTTGGCATCAAATGCAGACTTGGATTACAAAAACAATGAGGAAAACTGTGGAATTCAGTGTTTCTGACTTCTCTTGGATGTCCAAATTCCCTCAGAATTATTAATTCCATGTGGTCCCAAGGCCTGTGCACTCAACTTTCTAGAGAGCAGTGAAGCCACGTGACCCAGTTTTGTACCCACCTGGAATCAGTCCCCCAGTGCATTGCATAAATTTTGGCCAGGTGTCCCCGGAGTGTTCTCCTAGTGCGCATCTGGATTCTCCCCACTGGGTCGATATTGGCTGTAATCTGAAACATGAAAATGTCACACACTGAGTTTTTCGCTTCACTGTTCACAAGTAACACCTCACATACAGTTCCCACAGTCCCACATTCTCAATATTGACTGATTTTTTTTAAGCTGCCCATTCACAAGTTAGGCCATTTTAAGTAGCATGTCTTTATCACATGACACAAGCAGCCTATTGCATTTATGAACACTCCCAGAAATTGTTTTGCTTAGGTCGTATCTTCTTAGACTTCTAGGATTTCAGACCTTTGATCTGGGTCTCTTCCTGCACAGATAAATGTGACAGACATTGAAGCAGTTTAACCTCAGCAGGCCTTATGGCTCTGATTATCAGGGTAACAACAGTATTGCTCCCAGCTCCAGGGCAGAGCATTATTTTCCATTATGCAGCAGAAATGTGCCCTGAGTCACTCAAAGAAATCATTGCTCAAGGCCAATGCTCTCAGGAACTGGACAAACATGTACTTATTTATAGAAGAAAACACCCAATGGCAAAATTAAAAAAATTGCTACAGGAGGCAAAACCAGATTCACTGGCATTCACAGCATTTTCTTTTTATAAAGGAGACAAATTTTCTTAATTCCTGTTAAACTCTGAAATTCTTACCTGAGCCAGGGTGGCATCTGCACATGCTTTTCTAGCATCCTGCAAAAGGAGATTATAAAGAAATTGGATGGAGTTCTGTACGTTTCTTTCTCTGTTTTGTCAAGTCGATTAAGTCCCCTGAACCCAAGGTTCAGAAAACATTTCTGCTTGTCACCCAGAGAGGACCCATCCTAACAGCAGCATTACATTGCCTGATGTCAACACACATTGTGCATTTAACTTTGAAATTTCTTCTTCTTTTGGGAGAAAGGCAACATGACTTTCACCCCAAAGACACTCAAGCAGTGGAACTGCTTGTCCAGAGAGGCTGTGCAGCCTCCAACCTCAGAGGTTTTGAAGAACTTACTGGAAAAAGCTCTGACAAACTTTATCACTGACCTTATTTTAAGCAGTTTTTTTAAACTTTAGTTATGTTCTAGCTCAAACTTGAATAAACATTAATTCTGATCAGCAATTTTGTGCACTGCTTCTGTAACTTATTTTCTAAGCAATATAAAAAACCAAAAAGTCATTTTCCAAAGCAGTCACATGTGCTTGCCCTTTCTACATTAACTCTGACATTGGGGAAACTAAATGAGGCATCATTTCTGTCCTCCTCAAGACACAAATATTTTTGCTGAGGCACGATACATACTCTGATTTGGTTTTTCAGTTGCTCAGCCTCCTGGCGTAACTGGTCAAGCTCACTCATTTTCCTGTGCTAAAGGTGTGCTCCACTGCCACCTCTGAAACAACCAGAAATCTGAAAGACAGATCAGAATCAGGAGAATTAGGAGAAGTCAGAGTTTGAAATTACAAGTCCTTTCAAACACCTTGAAACCCTTGAAAAAAATGGGAAATTGATTTATAAACATAGAATACAGGTGAAAATGTGTGTATGAGATCTTCTCAGCATAAGATATTGTCACAAATGGATGTGCTTTGCTTCCAGCCATAAGAAATAAAATAGAATTTGGACTTCTCTCCTCCAGGCCTCTTTCTTTTTTACTTTTCATGACAGTGTTTCTGATTCATTTTTGTATAAATTAAAAAGTTGCCTGAAAGTGAGTAAGCAGGTAACACCAATTTTAGATGTGGAAGTCAGAACTTCCCTGCAGCTCTTCAGACCAGAGTAAGGAATCTTCCCAGCAAAGAAAAAGGACTTACACTGACACAAGCACATGCAAAATGCTGCAAGAACTGTCTACAAAATCACTGTTCTGCTATCTAGAAAAAAGGAGATCACTCACAATGTTCAGGGTTTTGTTTGATAACTACTGAAATGTCTGAGATCCCAGAGCAGATTGTAACATGAATATGCTGCCGGAGTAAAACCAGGGATTTTTTGCTGGGTTGAGGGCAGGAGTTTCAGAAGCCACAGCCATGAGACACTTTTCCCCTCTAAACCTGTTTTCCCAATACCCATAGGCACCAAATTACATCTATTGTATAGAGCCAGCAAGACACAGGCTCTATGAAACATCACAACCACTGAAACAATCTCAACTTTTGCCTATAGAGCTGCTCAACTATTGGGCTGTTTCCCAATATCACAATCATATGAATACTTCCTATTATATGTAAAACTTATCTTTAAAAGTCTCTGCTCCAGAAAGGGTATGTTGGCATTTCCTCCAGCATTCCACATCTCCAAATCAGCTGTTTCTAAACTTTTTGTTTTAAAATCTCTGCAGCTTGATAGCAATGGAGGATGCTGAAGAAACATGCTGATGAATGTTATCTTTTATTGCAGAACAAGATAATTGGTTCCAATTTCAAATACTACACAGAACACCTGCTTATAAATTAACATGAGTGTGTGATAGTGCGATTTCAGAACATTTTATTAGCCAGAAGTGACCCTTTACTATTAAATAAAGGAAATGCTTTACTAGCAGTTTTACATATTATTCTATTAAGATTTAATCAGCTTATTTATCTTTGCAAGCATGTGGGGTATGTTTTCCTCTTAAAGCCCTCCCCAAGGAGAAGGACGAGGATAACTTCCCAATTTTTATGTTGTTACAATAACACAGAACATACTCTCAAGGTAAATAGAGCAGTAGAAGAAACAACACTGTTAAGAGGAGCTTCAAAATAGTTTCAACTTCAATATTCCCTAAATATTTCTATCCCCCATAACCTAACTTGAGCTGAAGCTCTCTCCACAGCAGTTATTCCAAACTGAAAACCTCTAGGAACAGATGCCAGAGCTTGTCATAGCATCATTTACCATTTTTTCTTCTTCTCTGAAACCCACAGTATCTTAGAAAAGGGAATTTTAGTTGGCTTCTCTCCCAAAACCTCCACTCACACAACTTCAAGGCCCCTTCACTTCACTGTGAAACTGTGTCTCTTCCTTCTCTCTTCTGGTTCCAGGGTCATCTCTAAGCCCCTTTAAGATTGCTTGTTCAGCTCAGCCCAAAATCCAGCTAAGACAAAACCCATCCTGAGTGTTTCATTATCCTGTGCTTTTCTTTCGAATGCTGTTTTGTTTTTCAAGATGTTTTGTTCATTCTACATCTCAGACAAACACTCTGGGTTGGGTATCTGTTAGAATTTTGAGCATGTATGTCTGCAGCTCTTGGGCAGTTCACACACCTGGTGAAACACTAATGCACTGCTCTTGTCAGAGAGGAGTTAATTTAAGAATAAACTGCAAATTTTCAGATCTTTCTGCTTCTCCATATCCAGTTCTACCATTCTCTAAGTTAATATAGAAGCCCGTTTCCTACTAAGCAAATACTGACCACTCCAAACAAAGAATTTAGAGATGGTATCATTCCTACTTCAGAGAAAGGAATTCCAAAACTCTCATGTTCTGCCCAAGGTCACAGCAACTCACTGGTGAGACTGCAATAAAGACTCGGGACACCAAGAATTCCAGCTGCAGGTACAAGGAACTACACTGAAGATTTTACATGCAGTTTTATTTAAAAATACAATAGGAGGAATAATCTAATGTCAGTCAGAGCACAGATGCGCTCCTTAAAATAGCACCCATTTCTTTCTGCAGAATTTGTGCACTATGAGAGAATTCTCTTGCATTTAAATGAAACAAAGCTTCTCTGCATGGAACAGGGAGAGGCCTAAGGAGATGAACCCTTATCCTAGAAAAAAGTTACATTAAGATAGTTCATCTTCCCATCCTGTATCTAAGTTCCCATCTTGAAGACAGATCCACTTTGGGAATTCCAACTTAGCCCCTATGCACTCCAAGCAACTCCAAACTCTGAATTGCCTGTCAGCATTCATAGGAATTGTTTAAAGCACATTTCCACATTCTCTTTGTAGTCTTTGTTGTTTCAACATCAACAGGAAGTGCTAATTCCTGCCATCACAACCGAACTCACTCACTCAGGAAATGACAACCCTACAGCAGCCAAGGACATTAAAATACAGGAGTTCTCTGATGCAAACTGTAAAATTTGCTTTGGGACAAACAGCAAACCAGCTTGACTGCTCCACTATTTCTTTCATACTAAGTTTTAGACAATTGAATTTATGGTAGAAATATTAGATCTGTAGGAGGAAAAAAGGGTTCCAGCCTCCCGTGTCATTTTTAGCTATACTGTAAATCAGAGCTTACTAGTCTTGTATTTAAAAAAAAAAAAAATCTTTAGAAGAATAAGGACATCAGATAAGATCAGAAGAATGTATGGGGAAAAAATGCTTTTATCTGTTCTCACTATCGATACATGGGAAATTTTACACGGATATATTTATATTACGGACATGGATCATATATTGAACAGTCTCTGCTCATCACAAACAAGCACAATTGAGTACCATGAAACAGGTTTTTATTTCTTGGCATGTTCTAAAGGCATTTAACCCCATTTTACAAGAAGGTTTCTAAAAGAATCTGTAAGCTTTATGTGGATGATGATCCTACTTCTGGACTTTTGAAAGAAGTTATTGCATTTCCAGATCAAGCAAACCTCAAGAAAAGAAGTCACTCAAGTTCCACACTCCTTTTTCCCAAATTATCCCCAAAGTTGTGCAGAAATAGGTAGGAGCCAAGCTCACGCTTACCTCACTTTCTCTGGAATATGTGAGTGTGTCCCTGAAGTCAGCTTCCTTTCCTCAACTCCCTCAACACCTTTCTAGGGGCTGAAGTGCTTAAGTGTCTCTGGTCTAAGCTTATTTCCCCTAATCCTGTTGACAGTATACCTTGTGGGTGATTCTCCTCTTGCTTATAGCAATCTGTGCACTTCAGGGCTCTTCCCTATTCCCCACTCTTCCAGATGACCCAAGTCTCTCATCTCTTCTGACAAGGTACCTATGGAAGAATCATTTTCTTCCTCTGTTTGCCACACTGGAAAAATCAACTGACTGCCTGATTTGTTACTTTCTGCATACAACAAAACTTCACATACGACAAAAATTCAGCTGTGTCAAAAGGATTTATCACATCGTTTATGTCAAGGGAACAGCTCAGGGTTTGCTTTCCTCTAACTCTCTCTAACATGAGCTATATTCCTGTGTAAGAGAGTTATGTATGTCCAGTCAGTTGTGCGTCCAATAGCTGGTCAAACTTTGCTTGCCACAAGATATTTTTAGCAGACATTACTACTACCAAAGCCTAACATAATCCCACCAAGCCATTGTGGATGCAAAGTCTAGTAACACAGAAGGTTTAAAGCTAAATTGTTCATATTTTACTCAAGCACAGTAATTTTCTAAGGAGGTTTAGCAAAATCCCTTTTCTCCCATGAATAGGCTGACATTTGTTCCCTCAACCTCTTTCCTGCCAATACCCATCACTCCAACAGGGATAAAAAGCAAAATATTTGCCAATACAGAGCCCAAACTTTCCAGCCTTAACAAGGAGCTCACAACATGGCCAGCAGACAGTCCCAGAGCAGGTCATCTGATTAAATGAAGCTATGCTAATCTATCAGATACCACAAATCCTATTAGCAACTTGGACATTTTCACAATGACAAAGGAATTATCCACAACTCACTGTTAGTTACAGTAAGCTGACGTCACACTCACTTTGAAAAACTGAGGGTTCTTTTTGTTTTCAGGAGCAGAGATGGATTTCTTGCTTCTCTTTTATTTAGTGGGAAATGCAGTGAGATCAGAATTGCTTGTGGAAAAAATTTGAGGTATTCTCTCTCCCACTTATATGAACTAAAGTTGCAGAAAAAATTCAGGGTCCCCTTGGATCCAGAGGGAGATACGGGAAGAGGAATAAAGTCTGCTGCCTGGCTTTTGAAAAACAGGTAAATATCCAGTAATTGGAAGCATCAGATTTAACTCAGAAAATACTTGGCCAATTAGCAATGCTCCTCACAGACATTCAAGTTAAATTCTGGAAGGTAATGAAGATTTTACTGCTCCAAGAACGATAGTAATAACTACAATTACACAGAATATAAACTCTGAAACTTTTAGGTTCTGTTTAAATAATACTGACACATCGAAAAGGACATTCTGACAAGAGCCACTTTGCTCAAAAGAAATTTGGCCTTCTTTTGTTAAACATGGTGGAGAAGTAATTTTTCATTCATGAGAGAATGACGACTCTCATAATTTTATTTATTACAGTTCCCTGCCCCACTGAGATGAAACAGTTTCATCTGTGGTCTCCTTCTGCTTTGCCTCTTCCCTCTCTGACAGAAGGCAGGCACTATCATCTATTATTCAGCAGGTTTCCTGGCCATTTGAAAATCCTTCCTGTTGACACAAGAATACACACGCTAAAGGAGAAAACAGGTACTTTAGGCTTGCACAGATTAACAACCAAAAATCTGAATTAACCACTTTTTAAAAACAGGATGTTTCTCAAAGGGTAGGAAAAAAAAACCCCATCTTTTTTCTCTACTTACATTTTCTTTCACTACAGTAGAAAGCCAACTTCTGCTGTCAAACATGTAAATTCTGGGAAAAAAAGACACCAAAGCCACAATTAATGTAATTATCACAAAGAACACCAATTTCTAAATAAATCTAACAGATTTATTATCTAACAGAAATTAAACTATCAAAGTGCAGACTACTTCTGTTAGCTAACTTGACTGGCTGTCCTGCCTTCATGAAGGAAACGGGCACAGTTTTATTAATTGTAACACAAACGAAAGACAGATTTGTGTCAAGAATCTCATTTTGACCTCCTTCTCCCAAATACTCTTGCAATCCTCACATCATTCTCCTGCCCTAGTGACAAAGAAGTCCATGATATTAGAGAATTTAGGATTAGAAGAAAATACAGTCTCACTCATACAATTTTCACTGTACTTCAAAGTGAGTCTGCCCCATCCCTCCCCTCCCACATCAGCATTTTCAACACAGTGGAATGAATTATTTCTGCTCAATCCTGTCCCTGAGCTACAGTTACCTTCTAAGCACAGTTAAATATCGTGGTACCTATTTTATCAGAAGAAGTTACATAATCCTCCTACTAATGAGCTCAAGTGAGAGCACACCGCTCTTCTAGAAGAGTTACAACTTTAAATCAGTAATGATATCAGAAAGTACAAAAAGAATTGATACATTCAATAACTCACACACTTGCAGTCTGGACTGCACTGGTTTAACAACCAGTTTAACAAACTGGCTTTGCAGCAAGGGGGAAAATGTAAGAAATTCTGCAACAGTTTTTATCCTGGGCAGCACAAAGCATAATTTTAGTTCACCACAAGATGTGAAACACTGACAACCATTTCTACATCCCAAACATCTGGATCTGGCTCCGTCACACACCAAGACAAGGGCTGGGGGTGATGCCAGGGGACCCCTCAGTGTTCAAAGCTGCTGCATCAGGACAGGGGAGATTATTCTGAGCACAAAGCAAGAAGGTACTGAAGCGAAATGATCTTAAATCAGAAAGCCAGCCTAGAACTCCACACACTTTCAACTGAAATCTCACATAAAATGAGTCTTTCTGATTTTACAGTTCGCTACTAGCTGGAGAATTTACAAACCACTTCAGTGTCTGGTATAGAGATTAAGCTACTTAGGATATGGATCATCATCACTCAAGCTCATTTATAGATAAACATTTTAATACTGTGATTACGAAACCAACACAGTGTAAGCAGTTTTGTTTTGTACTGCCAGAACAACACACTTGGGACATGAAACAGTAACTCATACTTAGAGGCTGAACTCCAACCCCCCCAGACACAAAAACATGACATGACCATTTCAAATTCTGAAAACAGAGCAACTCCAGTCAATTTTCAGAAGTCTAGACAGGAAAAAAATTTGCCCCCACTACAGAGATAATGAAATCTTATGAAATTCTGAAAGAATTACCTGAAATGTAAACAAGTAAATTTATGCTGGCACACTAACAGCACACAGAATACACAATAGCAAAGGCCAAAACACACACCATTATTGTCCTGCGCTGCACGCTCAATAATGCAGGAGAGGTGTTGCAGATTTCATATGCCTTCTGCAAAAAAGAAAAACAAAAACAAACAAAAGAAAGCCACTTTAACCAGCCTGAAAGAAGAGGAAGGAAGCGTAACAGCAAACTTTTCCACAAAAGTTGAGTTTATTTTTCGAAGGGTTAAGTTTCCACTTGAGGATGTTGAAAGCACCCTGTGATGCTCACAGAACGCAGTCCCGGCAAAGGAGATATTTTCAATTCTACCTTAAAGATGGAGCTCATTTAAGGACAAAAGTAGACAAGCTACTTATGAAAAAAAGATCTGCATTGCCACAAGCTTCCATTTTTAGCTAAAATGTAGCCTGGTAAAAGCAACATGAAAATTAGAGGCCAGTTCATTCCCTTCACCACAGCAGTGGCTCAGTAAGGAGCTCTTGTAAGGAGCTCCACAGTGCCCAGACAGCCCTGCTGAGCCCAGAGATGCAGGTCCTTAACACCAAAAACTGGGGTTTCAAAAACAACAGAGAACAAAAAGTTCCACAGAACACTCAGAGCATGGTTCAAGTGGTTAAATCATCACAACAAAGTGCCTGGAGGCAAGCCAGCCCCACACAGGGTTGGTGTTCCCAGTGTCCCCACATGCCCACAGCCCCCTGCTCCAAGTGAAGATCCAGCACAGCCATTTTTGCTATAAAAGAGTAAAGTAACTCCACAAGTCAAAAGCTTCATCATTTCTGGGTAAAGTTTTCCTCGCTAACTGCTGCCAGCCCAATATCCCTTTTTTCTTTACAGATACTGAAGCAGTTAATCTGAGCTGACAACCCAGCCTAAGAATTTATCTCAACTTCAGCATATTCCAAGTCTACATATGAAGAGTATTTCTGCAGAAGACACCAGAACTCTTTTCAAGAGACTAGGGAAATCAGGGAAGAAAAGGAAGAAAAACTACTTGGAAGAGTATGGAAAGCATTTTGGAGTATCTTAGCATCATAGGAAATCTGAACAACCCTCCAAACTGAAGCTACTTCCTAAGCAGATTAAACACACTCACTGTACCCTCTCCAAAGCCATTAGACACATAAATACATTTTTCCTTCGACTATGGATTCAAGGAGAGACTTAAAACCCAAATATTCTGGATGTTAATGCCAGCCTTCTCAAGACCGCTTTACATACACATTGACTAGATGCCAAGGCTAATATCTGAATTGCTGCAAAGGCATTCTAGCATTTAAAACACACTAGCAATTCATGCACAATGATGTGGTGCCAGGCATCAGAGAAGATACTGAGGATCTGGCTCAAACCCTGGGATGAGGTTTGCCCAGAACTCCCAGCAGTTGTCCCTGCTGTAATTACATGAAGAAGCTGGGAGATGTAATCAATGTATACACAGGTATTTGAGTGGCTTTATCAACACAGTTTAACAAGGGTCTCAACCAACACCATATAGCAAAAACTGATTTTCATGACCATTACACCACATGAATCTTAAAAATGTCTTGCATAACACATCATCCTGCAAGAGTACCACACAGGGTTGTCCTATTCAAGGCATTCAAACAAAAATAACTTCACTGGAGGGGAATAAAACAACAAACACAAAAAACCCCTCCCAAACCTTCCAAAAACCTACTAGCAAACTTCAGTATTACTATTAAGATAAACCAGCAATTTTAAGTGAAGTTACTCTGCTGCTCTGTACTCCTGCAAAGAGCACCCCAGAGCCAGCAGGGATGGCTGGATGGAACCAGGCAGTTCTTAACTGAGTCTGCAGATGCTCTTGTTCAGGTACCCAACATCATCAGCACTATAATGTATCACCTACGACGCAGAGATAATGGCTGTGAAACCAGCAATTGCAAGTTAGTTTATTAAAATAATTTCTTGCAGTCTACATAGCTGATTATTATTAGCACGGAACAGTAGCTAGATGCCCAAGAGATTACACCACCTTGCCAAATCACGTGAAATTCCAATGTGCCACCATGAAATAGTAATTAAGTTTCAAATTTAAACTTTCAAGATTTTTCTGTATACAAAAAACTCCCAAACAGCCCCACCCTCTGTTTAATGACTTGGTCCTAACTATCAACATTTAGTGCTCTAGCAAACAGCTGGAAGGATGTTTCAGGATCTGCATGTGCCCCTCCAAGAGTTAATTCCAGCTCAGAACTTCCTTGGGAGTGCAAAGCTGGAGTCCAGAAAACCAAGTCTTTGCTGTCCCTTCCCCCAAGGGCAGCTTTGAAATACAACCTAGAGAAGTGTACAATAATAATTACAAATTCATAAATCTAAATACGCCGGAGCAGAAGGATACAACTCCTCCTTTATTTAAAGTCTCCTTTCTGGGAACCATCTGCCACATCTGTAATTTCCAAGCACACGAACTTTGAAAAGTAAGCAGTACCTTCCCAACAGGTTTGCCAGAGAGCGCACCCTGGTAGGGACAACAGGAGATTGTACAACTCCTTCAAAAACTTCCTGAAAGCACTTGTGTTGTGCAAGGCCAGCACAGCTGAATGTTTCTGTGGGAGGTATTGGATGCTTCTTGTGCTGAAGAATTGCCAAGTTCCCAGCTGAACTAGTTGCTGTGCTCAGTAGACATTTTTCCATATATTAGTAGGAAGTACACACAACCCAAGCATCAGGTCGATCAGTGTTAATGCTCATCTTGCAGCAGCCACATTGGCTGGCTGGAGAGCTCACAAATTTCCATTTTCAATATAGTGTGTGAGTAAAATGATAATTACACAAGCTAAAAATAGCTGCAACCTGATTTGATCAGTGCTTCACTATTTACCTATAGCTCAATACAGAATGACAGATTCCATTTCTACAGTCACTGATGTTGAGAGTTCTAGCGCTTTTGTGTGTTTTGTTTCAAATAAAAGGACTCTATAACCGCTTTCCTCCAGAAGAAACTTGTGCACTTTTTCTACTCAGCTTGATGGATCTACAAGACCACATTAGGAATAAAAAAATTCTCCTTGCTGAACAGAACACAGAAAAATTGTTGGCTAAAAAATAAAGGTCAATTCTAGGGTCCTTACAAAGTTCTGGCCACACTCCTTCATTCTGTAACCTCATTTACACAAAACAGCACATGCAACAGGAAAAACCAGGCAGAACAGACCTACATGGAACAGCCTCCAATCAGCCAACACGGCCTTCCACCGAACTGCTTTCAGTGAGGCACTGAGGCAATTCACAAGTGCCTCACTGCTTCAATTTGACACTTCAGAATCCAAACCTGCACAAAAATAAGAAAAAGCCCAGAACAAACCCATCCACCATAAATTGCAGCTATTCTTGGGGGGGGGAGGGGGGGGGGAATAAGGAAGGAATAAAATTAAGCTTTCATTTCAGAAAATTAAGAGAAGAAACAGAATATTAACAAACTGGAAACCCTGAAAGACCTTGCAAAATCCAAATTCTGCAAGGCACTTTCACATTCAAAGTCCCAAATTGGAACCACTGTCTCAGAGGAACAGTGCATTTTTGTCTCCTCCAAAACCGCTACATAATATGAATAATTCACCATTAAACTTCAATGCTCAAATTCCTCAGTATGCCAGAGGTTGTTACCACACAGTAACACAACACAACACCTACTGAAAGTCACCAAAATGCTAATCATGAATAATCCATCAGCTCTTGCTTGCATGCCTCGATTTTCCAAGGAGTCATCCCTCCCTCTCTTTAACAAGTACTTGAAAATCAACCTTTTGGATAGTTTACCACTTTCTCAAAATAGCAGTCTAACAAGCAGACAACAATGCTAAGATCATGGCAGGACACATGACTGCAATAAACAGCTCTGATGTGAAGTGGGCTGTGTCTCCTGCCACCATCACTGCACTAACTCCAGCTGTCTTCATGGGCGACAGAATCCCATGTTGCCAAAATACTCACATTTCCTGATGCTAATCCTATGACCTACATTTAAGAAAAGAATCATACTGATGTAATATTTAAGCATAAAAATCTGGAGTGTAACAGGTCACTTCATTAATCCTTTCTAAATGCATCTGGAAGCCATGTGCATTATTAAAAAAAAAAATCATCTTAATAGTCTAGATACAGCAGAGAAATTTTGTAAAAAACTTAAAGAACTGATATTATAAGTTTTACAGATGCCTAAAGCCAAATGCTTAAAATAACACTTTTTAAAAAGGGTCTTAAGAGATCTTTGAAGTAGTTCACAAATATTAATAACTCTTGGTACTTTAGTGACCCAAGCCCAAACATTTCCTAACTACATGTCTTCTCTTCTGTCTTCCTCTCAAAGAAATTCCCATTTAAGAGCATTTTTACACTTGCTGATAAGAAGCAGGCATGGAAAGTTAATTTGTTATAAGGATAAAAATTACTGGTATTAATATAAGTTTTCAACAAACTTGTATTTATGAAATCACAATACGCCATTATTCTAGGTTTTATTCAAATTTATCTCTGTGAAGTCAGTCCTTCTGAAGAGCAACACAGTTATAGATAACCTCATCGATTTTATCCAACTAGTCAGTGATGTTTTTGACTGTTCTCTTTCCTGAGCTTACCATTTAAAAAGAATGTAAAAAAAAAAACCAAACCAAAGTAAGTAAAAACTTAGAATCTGCTTATGCATAAATTTCTAGCTACAATTACCAAAAAATGTCACTGAAAATTGTCACTTCCTAAAGTATCCCTATCCAAACCCAAGCAATTTTGCTGTCACTACCAGATAGCTCCCTTCAGACTGACAAACAAAACAGTCAGCACTGAAGGAGAATATATTATTAATTAACCAACAGAGAAATGACTAAGCATTTATTACTAGATGCTTCCATCTGCAGAGCCTTACAGTAACTGAACAGTTGTTTCTTACTTTCTTACTTCAACCGTCATTTTTCATTGCTTCCTTCACAACTCTTCTATCATGAACCTCCACTTTTTTTTGGTGATATTTGCACTTGCAAAGCCAGAATCTGTGTTTACCTAAACAGGGCAGAGCACACCCATGACAGGAATATTGCAGTCCTGCTTTAATAATTAAAGTATGACTGCAATATTCCTGCAATATTACCAAGTAATGCCACAGCATCAGGATATTATCTTTTGATAAAATATGGGATCTCTCATATCTATCAGCTAAATCTATAGGTTTGGGGTAGCTCACAATCCAAGCTATACAGAGAACATTTTCTCCTGGAAGCCAGAAATGGAAGCACACAGCTGCAGAAGTTCACAGTGTCCCAGTGTGACAGAATCATTACACAGCAAATGAAAACACTTTACACGCCTAAATTCATATACTTGTTTCTCTTTAATGGAAGTCAACATTAAAACCATGTTTATTCAGGTATCAAAACGAGTTTTTAATCTACACTTTAAAAACATGCTTATAGTAAGTTGCAATCCTATTAAGAAACGTAATTCTTGAGAATTCCTATTAAGTAAGCAAATATTGTCTTTTAAAAGTCACTTCTGGGTAAGCCAATTTTCAAGTAGTCTTCAGCTCATTTTCTGTAATTTAAAAATGCTCAGAAGTCCTCACAAAGATTGATGGATTTCTCTATCGGGATGATGTTCTGCTTAAGCTCTCCCCAAGTATTTCCCAGTAGGTGCTGAGGACAGCCCAGCATGTGACTGGATCACACTGCACTGAGTTCTCAGGCAAATAAATGAATGATGAGATGTAAAACCTGGCAGAGGCACCGCCTGTTACCAAAATCCTGAAGATTACAATGAAACTGATCAAGTGGGTCAGCTGCCCTGTCAGGGATTAAAGTGTAAGAGAACAAGTAGGTTCCAAAAGCCTGGATGGGATTTCTCTCCTCTCTGCTTATATCTGTCTGCTTATATTATATGGCAACATATCTGTCTTGGAATGATCTTCACCTTGTTAAAAATCATGCACTGGTTCAGATATTACCATCAGAGTGACATCAGCAGGTACATTAAGATCTTCACTACAATATTTATTAAGTTAGAGAAGGAAATGGGTTATGTGATCACTTATTTACAACACAAAAAACACCCCAGAAACAAAAATAGCAGAATAGACATGAAAAATACTCACACAAAAAATAAATCAGTAAGACTCTGTGCCTGCATAAGCACAGAAAATCAGCAGAAAACCCTATTATTGTATTTCCATAAATTCTAGCTCTGCTATTTTATCAACAGGAGCTGAATCATCCATTTCGTTCTACATATGCCAGAATAAAGAGTCAACTGAGTCAAAGGAGAATCAACTGCTTCCTGTCTATACCCCTTTAAAAAATACAGACACCTTCCAGAAAGCTACACTTAGCAACCCTACTTTTTACATCCTTAAAAGTAAAACCATAAAAATACAAGGATGAAGAGCCAATCAAATTGGCATATCTCTAGTCTTCATCTAAGAGAAACATTTACAGATCTAAAGTGATCTTTTATGACCAACTTTGCTTTTGAAAAGCATTTCCCTGATGTGAGCACTAGGCACAGGCTGAGAACCTCACATGCTGCCATGTCTCACTGCACCAAGGCCCACAGAACACTACTGAGAAACACATTGTGTTTCCAGGAGCAGTAAGATAGCCCACGGTTCTATCAGATCTCAATTGTGCTTCTCCATAATACCTTTCACTGCCAGGATCAAATCCTGAGAGAGCACTTCAGAAACCAGGGATTCTTCTTCCTGCTCTGCCTTAGAGCAACTCAGAGCAAGCAAGCAAGCTTTTACTGTATTAAGCTTTTATAAAGTAAAAATAATAGTAAGAAACATCCAACATAAGCAACAGAAGTAACCCCATCTTTGAGGCAGGCTGGACGTGAGTTGATAACTACCTTCTCACCACAGCTGCTGTCACATCTGCCCCAACAAAAATAGGACAGTTAAGACATTGGAACAAACCATCTGCTCCTTTGTGCCTCTGCTACACAGACTGTACAAAGCCTCAGAGATCAGCTAAAAGCAAAATATTAATTCTTTACAACCCTGTAAAGGATTTTTATCCAAGCCCCATCTAAAAAACAGAATACATTTAATTCACTGAAATAAGAATTTAGTGTTTAAACAGCACAATGATCTTCAGCAAGAGATTAACAGAGCACTGTTAGAGTAAGTTTAGCTACGCCATGAAAAACAGCTGCTTCCCAGCACCAGTCTGAAGAAGCATTTCAGTGGACCTTAAAAATCAACAAAATATATTACATGCATACAGCAGATAAAAGATACTCAGCAGAGATTAAAATATGGTATTTCTCTAATCTTCTCACCCAAAATAGTCTGAGCAATACTTCATTCTCCAGCCCCAAAATCAACATGCCCCATCTTTAATCAATGTGCAAGCAGCTGCATTAGTTTTGATAGCAATTATTTATGCCCTGAGTAGCTTATTGATTTCTCCCAATTGCTGTATTTTGATATGTACTGTTTGTACAAAATAATGTACAGAAGAACAAGAAAATCAAGGCTGAGGCTGAAAAGTCAAGTAACACAGGAGACCTTGAATCCATTAGACTGAGAAGTGATGTTTGGGAACACAAGACAACAATGCTCAGTGCTGATAGGAGAGAACAGCCCAGGGCCAGTATCACAGCAGAAAAGCACAAAGGTACAGCAGGAAATACCAGCTTTCATCCTTTGACATTCCTCTTCCCAAGGGATCTGCATGATCTCTGAAAATATCTGCCATTAATATTTAAGTATCAGTTGCACTCCTGCAGATGGTATCTATCTTGTTAGATGAGCAAAATAAAAACATGATAAATAAGGAAAAAAAATAAAGTTACACCAGGGAATTAACTGATAAAGACAAAACTGAAAACATCAGAAGACAACCCCACCTATTTTATGGAATAAAATACGTGCAAAGTGGTGCCAAACCAGCAGCCAGGTAGGTTGTTTGAGCCCTGGAGCTCCTGAGGTTCTGCCCTGACCCTGGAGGCTCAGCACAGCCTCTGTGGATGAGTACTGGGTGCTTGTTTGGAGCTGCTGAGGGCTCCCACCTGTAACTGCTGTGCCCAGAGCTTCCACCCCCACAGGAAAGTTCTATGCAAGCTTCCCCCACCCTACAAGCAGCAGTGAGCAACTCAGTGGGATAAACCACAGCACTTCCTGAAATGCTGAACTTCAGTACTTCCTGAAATACTGAAACTTTATCTACTGTCCATGGCTAGAAAAAGAAAGGGACAATTTAAGTCAAACAAACCAATCTGACCTCTTGTCCAAAGTGTCTATGTATTTGAGTTTCCACACACAGAAACCCACCTCCCCGACACCTGAGGCACCTACTGAAGACCCCTCTACTTTGTCAAGATTTAAATTTATTGAATGGTTCCAGTTCAGTCCTATTTTCTGTGAGTACTACACAGCACTTCCAGCAAGGAACTTGCACAGTGAGTTTGCAGGCACTGGCCAGATAATATCTGACAGCTGCAGTGAAATGCAGGACTTGGTAACCTACAGCACAATTAAACTGCCATGAGCATCAACCAGCCCATTCCTGATCTTTGTACAGACACCACCTTTGTTACACAGACAGCAGCCTATCCTCAGAGTCCTGCCACTTCACAGAGAATGTGCAACAGGAATATCAAACATATGTTCCAACAAAGACAGCCCCTTAATCAGTACAGTATCAGCTTATTTCAAGCACCAAGGGTTTCAGCAGACTATCACATCCACTTCGTTTTTCTAGACGAACAGAGAAAATCACCACACCAAACTCCCAACGCATTTGTTAGGCTATCTGAAAGACAACAAAATCCCCCAGAGTTTTGGGAAACAAAATAATAAAATGCAAGAGGACCATAAACAGATTTATTCTCAGCATCTTGAGGCAGGCGTAAGCCTGCTCTGTTTAGCTCTGTTATGTCATTTACTGGAAACAAACTGTATTAAGTTTTGTATTATAGTTATAAGTATTTTTTTATATTTTAGATACTGAAACACAAGTTTACTTTCTTATTTTGAGATTCAAGCACTGTTATGTTTAACACACACCTTGAACCACTTGGTGTTAACCAAGATGTATCAGCTCAAATGTAATTTAAATAAAGTTAAACACGACAGAACTTCACACATATGACTAAACCAGACATTCTGCACTGTGTTTCTTACTAGAAAATATCAGTATTGCAGACATTTCAAACTACAAAGTAAATTCAGGGACTTCTGATCAGTACTGTTGACAGAGTGAACATTTCTGCCTGGCCTTACAAATTTTACTACTGAAGATAACCAAGTATTGACTTTTAAGATCTCTGCATCAAAAAAAAAAAGGCGCATTTATACTATCTTCTGTATGGTTTTAACCTTGGAGCTTTGACCCACCTCCTATCCCTCATTTGTTTTGGTAAATCACTCAAATACCTACAAAACTCCAAACAGCTAGGCTGAATACAAAATATTTTGGGTTATTTAAGAGATTTAATTTCTTCAGTTCCAGAAGAAAGCCACGTTTCCCAGATTACAGAAGGGCACCAACACCCCAAGCTTGCAAAGCACATCTGAACAGGACATTTGATCTCCAACAACATCTCACTCAACATCCTGCCCAGTCACCCTCAGGAAAAGCAACCTGGGATAATATCCTATATTAACACAGATGTGCCAGTGAGAAAGTCCTCTCAGTAAGGAACACCCCATTAATACTGGGCATGTGTATTTCTGTATGCATGGAAGTTAAACACCAATTCTGAGGCACACAATTAAAGATTCTTCAGTCAGCTCAGTGTTGGAAATTTCAACATTTCACAAAAATAAAACAAAACCCACTCAGCTTGTCAAATAACTTCATGGTTTTGCAAGTAATTTAAGGTAACCTCTATTTATTGACAGATTTTAGTAAATCCTAAAATGGCAGGATAAACACAAAGCACATGTGCCTGAGAAGACTTTTAAGATGGTTCCTTACATCTAACCCAAGCCAGGCAAAAAAGCCAGAAGTGCAGTAAGAAAATTGAGATGCACAGAATGTGCACCTGTAACAGTTCAGCAGAAACGCTTTTTCTTTAAGGAAGAAAATAACTGGCATCAGCTGCTGTAATTAAGGTTACTGTAACAGAAGACAAGGCATCCCTTTCCTGTCAGTGAAGGCCAACACCCACAGCTGCATGTCTCAAAGTCATACAGAAAGCCTTGAAATTTCTTATTTATTCCCTCATCCCCAATACAGTTTCATTTTGTAATGAGGATGAGCCAAATCAACACTGATATCTGAATTGATAAAACATTCCCAAAACCTACTTTCATACACAGCATGTCGAGTCTGGATGGAGCTCCTGAGTTTCCAGAGAGAGTATTTTGGTTTTACTTTTTTTTTCCTCTTTGCTGGAGGAAAAAAAGAACAAGCTTAAAATAGTGACAAAAATCTATACATAGCTTTGAATATAGGACCATGTTATATAAACCTAGAAAAAATTATCTAATCTATCTAATTACAGATAATTAATATTTTCTTTTTTTGGGGAGTGCTGGTAGGCATTACTGCAGTTTTCAAGAAGACATCAAAAATATTCTCATCTGAAAAAAACATGATAAACATAAATGGCATGAAATTGTAGGCAAACCTTCTTCAGATCAAGGTAGAAACAAAAAAATATTTAACTACACACAGTTCAATTAATCTTTGTAACAGCTAGAATGTATTTCACTTTAAACAAAGAACCTTTAGAAATTAGTGATTTGACAAGCTGATATTCTACCTCTTCAAATTAATATACTTATTTTTAATTAAGTAGTTTCAGGCAAACTACTTACAGAAATGAATTACATTTCATATCAAAATGCAACTAGTTTTTAAATCAGCCTCTTTCCCTTCACTGTATTATATGCTACTATTTTTTCGCTCATCAAGTTCTAAACACAATCTATGAAAATAACTCCAAGATTTAGCCTATCTTTACCACCTTCAATTACAGAGCTACCTTATAGCTCATCTCCTTTAAGCTCCCTCAGATCACCTTCCTCGGGTCTTCAGCCTCATTTTCACTTATCCATTATTAGGATTCCAAAATAGACACAGCACAGGAAGATCAAATTTTAACCCTTCACTCTAATCAAATGCAGAAATAACTGCAAGCCTTCCCTTCGTGATAAAAATACCTTGTTTTCAATAATTCTTAAGTACTATGGCATATCTGACAGACAGAACATATTCATTAATCCAAAGACAGGTCTTCAAAATGTCTGCAACACCTTCCAAAGGATTCCAATTTATACCTGCTGGAGATACTTCATTAAATTTTAACAAGACTTAAATCCAGCAATATCTCAACATTTGTTTTTTAACTGCTTTCTCAAGCCCTTATTCCTGTGTCCACCCCCAAATATCAATAACCAGGTCCATGCGTAACACCTGGACGTATCTGTATTTTCTGCCACTTTTGGCCAGTGCTGAAAATCCTGGAGAGAATTTAGAAGTTATTATTTCCACGGCTCCTTAGAAATTACACTTCCATAACATCTCCAAAAAACTATTTTTTTTTTGGCTAATGCATAAAAAAATTCCCATGTTGGCATCTAATTCCAGCATCCCCACTAAAAGCGAGCGTAAGATATACATAGCAAGCAACACCACATCTTGGCTGCTTCCAGATGGCACACATGAATATTGTCATTACTCCCTAGCTGGGTTCAAGACAGAAAATTCCTGCATTTCTAAGAATATACCGGGCAAGGCAAACATCACCCCCTGTAACCAGTACACTCAAACCCTTCAGACAGGTGAAAACATTCCATTGTATTTCAAGAGACTAACAAGTCATAACATTCTACACCACCCCAATAAATGCAGTGGACAACTATTAGTACATTCAAACATTAATTCTTTTGTATTTAATACAAATGAATATTCTTACAAGATATTAATTGCAACAAACTCATTTTAGAAGGTCAGCTGTTAAAAAGAGGCCAAGATCTGATTTTTATGATCAAAAAATTATTTTTAAGTGTGTATTTCTATTCCAAGTCTAACCGTCTCTTTTCTCTCTACTCAGAAATCCTCTACTATTTTAATAAAAATGCAGTATTCTGCCTCAAAACCTATCTTTTAGTATCCATATTTTTATATTAGGAAGCCTTCCACAGTAATTTACGTCAATTGTTTTGGCATCTCAAGTAAAGGTACTGCTCATATCCAGCTCAAAGCTTTTAAAAACCTCTTAATGTTCTGCTCAACTACCAGTTGGCTCAAGTATCTATGGATTCTGCATATGTTTCTGTTTGGTGAAAAACAAATCCACACTCACAAAATCCCCAGCACACTGGACACCCTGTGAAGAAATAATAAATTGAGACACTATGTTAAATGTAAACACAGGGGCTTGGGGGTATTTTTGTTTTTTATCATGACCTTGGCTAATACTAGTTCCAACTTTATCAGTGGGGAGAAAAAAAAACATTTTGAATGGAGTATGTATTCTTTTTTCAGTCTGTACTTAAAGCAACCAAAAGACTCCCTTCAAAAAATGTCTACTTTATCTTCAGTCATATCCTTAAGAAACATTTCATTAATGCAAGAAAGCTGCTTTCAAGGTTTGTTTATTTATTTTTTGGCAACATAACCTGTAAAATCCTGTTAAAAAAAAAGACCCCATCTAAAATTCTGCCATGACCACAGGCTTGTGAGAGACTCCAAGGACAACTCACCTAAGGGTAATTAAACAACTGGAATGCCCAATTTCCCATCTCAACTTGCTCATAACAAAGCAGTGCTAAATGCAATTGCTGAGATAATACGGTGTGCCATATGGCTAAAACTGGATATTAAAATTGAGAATATCAATTACAAATCCACTAATGCTGAGAGCCAAAATCCATGGACAGTAAGAATTTAATCCAATTCAGTGCCTAGAACATGAGCTGAGCCTGGAGTAGAGGAGACAAATCTACCACTAGTTTCATGGAGCACAAACAACAAAGCCCAATTTTTTATTGCAGTAACTATAAAACCAGCTGAACCCAACACTTGCTTAACAACCCCAACCACAGCTCCAGGCCTGGTAGGAATCTACAAAAACAACAACAGTTTCAGATGAATTGGCATCTGGTTTTCCAGGAATTGAACTAATGCAACTAAGTTACTATTTAAGAAGCAGTTTAGCTGTTTTCCACATGACCAAATCGAAGCCTCCAAAGCAAAAGGAAGTTATACAGTGCAGCCAACATCTTGCTTCATTTAAGGAAAAGGCATCCTACAAACACAATATATATTTCTACTACAATTAAAGGGTCTTGAAATTGCATTAATTGAAGGGTTTTTTTATTCTAAGTAAACTAGTTTAATAGTTCAAGTTTTAAATTTTTAATAGCTATGCAGTGTTTCTTCTGGGATGATATTAAGAATAATGCTACACAAAATTCTATCCACTCCCTGATTATAGAGAACTTCATTGATTACTTACACAAGAATTCTCATTAAATCCAAATAGAAGCATCTCCACATTTCCATGAAGCACAGCGGTGTTTTAAAAAACGCTTCTGCTAAGGTTTCCTGTGGAATTTTAATTTACCATATTGTCAAAGATTTCATGCTAGGATGCCTGCTACATACTGACTTAGCAGCTGCAAGAACTCAACAAGGATAAACGTAATTAATCTTACCCAAAACAGAATCTCATTTCACTTTGCTCCTTTTTGATCCTGTACTAAAAGGCCGAAGTAGTAGTAAAAAAAAAAGCCAAATAATTTCAGGTTTAACAGGACATTAACATCAAATGGAACTAACAGTTTACTGGACAGTATTCTTAATTAAAAAAAAAAAAGAAGTTCTTGAAACACCAGAGGAGGAAAATGCACTCAGCTAATTTCAGCTTTTCTTTGGTTTTGGTGGTTTTTTTTGTTTTGTTTTGGTTTTTTTTGTTGTTGTTTTTAATTAAAAAAAAACCACCAGCACCAGAAGGCTCAACTGAAAATCAGCTCTGCTGCTTCCCAGCTTCCTTCTGCATCAGCTACAGCTGGGTTACTACAATAAACTAACAAACAACTGATTACACATTAAGTAATAGATAAACAGTACTAAAATATTTGAAATTATCTAAAGTTTGGAGGTCACTTGAATACATGAGACATAACAAGCATTTCTTATTTTTCTTGCTGGGAAGCGTATTGTTTTAAGCTTGAGTTCAGTATATCAAATATTAACCAAGCTATTTTATTTAGGCTACCAAAGTTAAGGAGTTTGGCACTATAGTGAAATACCACAGGAGTTACAAATCAAAACTCTATTTTTCTCAAAAGACACTAAAAAATACACGTAAAAGGCTTCAGGAATTTGTAATGTCATTTTGAAACAGACTACTCAGACACAGAGCTGTTTTAACATCCCCCAAGCCTTTCTGATTCTTGCCCATTAAAAGAACAGTTATCCAGAGGATGGCAGTAATTCTAGGTCAGCAGCAGTCTTAAACCCTCCACAAATTGTGAGTGTTCTGAAGCAGACAGAAGACTCTTTTGTGTCACAGAAAGACACCTGTATGCAAAGGCTCTCATCTGATGATTACCTGGCCAGCAGAGACCCACGGCCCAGCAGCCTTTGTATACCTGTGCTCTACATTTAAAAACCGGTTTTTAGCAACAGGCTTAATAAAAGTGAGGAAGATTTTGGTGGTGTTAAGCAGGTACTGCAAGGTAAAAGCGAAAATTGTGTCACCCCTTTATTCAGTTAAGAGCCTATGTGAACATTTCAATAAAACTATTTACTCCTCCCACCTATTTCCTATCTGGAGGAGCTCACAAAAATTAGGAAAAAAAACCACCACAGATTTCTCGCAGCAATCTTCCAAATGCTTCTCTTACCCCCACCCCAGAACAGAAGAAAGCAAAGAGAACGAGAAAGTAAATCTAAAACACAATTACGAAATAAGATCTACTTTGGCAAAGCTGGGGTGAGGAGGAGTTGAAAAATGAGAGCTGCCTTGCTGCAAACGCCATCTTGTTGCAGCTACTGGGCCCAGGCACAGAGAGATCCATTCATTCACAGCAAAAAGAAAATCAAACAGACACCCTGGCTAATCTGCAGCCACCAAAACAACTACACTATTATCACCCCTTCTTCTCCTCTCCTCAAGCACACAAAGGAGAGAAATAAAATCTCATCTATCACATTTAGGGACGATTTAGGTATTAACACATCATCTTCGTTTCCTCACACGTATTTCACATACACATCGACAGCATTTTGTCTTGATTCACATCCTCGTGTCCAGATCAGCTTAAAATATGGGATCAATTTCTCACGATTAGCTGCTGATATCCTACAGCAGGTAAACGTTTAATTTTTCGGTCTTAAATCACCTCTCCAAGTTGAGCCAACAATTCTCAAAAGCTGTTTCAATAATCACTTAAGCCTTACATTTACAGTCCTTTCCTCCTATTTCCTCCTGTGGAGACAATACATAATAACGTGGCAGTCGGCACATCCTAGAAAGGATGCCTGGTTTAAAACGAGTCCCAGCCATGACTTTGTTAAAGAAAAATGAAAAATCACATTCGTTAAAATTTCAGTTCATCTTCAGGAATGATAAATTGACATCTTACAACAACCTCTACATCATTCTGATTTTCTTCTGGACAAGATTTTTTTGTTAATAAAACGCCTCATCTCTTTCATATTTACACGCAAGGCTTTACACGTCTTCGTTCCCTACAAAGCTGTAGGATTAAAAATCCTACACTAAAATTCAATATTCCTCGTATGGATAAAAAAATAACGCTGAAATCCTTTTGATAAAAAGCTGGGAACTGAAGCATTTCCAAGGAGAAAACTCCATCTTTTTATTGTAGCAAACACCCTCCATGATCTTCATTATCGCTGCTACGGGCACACAAAAATATGCAGCACCGTAATACATGGGGGAACAAATATGCGGTTTGAATCCATCCTCTGTTCCGGTTCTAACGAGAACAAAACCTTCCCTACCCCTCCCTCGCCCAGCATGATCCCCATCTGCGAGCCCTCGGCTGGCTGGGGGTGCTGGAAGCAGCCTTACCCTGTTTGTCTCACCCCCGGCTCCTCTTTAATCAGTTTTCCACCATTACAGCAGCCACACTACTGGTTTGGGTTTTTGTTTTTTTTTTCCTTTGAATCTCTCTCAAAATAGTCCCTCTGCCGGCTGGATCGCTCGGGATACTCGCCTTTTGTGGCTTAAGACAAAACCCCAAAACCGTCTAGCAAAGACCACTACAGCATAATTATAATTAAAAATGGAACCCCGCAAGATCCGAGGTCTCCTCCCTTTTCGCCTGGAAGCCTCCGAGAGGGAATCAGTCCCACCCCCACCTTTTTCCCCTCCTCCTCCAGCTACAAACACACTTCTTTTTTAGGGGAAGCTGGAGCCCCAGGAGGTGGGAAGCGCGGGGGTGGGGGGGGGGGGGGCTATTTCCAACCCCGCCATACCGAGGGTCTCCGAGAAGGGAGGCGATGAGGAGGGGGCGGCCCGGGAGGCCCCCAGTGCAGCGGCGGAAGGGGAGGACAGGGGAGGAAAGGAGAGGGAAAAGAGAAGTGCGGCAGGAGGAGGAAGCGCGGGGGAGGGGAAGGAGCGAGGCTGAGGGGGAGCCGAGGGAAGATGGCCCCGGGGTGGGGCCGGCCAGGACTCGGCGGGAGGGAAACGCGTTCTGAGGGACCCCGGCCCTCCCCGCACCCCTCACACGATTACCTGCCCTCCCGGCCGCTGCTCATGAACCGGGCCGGTCCGTCCGCCGCCCGCGGTCCTGCCCGCGTCCCGCCGGCCTGGGGAGGGAAGGGGGGCGGAGGAGGAGGAGGAGCAGGGGAGCCGCCCGCGCTGCGCCCGGTGGGTCCCGGGGAAGGCGGCAGTGCCGAGCGGGAAGGAGGGATCCGCGGGGGAGGGGGTATCGTTGGGTCTGGGCTCCTCCTCAGCCCGCTCAGCTCCCCGCAGCCATCGAGCAGCGACAGCCTGGGCGCGGTGAACCTCCCTCCTTCCCTTCCTCCCTCCGCCCCGCCCGTGCTGCCCGCCCGGGAAACCCCGGCTCGGCTCCCACCCCGCCCCAGCCGTCCGCCCCGCCGCTCCCCGCCGACCCTCACCGGAGGGTCCGCCGCCCCGCCCTGGCGCCGCACAGCCCCCGCCCCCGCAAGCCTCACCGGAGGCTCCGCCGCCTCCACCGGGCACCCGCCCAGCGCGGCCGGGAGGGAGGGAAGGAGGGCGGCGCGCGCTCCCGGGTGCCTCGCGGTGCGCGTTCCCGCGCGGGCAACGCCCTTCGCCCCCTTACGCTGGCGACGGCCGCGCGCTTGCCGCCTCCCGCCCTCTTCCCTCGGCGAACAAAGGGCGAAGGCGGGTGGCCGTCCCGCCAGCCCTGCAGGCTGAAAACAAGTCTGAAAGAGCCGCATGGGAATAAAAAGACATGAAACTGAACCGACAAATGGTGTTTAAGCTCAGGGCTGGGAGAAGCAGAGCCTCCGCACCACGTTAAATGGGAGCGCTCCGGGCTGCAGACGAGGAAAGAGGCCACAGGCCTTAAAATGCTGCTCACAAGAGGCTTGCAATCAATAAATACCTCTGTATCTAGGAGCTGGGCCTGGTTAGTCTGGAAAGGGAAGACTGAGGAGGGATTTCATTAACGAATAAAAATTTTTCCCAAGGCGTGTCAGAGGATGGTGCTAGACTCCTCAACGATGCCCAGCGACAGGACGAGGTGCAATGACTGTAAACTAAACCAAGAGTTCTGCCTCAACATGAGGAAGAGCTGCTTTCCATGAGGGTAGCAGGGAGCAGCTGCACAAGGAAGGCATGGAGTCTCCCTTTCTAGAGCCATCCCAAATTCATTTCCACACTATTCCTATTTCATCTGCTCCAGGTGACTACTTTAGCCAGGGTGATCCGCAGAGGGCCCTTCCACCCCTAACAAATCTGTGATTCTTCTGTGATCTTTCCCTCAGGAACTTGACAAGTAGCAATTGTGTAGCTTAGAACTTCTTTTTTCCAGCTTTACTTAAAAAGGTACTCAGACAGGCAAAGTTTCCAGAGCATTCTTTTCATATTCTCCTCACAGCATCCATGACTGCTCTGGAAGCATTTGCACGAAAGAGAAAGTAGAGGAAAAAAATAGTAAGCATAGAAATTGCAATTGCTGTCTTGCAGACGGGACCTCACATAAACCAGGCAGGAGAGATATTACCAAAATGGAATCATTTTCCACTAGAACTCATATACTGAAACCGTAATTAATATTGAAAAGTAAGTAGAGATACAGTATTGCATCACTTTCCTTCTATCACAGGTCTAAGTCTGGGGGTTTTCCCAGTATTTGTGTATACCCGGCTAAATTGTGAGATTACTTGGCATCCGAAGTAGGTTTATAGTAAAACAACCCACAGCGTTATAGACAATTTTCAATTAAAACCTATCCAGCACAAATACATTGTAATAAAATAACCAAAAGACAAAACAACAAAAAACAACAACACAAAAGGTTAAAGAGGGAAATATTTTTTCTGCAAACACTTCCCTAGAATTTAAACTGAAGTGTTCCCTTCTGTAACGCTTTCTGAAGGGAGGTATGGTTACCTTTAATTAGTAAAAGAAAGAGCAGGTTTGCCAACTAAACTGTAGGAAAGTGGATTGGCTATTATTCCGGCTGTCTGTTATGAAAAACTACTAGATCCTGGTGTGGTTAAGGCTTTGATTTATAATAATCAAGTGTTTGTTTTTAAGTAACTTTTATGATGCACTAAAGCTTTAATTCATCATCTTGAGATTTACAAATAACAAAATAAGGAATTTACTGAAATTAGAATAAATTATTCTTGAATTACTGTCCCAAATTGCTAATATTCTTTCCAGTAACCATCAGGAAATTTCTGTTCTACCCCTGAAATGTGGACAGGAATTATCCTATTAAAATCTCATCACACTGTATGCACATGGGGATGTCAGTGTTCTTGAGGCTAGAGATTCATCCAGCATCCCCATCTGGAAAATACTGATTAAATCTAAGTGCTTAAGAAACACCACAAGTTTATTAGGTATTTGCAAAGTTGCCTACAGATTTCAAAAACAGTTACACACAATATTTTAGTCATTAAATTTAAGTGAGATTTATAGTAGGCAAGTTGCATTTTTTTTATTATTATTTTTCATTTTTTAGTTAAAGATTGCTTCTAGGCTTAGCAGAGATTAAAATATCCTTTTGGGAATACACCATTTATGTGGAAAAGAATGACCACTTAATACATTAGGCAAAAAAAAAGGTACTAAACATAGAGGATTTAAAAAAAAAAATAAAGAAAATTCATTGTTTTAAAAGGAAAATTCTCAATCTTGTGAGGTTTTGTGGAAAATTTTCAGCTAGCAGTGGATCATACAGAAAAAATCTGTAGTGAAAAAAATAATTGAGATTGATAACAAATAGAAAATCACATTTTGCTTCTTTGAGAAAATAGCTGCATTGAGTTTTTTTATTTGACTAGAACAGTTGCAGTGTGAATTAATTATATAATAAATTACATAATTATATCATTATAAACCAATGCATGCTTTTTTCCCATTGCACATTCTTATCATACAGATCCTGCTTTTCCTCCTTAGATTTCTCTTACATGATTTTACCAGTGGTGCAATTCTAATAACTAAACATGGTTTGGGTTTGTTTTTTTTTAAATAAAATACACATTCAGATCTTATCCTCTCCTAGGAATCTCTATTTTGTTCCTTGCATTCTAATTTTTATGCATTCTCTGTTTCATGAGAGCTAAAGGGAATTTGTGTCCACAGGTCTGTGCTCTGCCAAGTGTTCAAATTCATGGAATTTGGGTAAGGAAACTGGATCAGTCAGAAGTATTTATGGCACATTTACACACAGCCAATGCTTTCACCGCACCTATTCTTTTGTAAAAATACAACTGTTGCAATAGTTCCTGTTTCTGACGCAGTGACTTAATTATATATTATTCTTCAGTGAGAAGTTTGATTGATGTACAGTTACACTGCTATTATGGGGAGGGATCCTGAGGATTGAGAATGGTTGTTTACAGAGGGGAGGTTGTTCCAGGTGGGGTGGGTGGGCTTTGGTTTGGTTTGTAAATCTCACTTGACAAAGTTTTGCTGCATTTTAAAACCTGTCAGAAGAATCCTACATTGCTGTGTGCCACAATGTGGTTTATTCTGCTGTCCTTGTAGAATCCTGTGCTGGAAGCTGCTGTATAGGCATTTTCTTATCTTTTTAAATTTCTTTTTAATTTTTAATCTTAATTTTTCACGAGATCCATGAACTGCCATAGTTTGTACTGTTCACTGGATGAATGCACAAGTCACCAGAATTAAGTGGACTTACCAGATATAAGTTCATCTGTTTCTATACACTGCAAAAATACTGTTTGTAGCTAAAAGTTTAGCTGAAAATACCTGTGAATACTTGAAGATCTGGTATAGATAATTAATAAACCCAATTTTAATGTTATTTTGTTAGTCCACTTTGAAGTTAAAGTTTTGGTCCTGGGTTAGAGCTACAGAAAACCTCTCTGTAGAAAGGTTGCTCCACAATTCTTCATTGCAAAATTTCTTTCACCTTTTTCTCAATCAGCTGACATTAACCCCTTTGTAGGGAGCATCCTGAGTTAGGTGAAGCTTTGGGCAGTTTCACTTCTTAAAGTAATTAAATTTTTCATACAAATACCACTGTTATAATCAAAATTTACATGCTACCTGAGTGAAAATACTGCATGATTCTTATGGTAAATCAAGATGCTCCTGGTCTCTGAAACAATAACTGTTATCAAACAGGTATAAATTATACTTTCTACAAAAGAGTGAAAAATCAGCACTTCTCAAAATTGCAAAGCTCCTCAGATGGTATAAGAATACTGCTTAAGTAATAACTATGTTTTGCCTCCTTTCTTTTTAACCTCAGGTATGTATTTTTAATAGACTAGCTCAAAACTCCACCTCATATTCCAGAATCACGCCATTTCCCATCCCATAACATTTTGTCTGCCTTTGTATCCTTTGATTCTGTGAACCCTGGAGAGAGCCAAGGAGACACTCACAAGATTTTGAAGTTCTCCATTTGGTCCCTAAAGCAAAGCAGAACTCTCATTTCTCCTGACATTGCATCAAAATTAAAAGAAGCCTATACAATGTCTAAACTTCAGCTGTGCTTCAATCCTGAGTCTATTCAGAACTCTTTTTTTTTTTTTTTACCATTGTTTTATTTTTAAAAACCTTATTCAGAGCAGTTCCAACCTGCTGTTATATGCCATTTCTTTAACAATTGGATGACAATCATCACTGCTGCCTTCTGAGGAAGGACCCAGGTAGCCGAATATCAAGATCATTCATTAGAGAAAATAAATAAGTGAAAGCAAACTGGGTAGAAATCCTCAGTGGGGCCAGGCAGAGCAAAAAGTAGGAGTAGCTCAGTCTCCTTAGTTACATTCTGCATTCTCACAGTTTCTTTCAGTTTCCCTATTATTATGGAACAAAAGAGTTATTTTAAACACTTCTGAGAACATGGCTTAAAATTAGCAAAACTGTGTTAGTCTTCAGAGAATATGATTGACAAGGTTTTAATGCTAGGGGAAGTGGTTCTGAGAGTCTTCGTGTCAGTTAGGAAAGTCCATACACCTGAGTTTATAACTAATACAGTCGTGAAAGATGTTCCTGAATTCCTTCCTTATGATGAGGATCAGGATGGTTTATGTGTAAAATGGCTTCAAGGACAGTTGATTCAGAATTGTTGAGAGACTTTGGAAGTCACTTCAAAATCCTTTGGAAAAATCCATTGCTGTGTAAGTGAAGTAGCAGAGTTTTAGTGAAGGCCCAGAGCTTTCCTGGATGTGTTCCTGGGAATGTTGTCATCATGTCTGTTGTATGACTGTCTTTGAATATTTCGTCCTGAGCAGAGGCAGAATTGGAACAGGACACACTGGGCTCCATGTCCTTAAAAAGGCATTATCTCTAGTTCTTCTTTCTCACAAATTCTAGTTTTGTTTTCTCAAAAATTATGGTTGGAGGTGCTTTCATTTCTAGGGAAAAATCTTGCTTCTATTCCTTTGTGACCCTTTTAAAAAACTCAGTGCCACAGGTATCTCTGACTTCAACAATAATATAAATTTATTCCTAGTTCCTATGTTTGGCAGAATTTGAAGCATTTTCCAAAGCCAAAAAATATCAATGCTGTTGTCTTAGACATAGGAAGGTGATGCAGAATGATGTGAAATTATTTAGACACCAACACCCAGCACTTTAGGGAAAGAAGGGAGATGGAATGTTGGGGTTGCTTGAACCTAGATCTACTGTTCCTCACAGTCAACACCAGATTTTATACTGTGATACAATTCTACAGTGTGACATAAATACAGAATTTTGTAATCTATGTGGATACTTGTTTGACAAAACACAAAACTTCTCTGCTGGGAGAGCTCTGTTCTGAACTTTTCTGTTATTTCATCTTCCAACCTTGAAACATAAACAGGTGTCTCAAGGTTGGTCTGAGCATGCTTATGCACTTAACAAACACCAATTCTCCTCTTTTTCATTCTATTTATACAAATCCATCACGAGAGAGCCAGAAGAATAGCTTTGAGTGTTTTTTTCCTACAATCAGTTTTGTATCAGAGCTCTTTTCCATGTGCTGGAGATTATTCTGGCTTTCCTTTGTACTTAGGTATTTATTGTGAGTTTACATTTTTGCTGTACCTTTAAACTTGCAAGCAGTAGCTTGGCTTTTAAAAGTCCTTTGTTGCTCTTGGAAAATAATAGCAACAGAAGGAATTGTTATACTCATCTTAGAAATCAGATTCTGCACTGTGTGTTTACACACATCTATGAGCACACCCAACCAATTGCACGTATGCAGGTCTTCCTTTAAGTAGATAACATTTGGATTGCATGAATACTGATCAAGGAGTTTGAGTGAAAGCTTAAAGCCTCATATTTCCCCACTGAAAGCCTCATATTTCCCCATTTAAAGGGACTTTCCTCTAGGGGTTTGTTGATCAATGAACAGAAAAACAACTGGGACCCAGGAGATGACGGGAGTTTAGAATCCACAGAGAGAATTCAGCCTAGCTACTAAACTTTCCATGATGTCAGACACACTAGACCTGTGGTGAAGTTTGAAATACCTTCAAAGACAAGAAAGAATTTGCTCACCTTGCTGTGTGTCAGATTCCCATGGAGCTTCCTTCCCATTCTTCCATCTTTGACAGAGCAGTCTGGGAAAGTGGGCACAGGTGTGTATCCTAGGGGAAGCTGCCACCAAACAATTCTCTCAAAGAGCCTGACCTGCAGCCGAAGGAGAGCTTCAGTGCTGCTGCTGCTGATTCCAGAATTCAGAAAACAAAAATTCAGTTACAAAACAAAAATATTCATGGTCAGGGGACTTGTACCACGGTCCTTGGACAATCCTTGTGAAGTGAAACAAACCCTGATTGCCACAGAGAAGAGGGACAAGGTATGCTTGGAAAGTTCAGGACACATTAATTGAATTGCAGTAGGTAATGAAATGAGTAGGTTCAGTGATGGTTACATCCCATACTCCAAAAATAAGTATTTATTTGGGAAAATATACTGGGACCAAGCAAAACACAGTTCAGTTGCTGCTCAGAATGAAAGAACTTGCAGCCAAGCTCTACTGTGCTATCTCTGAAATTCATGTCCTTCAAGTGCAGGGCTGGGCTGGATTCTAAATTTACAAAAAAGAGAACTTTCTTGTGACCTCTGGGATCTCTTACAGTAAATATCCCAAATCTCAAACCATTTGTCAGCAATTCTGTGAAACCCTTCCTTGGGAGGACCCATTACAAAGAATATGCTTATAAAATTCATGTTTTCAAGCAGCAAAGCAAAACTTATGTAAAGTGTAGCATCTCTCAAGCCACTGCTCAAGGGAACTGACAAAGTACAAACAGCCAACACAGTCAGATTTTCAGAGGCTGAATGAATGTTTTAGTAAATAAACAGCATGTGAAATTTAGTTTTTATACAAAGACAATTACATATAGTGGAAAAAAAATAAGCCCCTCTACATGTATATTTTTGCTTAGTCAAGCCAAAATATTTACTGAAGAAATAATTTTGATGGCAAATATTTTTATAAACCTTAAAACACAAACAAGTTTGGATTAAGAAGTTCCAAAGAGTCAAGAAATACATTAAAAAATAGATACTCAAAGTAACATAAACTCCCCCCCTTTCCCCAACGATAACATTATCATGAACAAACACAAAACGAGGAAGAAAACCCATAAAAACCCAGTGTCCTTTAAAAATCTTTAACTTTTCACTCACTGAACAATCCAGTTTCAGAACTGAGAATAAAATGTACTTGTAGGTGATTATTGTGTGTTGAGATGTGATGCTTGATTAAAGGCATTTTTACTCAAGAACAGTCACAGCTGGAAAACAGCTTTTATATTACACCAGGAACAACATGAAGTGCTCATTTGTCACCTCCAAAAGCTAAGCACCAGAGCCGCAGTGTTGCCAATGTGTGTTGGGGTGGAGTTGTGCTCTTCCATTTCTGGTGGTGTTATGTCAATGCCATAAAACAGAAAGGCCATTGCGCTTTTGTGATTTCTGCCACAGTGGTGCCAGTAGGGATTTGAATCAGAAATATTTTTTTTCATTTTGCAAATTTTGCATTTGCAGCAGAAAAATCTGGATTTCAGGTTAGGGGTCCCAGACTGCAAGTAACTTAAATTCCCCACTAACTTCAGCTTGGGAACATCCTAGAAAAGATCTAGCATTATCTATGTACTATTCAGCACTTAACTAAAACAGAAAAAAAGACAATTTTGAGTAAATGGACATATGGTGGGATTTTGAACCTCTTAGATTACTGGCTAGTATTTCAAAGAATAGTTTTGTTTCCTTTGAATTTAATATTTAAAATAATAATTGAATGGTTTCAATTCTTCGAATTTCCACCTTTTATTTATTTTTCCCCTATGGATTATGGGCTACCATCATAGCATATCTACAAATAATTTAGTTTGTAAGGGGTTCAAAACAAATACCTTAGAGAAAAAACAAACGTTGAAAAACAGTTCATATAAGTACCACCTTCCAGTATGAGAATATAATACATAATACCCAAATGTACTTCTTACTATTTAAAACATGTTTAGAGTTTCATTTATTTTTATGATCAGATGAGTCAATTTCAAATTTTTCATCTCCCCATAGTTCCATATTGGGGTTTAAATCCTTGTAACAAATGTAATACGAATAAAGATGAATGACATTGTCAGTACTTTTAATAAAACCTCTTTCCGCTGCCAAAATTAATGTTGGAGTCAAAGCTAAAAGCACTCTGTGGTTTCCTAATATGCACCAGTCAGCAGAAATGCATCCAGAGACATCATCCCCCTTTGGCATTTGTAATTGATGCTACTCCTATTTATTATTTATTAATCTCTCACTTTGAGCATCTGGATGTGACTAAAACTAATGACTCTTTTTCTATTTTCTTCTATGAAGTAGCAGGTGACTGGTGGATTTTAAGCCCTTCGTGCTGCCCAGACCAACCCACTGCAATGACACTGAGGTGACTCCCCTGTCTGTGCTTTCCAATCGTGGCATTTTTCCAGCCCGACGGGAGGCTGGGCGTTTGGGAACACGTGTCTCCTGGGAAGGCTGGCAGAGAGGAGCCAAGGGCAGTGTTCCACTCTGTCTGCATGGGCTGCCTGAAGTTATTTCTGTGCTGGCTGAGCCTATGCTACAGCTAAATCCAGGTCTGTGTATTTCTGTCTGGCAGTGAGAGGGGAGGGGGGTCTTGGGAACAGAGACTCAATGAAGGGGGGTAGCAGAGCTGCCTCCTCTGTTCCCAGTCCTACTGCCTATAACAGTCCGTGCTGGGGCTGTCCTGAAGGGGCTGAGCCATGCAGGTGCTGTCCTCTCTCACTGCACTCTGGGTAGCTCCTCCAGCTGCGCTGTGAAAATTACTGGAGCAGGTGCTGCTTCTGTTCCTTCCCCAGTATAGCACGTTCTATTCAGGAGAGGGGCTGGAATAACCTCTGCCTGGTGGAGCTTAGTCACACTCTGCAAGCACAGCCTGCTGGCTTTGTTAGACCTGGAGAGAATTCCTGTAGGGAATACATGCACTGTGCACTGGCAGCCACACATCCCAGAGAGCCGCACAGGCAGTTTCCAGAACTGGAAGCATCATGAGCTGCATCAGTGCCTTGCTGTACTTCAGTTTAGCCCTGGTGAGTGCCCCAGTCCACAGCATTTTGTTTCTGGGATGCTGGTGAGGATCTCTGCACACAGATCCACACAGATCGTACTCATAAAGACATAGCTCAGAGGTCTCTAATGTTGTGCCATGCTCAGACATTGCCATTCTCCCAGAAAACTTCACATCAAGTTCCAGTTGTAATGCTGTTCACATTTTTCCTGTTTTAGTTTGAGGCTCAAACTGGACAATTGAACTGCCTCAGCCTTGGCCTGAAGTCTAGCAGGCTGTTTTTAAAGGACACCAAAGCCTAGAGAAAAATCTAGAAAGTGAAATTAACCTGTTAAAATTAGTGATAGTTTAGGCATTGACTGGGTCCAATCCTGCTTTTGCACAGTTTTTCTTACTTTGTAATTGTAGCAAAGTTACATGATGGTCAAATTCTCTTCCTTTGATGCTCACTGTCATCAGTAAGTTTGACTGTGGAAATGGTTTGAATGTCACTAAGAATGTCACCCTTGTTGATCATGTTTGCTGAGGAACTGGGCGCAGCTTCACGTGCAGGTACCAAACACAGCTCAGCACTTGAGGATATTTTGGGATTAGGTGTTGTCACCAAGAACCACTGGTCTGTGCTGCCTCACTTGAACACTTGAACTGAAGGTGATGGCCATAAACTCACACTGCTCTGCAATCCTGAGAGTTTTCAATTGCACTGGCAAGGCCAAAGTAAGTTCCCTGCTGTTCTGCATATATATATGAGATGGAGGAAGGAATTCTGGAGAGGAAGATGAACTTCCTGTGCCAGAGATTTTATACTGGAGCCTTCCCTGAATTCAAGGCAATGCAGCCACAGCTTTAGATGCGAATCACTAGAACTCAGACATGCAGATTTGAAGAAAGACCCCTCTACATCAACACCTGTGTTTTGGGGCTCATGTCATAAAGAACAATCTGACTGATTTTTGGACATAGCAGTTGCCTCTTCCATCCCCCACCCCATCCCCAGATGGATGAGAAGCTCCCTTTAGTTTAATTTTTCCGAATGTTGTTTCAGACTCAAATAAGCCAGTGTGGGCATCAGGATTAACCACAGGTTCACGGGTAAGTGGCTGCACAGAGTTACAAAAGGGAAGAGGGACCAAGGAGCCTGAAAGGAGCAGGCCTGATCACAAAAATGGGAGGAAAAAGGGCTGTATGTGACAGCCATCAGTGGATTAGACATGTGTACACACTTGTACTTTTATGATTTATAATTATAAATGGATGAAGAAGTCACCAAACTAATTCCATAGATGCTCAAATTATCCTTATCCTGATTTTGTTGTGCTAATTACAGTAACGTGTGTTACCTGGAATCTTGCACATTGATTAAAGCCCGGAGATTCTGGGGTATAGGCTTTGTACGTAAAATAGTGGGATGTGTTAAGAAATCAAGAGGTAGGAATCAATGAGAATTTCATTACTGTTATTCTGGCATAGCACTGAGCAATGGGTTTGCAGTATCTCTAGCTAGTTCACTTAAGATTTTACATCAATAACCATTTTGATTGAAACCTGGAGGAGCAAGCTCTGATGAAATATGGTTTTCTTGTTGGTGACAATGGTGACAAAATAAACTAGAGAAAGGGAAAGCTCCCTTCTCTGGCCTGGAAAAACATTGTTCCTTGTGCTCTTTTTTTAATCCAGGCAATTTCCTCTGCTTCTAAAGCATGGTCTCCCAAGGAGGGGTATTTCTGTAGCACCTTCCACCCCAAAGCCCCGTGCAAAGCATGAGGAAGGTTGAATTTAGTTTTCCTGCTTTCCAGCAGTTTATCCAATTCTGGTTAAACAGTTCGTGTAGAACGGAGGAGAGAGGGGAGATTTATCTTCCTCTGATTTCACCTTGGCACTCCCCTTCCCGTGGGGCCATGCCACAGTGGCCACACTGAGGTGGCAGCTGTCACATGCTTGTGGTGCTCCCTGGCTGTGGGAGATAATGCTATAGCAGTGCCAGCCCTGCAATCACCCTGTGCCCAGGTAGCACCGCTGCCAGCCAGGGCAGAGGTACAGGGACAGGCATCCATGGGGGCTTCACACTCTGCTTTCTGCAGCTCTTCATTCCACAGGCAGGAGAAATCCAGTAAATAGCACACTGCAGTTCAGGGAAAAGATGGAGTTAAATATCTGGATGATTAAGGCATTGAAGCATCTGACGTGTGAGGGAAGGATGAGCAAGCTGGGAGTCTTTGGCCCCTGGATGAGGTGGTACAGGGGGAATCTAATAAATGTGTATAAATGTGTATAAATACCTGGGGGGAAAGTATAAAGAAGACAGAGGCAGACTTTTTTCACTGGGCACCAGATTACACAGTAAGAAGCAGTAGGAACAATCCCAAATACAATTCCACTTCAACATTCCAAAAAGCTATTTTCACTGTAAGAGGGGTCAGACAGTAGAACAGGTTGCCCAGATGGGCAGTGAGATCTGCATCCCTGGAGAATTCAGAGCTACTGTAGGGGAGGCAAGCTGCTCTGGCTGACCCTAGTGAGCAGCAGGAGATGTGTAAAGGTCCCTTCCAACCTCTGGATCCTAGAACTGTTTACCAGTGGAAAATAGTGGCAGAGATTTTGAAACTCATTTAGATTCCCAATGATATCTGTGGTAGAGCTTGAGTCTGTCACACTCCAGGATATTTCTTGATTGAGGGATAACCTTACTCATTATCACCGATTTTTTTCTCATTATTACAGTGGAAAATAACCGAACATACACTTTTTTATTTCCCAGATGGCCCAAGTCATTTGAATTTCAGTATTTTATAGCAGGTACTGTGGGCCTTTTATCAAGAGGGAAAAGTGTTTCTATATGCGAAATATGTGAAGAATAAAAGCATACCACGGTTTTTTCCCCCCAAATAATCGCACTAAATGTAATTGCCGCTGAGTGTGTTGGCCTTTCATTCAGCCCAGCTGACCTTCACCGGGGCCGCTCCGGCTCACTTCCCCCATCTGCTGGGAGCAGGCAGCTCAGCCAAGGGCGGAAGAAACGCTCTCCAAACACACACGGGGTGTTTATTTTTATGGCTGTCTGCTTTGCCGGCTAATCACAGTTCTATTTCCTAAGCCCATCTGGAGTGACCTTATGTGGGGGCCGGGCAGCTTCTCCCACCTTCAGCACAGCGGTCCAGGCTTCTCTGACAGCTGCCTGGCAGGGTTTTTGGGGAAAGAAACATTTCCAGCCCCATGGAGCTGAACAAGCCTTGCCTATTTCTTTCAGCATCTTCCCCTAGTTAGGAATGTTGTGATGAGGCACCTGAAGTCCAGGGGCCGTTTCTAAATCTTACACTTTGCCCAAGTTTCTTCTCCCGATTCGCCCCTTAAGAGGGGGAAGGAGTGGGGAGGTTTCTTCCTGCACTTCACGTCTCACACGAAGTTCATCATGCTCTGACTGTACCTGTATTTCAATGTGACAGCACAACCCACGCTCAGTGTGTTCATCCTCCAAACTCTATGCAAGAAAAGGCAGTGCTACAGCCCCTGTTCTACAGACCAGTGTCATGTGGGAAGTCTGTGGCAGAAAAGTCGCCAAGCTGGGTTTCCCAGCTCAGTACTTGGACTTCGGGACTTCACTTCGTCATTTGTGGAAGGAAGTAGTTTATGCCATAAACTCCTATCATGGAAAGAGAGAATAAAAAATGCACAAATAAGAGCTCGACATCAGGCTCTTCTCCTTTGTTTCCTTTTTGAGCTACTTGGGAAAGCAGGGTAAAAAACTTAGTAAAAATGAAGATTTTTAATGAAGATTCAGGTTTGCAGATTTATTTCTAGGTTTGAAATAGAAATTTATTTTCTCCTTTCTCCAAGTGCCCAAGGTGAACTTTGTTATTTTAACAAAAGAAATGAAATATCTTTGAAAGTCTGCATTCTTTTCTACAGGCCTCTTTTTCCTTCCAGTAAAATAAAGAGAGCAGCTCTGGCATTTATATTCTAAATTTTAACTGACCGGAACAAAATGTTTTCCCAGCAGTGTGGGTCTGCACCTAAGCCTTATTTGTGCATTGTGTTTGACCTTAGGATGTAGAATTTCATAAAACATTTATTGTCTTCTCCAGTTTTTAGAGCACAATTCCCCCATGATACTTTGTTTTCATTGTCTGCTCTGAAAAGGATTCCAAGGCTTCTCTTGCAGTTTGAATTTTAACTGTGGGTGAAGGAAAGAACCTTTGCTACTTGCACCAAAATTAGTCAGTGTCTCCCTAAGCAAAAAGAGTTCTAACAGGTAAAGAGGATTAGGATCAGAACCAGGAGACAGCCAAGAGTATGAAGAGTGGTTGAGGCAGAGACATTTTCTTCCATAAATGAGCAGGTTTTGCACGTGTCCAAGTGTCCCACTCATCCATACCAGCAGCAGCAGTGATCTTTTTCCCTCAAAAACTGCAGCTGATAAAGAAAAAATGCAGTTAGAAAACAAAGCAGCCAAACCTGAGCTATTTAGGCTAGTGAGGCAGACAAAGGCAACTGTGAGGCAGACAAAGAAATTACTTTTCTCATTTTTCCTGTATCCAGACCCCACTGATGCCTCAGTCTGGATGCTGCAGGTTTGCCACTAAATACTCTCCAAAGATTATAATGCATCAATTATCAAAGCCATTCTAGAGGTACCACTCTACTTATATTGTTAACAAGCTTGGCTATAAGGGGATTTGCAGCCTGAATTTCATGACAGAGCCAAGGTATAATTTGCTCTGGGTTATAAAGCCCATTAATTTTTCAGGAAATTTACTTCCACGGCTGTGTTTTCTTTCTGAGCACAAGTCCTCATGCTGAGTGCATGTGTGTGAGAGGAGAGAAAGTGATGGAGGCTCCAACCTCAGCAGTCCATCTCCCCAGCACAGACTCTTTCAGACAGCCAGCAAAGAACAGAAGAAAATAACTGACAAAATGATCATTTTGAACAAATGAGAGAAGAAAAATTGCATGCTGAACAGTGCCAAACTGAGGACCAAATATAAATCACAATTAAAAATGCACTTTGGGTAATTACAGAGAGGGGCTTTTCCCTTAGAGATGTCACAAAGCTTGTGTGTATATAATCAGACTTGAATAGACCTAGCGATGGTGAAAACCACCAGACTGACAAATCAGAATTCTTAGATCCTGCATCAGGTCAAACCTATAATCTCCCCCCTGGTCTTCTTTTTAAACCTGGTTTCTTCTGGGAGCAAGGCTTTGGAATCACAAACTCTAAATCCATGCCCTGCTTCCCCTCCTTCCACTCTGCATACCCAACTAATAACTTCTGAATCCACTGGCCAATTTCAAGCAAAGCGATAGAGAACTGTAGGTTTCAAAAATGTGAAGTTCTAACTGTTCCATGAACCAGGAGCTGTGTAGAGATGAGGGATCTCTTCAACCCTCCATTGCAAGAACTCCAGCATGGGGGTCGCCCTTAGCAGGCTCTGGAGAAGGCCAGTCACAAGAAAGACCTTAATAATTTCCTAACTGTGAAGGTTACACTGAAAGCTGAGCTGGTTTTGGTGTGCAGGGGGAAGTCTGTTCTGAGGGCTGATTGGGGCTGAGTTGCTGTTAACAATTTCTGAATTCATGAACTACGTTACAAGGCCTGGGCAAACACAAGACTTTTCCTTAGGTGCTAGAAAGGAAAGAGCAGATTATGCCCTTATTCCTAGTATGCACAGGCATTTGGGGTTTTCTTGGGCTTTTGCATCTCCTGTGAGCAAACAGAACAGACCTGTCAGTTTGGCAGGTCCCGTGCCAGGCGCTGCCGAGGCACAGAGGGCAGGGAATTGGAACGGTGCGATGGCTCCCCGTGCTCCTGCAGCCAGCTCGATCCCTTCCCCGCCGGTGCCGATGATGATCCTTTGCACACAGCGAGAAGTGAGGGGCTGCCCTCTTGTGTCAGTCACAATTCTTTCATTCGCCTGGCTTTGAATTCCCATCTCTATTTGTCAGTGAGTGCTCAACCATTTCCCTCCAACACAAATTCCTTCTTTGGAAGGGCAGAGGCTTCTTTCTGAGTACTGTGGAAAAGTTCAATAAATAAAAATACGTTTACTGTATTTATGACTTGGAGACATCCAGGAGGAGGCATATATTGCCCTTCCAGCCAGAGACATCCAAATAGTTACCCTGGTTTATGCCCATCTTCCATCTTGACACAGATAAAGAAAGCAGAGGAAAGAATAAAACAGGAGAATTATAATGAAGGATGACAGAGAGGAAACAAGAGAAGCAGATTTGTTATACCAGTCAACCCTCATAGTACGTTACATGCAAGTTAAATATAGAAGCGACCCTCTCCTGGGGAGTCAGACTCATGGACAGCTCACACACGACTCTGCAGCAGCATCTTGGGCCTGTGTCTGGCAGAGATCTTCATTTTTCAATCATTAGTGCTCATTCCCAGGGCAGTTCTTGCAGTAATGGTTGTCAGAGAATAACAGTCTTCTAAAAGCTGTGCAGGCTTTTGTGCCCACCACTTCTACTGCCTGTTAATGACAGACACCTAAATTTATGCTTTATTCACTGGGCTCTCAGGCTTTACTTGCTGCTCTTACCCAGAGCACTGAGCCACCCTGTCAATTGCTCATGTTCTTAAAGCAGCCAGATTAGCACCTTGCTGAAGTGGATTCAAAGAAAATCACTGCTCAGGAGTGGACAAAATTTGGACTATTTGGAATATGGAGGGGCAAGGGAAAGAGCTGGCATTAAAAACCCTGCCTCTGGAGCCCATATTTTTGTCTGGGCTGCGACTGCTGTAATCAGCTCCAAGTTCCCAGCTCTAAAATAATGCTCAGCAGTTATCCCTCTATCAGTACTGCACAAAGAACCATCCCTAAGAGTAATTTCTTTGAACTTTTTCCCAGCATGTACTGTGGTATTTGTATCTCTAACTTACTCTGGATGGCTCAGCACAAGCATGTTTTGTGTCACCCTGCTCATTCCTGAGCTTGTCCATGTTCTGAACTGGTAAAAGCTGTCAGGAACCCATGATTTTTCTTCCCTGTGCTGTCTTAGACCCTGACACCTAAGCAGATAGCAAAATATCTTTGAAATATTTGATGAATATTTGAAACACATCAGTAGTACCTAACCATGTGTGCAAGTGTCTCTTTGGAATTAATGTGTACTTTATCTGATAAAAATAAATAGCAAAGGGAACCCACCCACAAGGCAACATATCTTGGAAATAGAAATGGAAAGATTTACAGAACCTCAAAAACAATCCCTTGGGGTCTCATGACCACCACTACCACCACATAAGTGTCGTGTCACATCTGTCTCACTCCCTGTGAAAAAGCAACTCCCTCCACACTCTCCTGTCCTGGCATCTTTCTGCTCCTTGAGGAACATGAACTATTGTGCATCACTTTGTCCTCAGCAGTTTCCTGGGCAGTTGATGTTCTCAAAAGAAGAGAAACTACAGAGGCTATTCAGTGTCACTTGCTGGGATTCCCCCTTCAATTCCAGCTTGGGAAACTTCTGTTCTAGAACAACAACTTCCTGTTTGTACTGTTCTGAGTGTGTATTCCCAAGGTGGCAAAATTCTCCTGACCTTTTTTATTGCTGGACACAAGGAACAATTTTTTTTATCAGATGAACATACATTCACATCCCACTTTTACAGGCATTTTTAAACTGCTGCTCTTTTACCTCATTTCATATCCATGAAGAAGCTTTACCAGGGGATTACAGCAGTTACAGAAAACATTTCTTCTGACAAATATTACAAGGGCATGAAAAGAAACATCTTTCTATCATAACCTACTAATAAACCCAAACTCTTCACATCTTCTTTAACTCTTACTGTCCTTCCCTTACTTTACTCCCTGTCTGAACTGAGTCAGACTTGTGGCTGTTCTTTTCTGGCATCTTCTGAATCTTCTGACTTTGTCTGTGTTGCTGGATCTCTATTGATTGTGTCAGGTGGGGACTGGCTGAGATTCAGCCCACCTGGTGTCACCTGTTCAGGGATGTCATTAAGTTTCTGGTTTGTCCATGCCACTTGCTTTCCCATTTGAACAGCTTCATCATAGGAAGGTGGCAGGTCCATAGCATAGAGGCTGTAAGCTGGAGGGGACACAGTGTTCTTTTCCATATCCACAAATACCGAGGGAATCTGGACACTTGGAGGGTACTGCCATGAGCTATATGCTGTGAAGAAAAAGAAATAAAAATAAAAATTAAACACCTGTATGGGACACTGATATATAAAGGGCTAATCCTGCTTTTTTTTTTTCCCCAGGAAATTACAGACTTTTGTGTTTTCAGAAAAAAAACACTGTATAGTAAAGCTGTCCATATAGAATCAGTAGAATCAATCCTGGTCTTCAGTGTCACTCACTGTCACCCACTGTCACCCTGATCCCTCCCTTCACCTCTCGTGCCCACCCTGTGGAGCTGGAAGTTGTTCCAGGAGCTCACTGGGAATTCCCATTCCTGCAGGGACTGGACACAACTCCAGGCACAGGCTGAGGAGCAATGCTCCTCAGGCGATTCCCAGGACACTCACAGGTCACTGTGCTGTGGGCAGTGCTGTCACTGTCAAGGCCAATCACTGTCAAGTCACAAGGGTGCCGAGGGAAGGTCTCCACTGGAAGCCTCTTCTTCCGGCAGCAGAATTTGATGCAGCTCACTGAGACCCCACAGAGCAGGAGCAGGAACACTGTCAGCAAGATCAACCTGAAAGAGGGGGGAAAACACCATCATTCCATTGCTTATGTTTTACTTCTTCTAAACCAGAATATAATTTCACTCCAAATGGTTGGAAGACAGGCCCAGCCTCCTTTATTTAGTTCTGAATGGGTGCTGGATCCTGGATTAGAAAGTTGGATCACAAACAATCACAAGCTGAAGAACTACGGCATATCAGCACAACCCATTCTGGTTCACAGGTGCTGTAACATTTCACTATTTTGGATTATATTCACCATCAGTGCAGGGAGAATGGCTCTGCTTTCCACAGCAAGAGAGGATTTGTACTTGGAGGGAAATGCAAGCAGGAACTTCCACAAGTCTAAGGCTTCTCTTTATAAATTAGCATGGACATTATATTATATTAAATTATATTTAGGCTTTGAAAACTCAATTCTATCTCTACCTATTGCTTAAGGCAGTTTATAATTTAACAATTTAAAATGTACCTAGACAGATATACCTGTGTGTCAGGTTTTCCTCTCTGCTGAAACTACACCTTCCCACCCCTCAGTTTCTCAAGCCCTCTCAATCTATTTTACAGTTACCTGTGTCTTTTTAAACAGTTCTGTGTATCAACCAAAATTGCTCCAGATTGAAGGAGGTAGAAGTAACCAACTCCTTCTGTGTGCTATCACCAAAGTCAATATATGGAAAGAATGCAAACTGTGAACACAATGTCAGGGCAGCTATAACACGTGTGAGGTAGGTGATGAATCCTGCTATGAATACTCTCTCTCTTATCCCAGTTTCCCCCTTTCAGCAGGCCATGCTCAGGCCTGTGCTTGCTGGAGCTCCGAGGGGCAGCTCTGCAGAGGGTGACAGTCCCTGTGCTGCAGAAGGGAGTGAGCCGAGGATGAGGCAGGACCACATCCCAGCAAATCCCTGCAGAAGCTGCCCTGTGCAAAGAGCCAATGGCCAGCAATGCTCTGGCTATTTAGGAAGAACAAACAAGCCCTTGAGTTCAACTCCAGTGCACTCAGAAGGGAAAGATGACACAGCCCTGGGTGAATGCTGGTCCCCACCTGACACCCAATCTACACTGTCCAGTCCATTCCTCTGGCAGCTCTCAGAAAACAGAGAAACCCTTCCCTGATCTTACCCGAGAGAAACATTTCCATTGCTTTCTCCAAGTACTGCTCATAAAAACTTGCAAATAGTTCTGGGTTAGGAAGATTAAAAGCCAACCTACCAGACATACCACAGGCTTGTCCAATCAGACATGTTCTGAGGGCATCTGTGAAAGAAGGCAGATGATTTAAATAGCGCATGTATGACAGGGAATGCACTTCCCTGGGGTAGAGAAGGGAAAGCACTCAGTAAGAGTATGAAGCAAAACTACTTTAGATTGTTCCTCATGGTTGAAACCATTACTCCAGATAAGAACATGCAAATAATCTCACTGTAAAAGTTGCTTCTGAATCAATAAATGTTTTTATTGAGTGGTGCTCTACTCTTGCTTGGGAGACAGAATGACTCATGCAGGATTCCCAAAAAAACCAAATTAGCGTTATTTAAAGATAACTGAGATGAGGTGCCTCATACCAGAGGCATGTCTAAAAATGCCGGTCTAGACAATTGCCCGTGTCCCCCAGATATTTTAAAGTTCTTTTTCCATAGCTCAAATACAGCCAGAAATGGATTTTTCCAGCTCAAGTGCAGTAAAAAAGGAGAAGAACAGCTCCTGTGACATTTCAGGAGCATGGCTGCCATAGCAGGGTTGTGTGTACTGAACCTCCTGCAATGGATTTCCTGTAGAATAGCAATGATTCTGACCACAGGAGAGCATCTGCAAACTGCTCAGAAGTGACACTTTGGAGTCTTCTTGGGAGAGAACCATTCACCTCAGTTCACAGAGCATGGGCATCCAAGTGAAATTTAAAAGTTGCTGACTGTCTTAGAGATCAAAAAAGAAGTTTTAAGGGATGGCCATCAACAAGTCACCGTTCTGGTGTGGGGATATCACTTGGTCACGGTGGGAAAGGTGTGGGAACAGGCAGTGGTTACTCACCGGGAAGAGTTCTCACAGTTGTTCCCCAGAACAGAGCGATGCCTAGGAAAGGAGGAAACGCGGGATTGGATCAGCAGGTGGCCAAAGGAGAAGCACCTCGTCTCCCTGCTGCATGTGCCCGGGAGGCTCCAGGGTGCGGGCGACCGGCCGTGAGCGCCACGGACCCCACGGGGAGCCACCGCCGCCGCTTCAAGGACACGCGGCCGGCGCTGAAAGGGGACACCGAGCCCTGGGGACAGCCCGTGCTGGGCAGCGCAATAAATAACCTGCACCATCCCGGAAGGGGGCAGAGCCTCTGCGGGGCAGAGCACGGCCGGACTGGTAGGACCGCCCCGCCCGGGCCCCGCGGCCCCAGTCCCTCCCCCCGCCCGCGGGAGTGGTGTGGTCCGGGCAGGGCACAGCTGCCCGGCTGCCTCCGGAGTGCCCCTCTCCCAGCCAATGCCCCTGCCCCAGCCCCTGCCCATCCCAGCCCCAGCCCCTGTTCCAGCCCCAGCCCGTGCCTCAGCCCGTGCCTCAGCCCCTCCCCCAGCCCCTGCCCGTCCCTGCCCCTGCCACGGCGGGGCCGCAGGGAGGGAATACAGCGGAGAGAGCTCGACTTGCAGAGATTTCCCTGGAGCGATTCCGGACTGCGCGCGATGCTCTTACCAGAACAGAACCCATCAGGTGTGCAGCTGCTGGGCACCCCCGTGAGCCTCTGCTGGGTCAGAGGGACTTGAAGGAGAAATAAAGAAATGAGAAACCTGGTATGAAATATATGAGTCAGAAACAAAAGTTTAGAAGAGCAGATAATTTATCTTTCTAAAAACAGTCTTGTTAACTTGAAACACGACTGAAAAGGTATTGACAGCTCTTTAAGATCGGTGGTGTGCTCCGAGCTATTTAACTGTGTCGAACATTTCAAATGTAGAAATTCCTTGTCTCCACCCATGAGCCTTTTGTTGTATTCTCCTCCCTGTCCAGCTGAGGAGGTCAGTGATGGAGTGGCTTTGGTGGCACCTGGTCTCAGGGCCAGCCTAGCACAATCTCAGGGGCAGCCGCTCCATGGGGAGCACCAGGTGATATTCCCTACTTTTGATTCCTAGAACTGAAAACCAGTGTTTCCAGGCTCAGCAATGGCATGTGACAAAGTGACTGCAGTGTTTTCCTCCAGCACTGCTCAGGGTCACGGGGCCATTGCTCATCTGGGGAAACCTGTGCTCATCTGTGTGAAGCAATTGCTGAAGTCACTTCTGAAGAAGCAGAACATGAATTGACAAATGTGTATGACACTAGTGCTTACTCTCTCACTTTCTGCTTTACAAATGAGCTGGGTTTGCTTTTAAGGGTTGTTAAGATCATGCGTGGTTTAATTGCCCATTAAACCAGGACTGCATCAGTGCCATGAAATTCATGTCTGCTTTTAGATCCAAATATGAAAGCACCGAGTTTGTATTCAGGGACCCAAGAATGTTTACAGTTGCAAAACTCAGTTTGAAAGCAAAATGGTCACAAGTGCAGCTGGAGGAGCTGAGAAAACTTCAACTTGTAGGCAATGAAGAAATATTTCTGAGGTCACATTTTCCATATTGTCCTCAAAATAACAGCTCCATTCCTACTAAAATCCTGTAATATGGAAACAAAAGCACTAGGTTCCATGTTTAGTCACCTGGCTATTTTAATGCCCAGTGTTACGACTGTGGATAACCCACTCTGGACACACAGAACTGAACTGGGTTTGTGCCTTTCCAAGAGATGAACCTGCAGGAGCTGTAATGAGCTTCTGCTGGGTACTGAGACTTGACACTGATGCATGCCAGGACAACACACAAGCACTCTCATCTCTCTGTGCTCAAGGAATTGCCTTCAAACCCAGTACTTCTGGATCAGCTCTGTGTGTCTGAGTTGCCAGGGAATTGTTTCCATCTTCAGTTGTCCTAGTCAATTTTTTGTTCTTCGTAGAAATATCAAGAAGCTGTTGCACATAACACACATTGTACATGAGAATTGTGTAGGTAGAAGCATCCTCACAGAATTCCTACATTTTCAGTTAGCTGAAGGTGTGCATCTCTGATCATTGCAGGTTTGCATCATGACAATTTCTAATTGTGGTAACTCTCAAGGGTGTCGCTCTATTAGGAACAGCTGGGAGAGCGACACAAGGGAATGGCAGTGGAACATCCAAGGTTACATTTGTCAGACATAGTAACTGTGCTTTTACTTTTGAAACTGTAGCAGTGTCTCAGGTGCAGCAGCGTGGACTGCACACTTTCCCAACCGGTCTGCTTTTCCACATCAGACAATTTGTTTTACCTTCCACAGCAGCCTGTGTCTCTCAGTGCCTGATACACTCTGTGTCCCCAAAGAACAAAGCAATCCAAGAGAAGGAAACCCAATCCTGCCTGAGCAGCCATTGTGCCCCCAGGAAGTCAAATACGATCACTTTCGAGGACCTAAAATCCCAGGCTTTTCTCTTATGAAAGGAACTACAACCTGTTCAGATTTCCATAAGAGCTTTACTTTTCCCATAAGAACTTTTTCCTTAAGAACATTTACTTTTTCCATAAGAACATCAGCTGGAGATTTACAGGGACAGTTTATTTTATTTTCAGTCCTCCAGAAATAACCACCTGCTCCTGTTATCCTGGTCCAACCCTCCCCCAAGAGAACAAGCACATACTGAGTTTTAAACATGAAGACTTCCACCAGAGAAACCCAGAACAATACGTTTACTTCAATCCTCTGAAAATACTGATCCAAGTTCTCCGTTCCTGGGAATGCAGGTACAGTGGGTGGCACCTCCGCTCACCTTGAGCCGCTGGGTACCAGTGGTGCCTTCTGCTGGTTGGTGGCAGCTGTCCCTTGCCCAGCCTAACCCTGTGAGAGCACCAATGTCATTGCCTTTACATCATCCATTCATTTTTTTACTTATTTTCATCATCTGGATGCTTCTTCTCAGTATACGACCTCTGTGAAGTGGAAGATCCCTAAGACAGGGGTGTTGTTTCCTGGTAGATAATGTTACACTTATTTTCAGCATTCTGTATGATTATCATAACCAGAGTCTGGAGACTGATTTGTTGTCAGACATCACTTTTTGGTTTCCAGGAGTAAAATCTGAAGGATCCTCGTACAATGGATGCCCACAAATTCAGTGTCTAAAAGAGTTCCTTCACTCCCACATGCTGTGCCCTTCCTTGCTTAGTGACAACTCCCCTACCATGAAGTCACTGTTGAGTGAGCAGTGCTGTGTGCAGTAGTTTTAGCTGACGTAGTGATGTTTACTCACCTGCTGCATTCCACAGCTGCAGGATCATGTCCAGGGATGCTACAGTTACCAGTGACTAACATGAGACCCCAGCGAGACGGGCTTCTGCTCAGGAAACCATTTATTCAGCACAGGAGCAAACTCAGCTTAGATCCAGAGACAGAGAGCCCTGAACAGAGGCAGGGTGATGGGTTTTGTGGGACAGAACCAGGGTGGAGTTTAAGGTCGGGGGCTAATAGAGACAGAGCAAGGGAGAAACCTCAGGGCCTCAAACCCAATCAAAACACCCTGGGCTGCCACCTCACGAGGGGTACAGGGCGGAGCAATTCTTCCTGTGCTCACAGGGTCCATTCCCTGAGGCAGTGGAATGGAATTCACATTTCCCGGGCTTTAAAGCCACACCTCTCA